>NC_092739.1:97694836-98033765 GCF_047496795.1 Chiloscyllium punctatum | reverse complement strand
CTCCACCACCAGGGATATATTTTCCTCCCCACCCCTATAACGCTTTCCGTAAAGACCGTTCCCTCCACGACCACCTGGTGAGGTCTCTGCCCCCTCCTCCCCCCCCCCTCAACAACCCACCCTCTCATCCTGGCACTTCTCCTGCCACCTCAAGAATTGCAAAACCTGCGCTCACACCCACCACCACCCTGCCCCCACTTCCCCTTACGTCCATCCAAGGCCCCAAAGGAGCCTTCCATATCCATCAAAGTTTCGCCTGCGCTTCCACACATGTGATTTATTGCTCCAGATGTGGTCTCCTCTACACTGGGGAGACTGGACACCTTCTTGCAGAGTGCTTCAGAGAACATCTCCGGGACACCCGCACCAACCAACCCCACCACCCCATGGCTGAACATTTCAACTCCCCCTCCCACTCTGCTGAGGACATGCAGGTCCTGGGCCTCCTCCATTGCCACTCCCTCATCACTTGACCCCTGGAGGAAGAAAACTTTATCTTCAACCTTGGAACCCTTCAACCCCTGAAACTGACATTTGGACAGCAAATCCAAAAGACTGTTACTAAATAGTTTTCCTTTAACTCAAAGGCTCAATGTTGTGGTTCTGTTTGCCAAGCTGGGCATTTGTCTCGCAAACGTTTCGTCCCCTGTCTAGGTGACATCCTCAGTGCTTGGCAGCCTCCTCTGAAGCGCTTCTGTGCTGTTTCCTCCGGCATTTATAGTGGCCTGTCTCTGCCGCTTCCGGTTGTCAGTTCCAGCTGTCCGCTGTAGTGGCCAGTATATTGGGTCCAGGTCAATGTGGTATAGAGAACGCCGAACGGAGAATTCACCACAAAGGTTTACAGGAAAGCCACACACACAGACCAAGTCCTAAACTATGAAAGCAACCACCCCAACACACACAAACGAAGTTGCATCAGGACACTATTCAAAAGGGCCACAACACACTGCAGCACACCAGAACTACAAAAAGAGGAAGAGGAACACCTATACAAAGTATTCGCCAAAAACGGATACCCTCGCAATTTCATCAACAGATGCCTAAGGGAGGGACAACGGAACGAGGACATGCTGCAACCCAAAGGACTAGCCACACTACCATACATCAGGAGCATTTCTGAACTGACAGCCAGACTACTGCAACCACTATGACTCATAACAGCACACAAACCAACAGCCACGCTCAGACAACAACTCACCAGAACGAAGGACCCGATACCCAACATGAGCAAAACTAATGTAGTGTACAAAATCTCATGCAAGGACATGCACAAAACACTGCATCGGACAAACAGGAAGACAGTTAACGATCCGTATACACGAACACCAACTAGCCACGAAACAACGCGACCACCTATCCTTAGTAGCCACACACACAGACGACAAGCAACATGAATTTGACTGGGACAACACTACTATTATAAGACAAGACAAACAGAGAACAGCCAGGGAATTCCTAGAGGCATGGCACTCATCCACAGACTCTATCAACAAGCACATCGACCTGGACCCAATATACCGGCCACTACAGCGGACAGCTGGAACTGACAACCGGAAGCGGCAGAGACAGGCCACTATAAATGCCGGAGGAAACAGCACAGAAGCGCTTCACAGGAGGCTCCCAAGCACTGAGGATGTCACCTAGACAGGGGACGAAACGTTTGCAAGACAAATTCCCAGCTCGGCGAACAGAACCACAACAATGAGCACCCGAGCTACAAATCTTCTCACAAACTTTGATCAAAGTCTCAAGCTGCAAGTCTGTCTTGCAAAGTATTCTCATTGCTCCAGAAAGTTACATAATCAGGTATCACTAAAGTGTACAACACACAATCCCACTTGACCATTAAGTTGCAAAAAAATCTCTTCTGATACTTTTAGCTTTATAGCAGTGTTCATCTTCCAATTTCCAGTTCATAGCTCAAAGGAAATAATTATAGTCCCTGACAATGCCCAATTTTTTTTTGTTCAGGAGTATATTTGTCCTGCATCTTCTCTATTTGCCTTTTGAATATCTCACAAAGATACAACTCTGATTTACCTTTGAGTAACTTTATGCCAGATTACTTCTTAGCTTAGTAAAACTGCTCTTTCACCAGTTATAATCAATATCGTCAGAATATTGTCTAGGTCTAAGAATGCCACCAGCGAGGTAAGTGGCACAAATTCAATTGGACAATTGAATAAATCATTAACATATGCCAACTATTATGAAGAGGAGGCCAAGACTCAATTTTAGGCTAGCATTCAACATTGTGATTCAAAACATGCTCTGGAATCATGCCGCCAGTTACATGTCCAGATGCAGATTGTTGCAAATTTATATACCCACGACACAAGTGTAACATCAACGACAAAAGCTAGTAACTAAAGGATTATTGCTTAACATGCAACAATTTTGTTTAATATATCTCATTTAATTCTATTCACAAATTATCTAACTCCTCAATAACTCACAAAACAAACAATCCCTCACATGGTCAGCTTTTGGATTCAATAGCAGTGTAAACAGACTATTGAGCGACAATGTCATTTTCGGGCTTACATATCAAATGGAAAAGGGGCAGAAATTGTGCAGTGCAAAGAAACATTGCTTCCAACACAGTTAAAATCTCCTTCAATTTTAACAGGACCAATATACAGTCTCTTACATAAATCTTTCTTAATCTTCTACATGTTGTTGCACTTTCATTTGAAACTGTTGAATGTTAAATAGAAAATAAAACAAGTCTAGGAAAAGGTAATAAGAGTGAATTATAGAACTCATTGTTAATAAAATAATGCAGCAGATGACACTGCCATATGGTACTACATCCACTGCTGCCCTAAGACTCAATAATTATACTGTCTGATTCACATGTCAATGAACTGTTTTATTTCTCTTGTAACAGATGTTACTTACTTACAACACTAGAGTTTTTAAAATTGGCAAAAACCATTAGGGAATATCAGTTTGAGTCATTTAAAAGCGAAACGTGTAAAATGAAGTTGAAGGGAACAGTCAAAAATAACACTGAAAGTCACATGCATTCAAAACAACTCTGGCTGCTCTAAAGTGAAATGCATCATTAGAAACGAGCATATAAGTATACATTCTTATGTATTCCTTTAACAATGACCCACAGATAACATATTCAAAAATGATCTTTTTAAATATTACATAGATTAGATTAGACAGGTCACTGATAATACAGCAATAATATTGTGGATATATATCACTGTGTTGTATCACTCCTCTTGCCATCCACAGTACCTTCAAGAAAGAATCATATTGGAAATATTTTGGGCTGTTTCCCCTTCTGTCTTTATATCACTCAGTTTCACTCTAATGTTTTAGTACAACTTTCTCTATTTCCCCGTACCTCCACTTCGTTCTTTTATCTACCACTCCCTCATTTCAACTCAGCCAACATAACATTTTTTGCCAGCCAAATAACATTCGGTTGTGAGTTTTCAGCAGGCTGTTTTACACCTTAACAGATTTTCTTCTTCATTGCTTTCATTTTGTTGTCCAACAACAAAAGTTAAAATCTCTCCATCAAGAGCAGGACTTCAAGATTCTAACTGTCAAAAGGCACAAACACAATGTTTCCTGGGTATAAAGGAAATATCAGGGATATGAGGAAATCTTGCCTGAAAAGCATACAATTAACAATGAAAATTCTGCTTGGGAGCATGGCATCCAAATCAATTATCAGCGGGTGCATAAGCAGTCATCGACACAACTGCCTGTTCCTGGCATGAGGGTCCTTAAATATCCAAATATCCAATCTCAAGTACAATTTTCAACTAGAAATGGGGCTTGGAAATTGCCACACAAACTCTGCTTATTTCCACCACTCACTCATGCATCTTAGTAGATGGAAGACTATTAATCTAGCAACCCAAGTAATATTCTGGGGAACCAGGTTCAAATTCTACCATGACAGATGGTGAAATTTGAATTCAATAATATCCTGGAATTAAGCATATAATGATGGTCATAAAACCATTATCAACAGTTGGAAAGACCCAGCTGGTTCACGAAAGTCCTTTTGGAAGGAAATCTGCAATCATTATCTGGTTGGTCTACATGAGACTCTTGGCCCACAGCAATGTGGTTGACACTTAACTGCCCTCTGAACAATTAGGGATAGGAAATAAATGTTGGCCAAGCTAGTGGCTTCCACATCCTGTGAATGAATTTTAAGAATATCAGACAAAACCAACCATGGAAACATTTTCTAATAGTTATCCTTCACAAGGCAGTGGAGCAGCCATGCCAACTGCTCATATTCTAAGTTAGAAGACATGTGGACATACACACAAGGAACAGTAGGCCATTAGGCCCTTTGAGCCTGTTCTGCCATTCAATAAGATTGTGGCTGATCTGATTTTAACCTCAACTCTGCACTCCTGCATATCCCTGATCACCTTTCATCCTCTTGGTAATCAAGAATCTATCTACCTCCACCTTAAAAATATTTAAAAGTTCTGCATTCCCTGCCTTTTGAAAAAGGTAATCCCAAAGACTCACAACACTCTGAGAGAAAAAAATGTTTCTTCATCTCTGTTTTAAATGCACTCCCCCTTTATGACACCTAGTTCCAGATTCACCCACAAGAGGAAACATCCATTCAACATCTACCCAGATAAGTCCCCTCAGGATCTTATACATTTCAATTAAGACATTTCCAACTCTTCTAAACTCTAGAGGTTACAATCATAGTCTGCCTAGCCCTTCCTCATAAGGCAATCTGCTCATTCCAGGCCCAAAATATTTATTGGCATAGACACCATTTTAATGTTCCTGGTGAACCGTGGGCACCCTGCTCCTGCTTCTGCTTATGGATGTTTACCAACTGGTGCTAAAGCCCAGAGAATGAGATGGAACGAATGGTTAACACATAGTAATTTGTTTCGAGCAGTCAGACACCAGGGACCCAAGTTTGATTCCAGCCTTGAGTGACTGTCTGTGTGGAGTTTGTACATTCTCCCTGTGTCTTTGTGGGTTTCCACTGGGTGCTCTTGTTTCCTCCCACAATCCAAAGATGTGCAGGTTAGGTGAATTGGCCATGCTAAATTGCCCATAGTGTTCAGGGATGTGTAGGTTAGGTGTATTAGTTAGGGGTAAATGTAGCGTAATAGGGGAATGGGTCCGGATGGGTTACTCTTTGGAGGGTTGGTATGGATGTGTTGGGCCAAATGGCTTTTTTCCACACTGTAGGGATTCTATGATTTCATGATTCTATGAAATTGCTTTCATTGTGCTACCACTCTCTCGTTCTACCTTGGAATCTTCCTCTGCTTCAATCTAATTTTCCTTGAAAGAAGAAACAGAGGTAACTGTTCCAGTGGTTGGGACTAAATGGTGATCCAAACCTCACACATGCCTGTGCTGTCCAGATTTCACCAGCAGGTCATACCAATCAGTGAAAAGAAACCTTCTCAGAAGAGACCTTTGTGTTTATGTAAGGATTACCTTTCATCCATGGGCTCCTTGCCAAGTCATGCAGCTTCTGTTTCCAATATCCAAATGACCTTCCCATCCTAGCAGCATTCATGAAGATGGCAGCTTTGCACTGCAGTGGGTGTCTGCTCCGCCATTGACAAAGCAGTCCAACTCTCTACATAGAGAAATGTCTCCTAATCTTCCTCCCATTCTCTTAGTAATAATTTTCAGTTGATAACACCTCACCATTGATTCTCTAAACAAGGGAAGTAATCTTCTTAATCACACATTTTGACCAAAATTTTGTGGGTGGCACAGTGGCACAGTGGTTAGCACTGCTGCCTCACAGTGCCAGAGACCCGGGTTCAATTCCCACCTCAGGCGACTGACTGTGTGGAGTGTGCACAGTCTCCCCGTGTCTGCGTGGGTTTCCTCCCACAGTCCAAAAATGTGCAGGTTAGGTGGATTGGCCGAGCTAAATTGCCTGTAGTGTTAGGTGAAGGGGTAAATGTAGGAGAATGGGGTCTGGGTAGGTTGCGCTTTGGCAGGTCAGTGTGGACTTGTTGGATCGAAGGCCTGTTTCCACACTGTATCTAATCTAATAATATTCAAAATCTCTCGTAAATTTCTAAGTCTTCTCTGCTCCTGAAGAAATAGTTATAGAGTGTTAAGATTTCATTATACCAGCCTCCAAACTCTTTCATTGTCCTGATGTAGCTACTCTGAGTGTGTTTCCATGGCCTTAATGCCCTTTCAATGACAGTGCTAAAAACGCACACTATACATTAGAGAAGAAACATTTGTTTGTGACATATCATTTCTTGCAGCACTAAACAACCTTTGTTGATTCTAACCAATCTTATAGATGAATTCATCCTTTCTATAACCTTGAATTTGACAACTCTCAATTGATACCACCCATATTTATGGCTTTGCCTACCTCCATTTATACTTTCAGGAGATCGTAACATCCTTCTTAACCCAAAATATGCAACAACATTCTATAATCCTGACATCTTCCGAATTTGCTTGATTAATGCTCTTGTTGTTGGACTCAGCATAATGATAATGACTCTGTTGGGCTTTGTGGCACAGTGGTAGTGCGCCTGCCTCTGAGCCAGAAGGATTGGCCCCCAGGCCCACCTATGCCAGAGCTGTGTCATAATATATTTGAATTCCTGCTCCCGCACCATCAATGCACTGTACTTCCAGTGTGTGCTATCTCCAGGATACCTCTGCTCTCTAAGTTTGTATAAATTTTCCAGTGGTTGGTGTCATACCTTGCACAAAGGAAGATGGTTGTCATTGTTGGAGACCATTCATCTCATCTCCAGGGCATCTCTGCAGGAGTTCCTCAGGGCCAACCATCTTCAGCTGCTTGATCAATGACCTTCCCTTCATCATAAGGTTAGAAGTGGGATGTTCGCCAATGACTGCACAAGGTTTAACATATAGTCAGGTGACCAGTAGAAGAATGGCTATAAAACTGGTTAAGAGCTACAATCAAGCATGCTGGGAACCTTGTTCAACCTAGTTTCAACTCTGACCTGGGTATAACTGCAGCCAGGACATGTTATGGCCCATCCTGCAAACTGTGATCTGCAGTTTCCTGCATTGACCAAATAAGAGAGTTTTCTGCTGGTTTGTCAGACATACTGGCATCACTAGCACCTTACATAGATTCTGCTTGTGGCTGTTTATGACTTTGTGTAAGTACTTGGGAGTTGTTTTTCACTAAACCCCATTGATGGGGATTGAACATTGTAAACAGGTTTGGTCAATTCATTGGCTGAGTGCCAGAGATGTTCCTGCAAAGTGAGCATATTTTGGGATAAAAGATAGCAAGACAAAGTATTTTCAGGAGTGTCATTAGGATCAACATTTAAGAAGCATGTGTCATGAAGTTATCTTCAGGGAAGACAAAAAAAAACCATGAAACATGATCGACACCAACAGCAAAAGTTGGCTACTTCACTAGGAGTGGAATTTGTTTCAATCCAAACTTACAGAGTTTTTTTAAGATTAGATTCCCTACAGTGTGGAAACAGGCCCTTTGGCCCAACCAGTCCACACCAACCTTCGAAAAAGCAACCCATCCAGACCCATCTTCCTCTGACTAATGCACCTAACACTATGGACAATTTACCATGGCTAATTCACCTGACCTGCACATCTTCAGACTGTGGGAACATTCAGAGGAAACCCACACGTGAGGCTGGAATCAAACCTGGGACCCAGGTGCTGTGAGGCAGCAGTGCTAAACACTGAACTACCATGCCGCCTAGTAACATGAATTAAATTCAGGTTAAGTTAAAGTTAATTGAAATTAAATGAAATTATCAAAGTTGATAAAAACCAAAAGATTTTGTAAATCAAAAACAAAAACAGAAATTATTGGAAAAGTTCAGCGTGTCTGATAGCATCTGTGAAGAGAAATCAGAATTAACATTCTGGGTCTGGTTCTGAGGACCCAAAACATTAACTCTGATTTCTCTTTGCGAATACTACCATACCTGCTGGACTTTTCCAGCAATTTCTGAATTAAAGTTGGTTAAGTTTAGATTACATTACTTACAGTGTGGAAACAGGCCCTTCGGCCCAACAAGTCCACACCAACCCTCCGAAGAGCAACCCACCCAGACCCATTCCCTTACATTTACCCCTTCATCTAGCACTACGGGAAATTTAGCATGGCCAATTCACCTAACCTGCACATCTTTTGGACTGTGAGAGGAAACCGGAGCACCCGGAGGAAACCTACACAGACACAGGGAGAATGTGCAAACTCCACACAGACAGTTGCCCAAGGTGGGAATTGAACCTGGGTCTTTGGTGCGCTGTGAGGCAGCAGTGCTAACCACTGTGCCAAGTTAGAAGAACTAAAAAGTCAATGTTGCAACTAATGTACATTTTGGATTGAATACTGGTATTTACAGAGTTAAAACAAACAAGGGTTTGTTTAATGGAAGTCTGAATCAACTCCCTATCTTTTTATCTGTTACACAGGGAAGAACTCCTTGGTAAAAGCTTTGCGTACTCCTTTCAGGTAACATTTTTGGTGTCCTTGGCTAGGCCTTCGATTTGAAGTGACTTTAAGTTGCTCTGAAGTTGAACCCACCCACCTTGTATGCTCAGAAATCTGGCCTGGATCTGAATTAAGAGGGCAGCTGCTACATAGGATGGCCAGGATTCAAGTGGATGTCTGAGGATAGGGGTGGATTGGTCTACATATACATAGCACAAGTCAGGAGTGTGATGGAATAGTCACTCCTTGTCTATGGCCGCAGTTCCAATCACACTCAAGAAACTTGACACCATCCAGGACAAATTGCTCACTTGATTGGCACCACATCCATAAACATCCACTCCATCCACCCCTGACACTCAGTCACAGCAGTGTGCACTAATCTACAAGATGCATTGCAGAAATTCAGCAAATCTCCTTCGACCTTCCAAACCCATGACCAATTCCATCTGGAAGGTCAATGGTAGCATATACATGGAAACACCACCACCTGCAAGTTCCCCTCCAAGGCACTTACCATCAAGACTTAAAATATATCACCATTTCTTCAAATTTCTTCAAACTCTCTCGTTAGCAATATTTTGGGTCTACCTCCAACAAATGGACTGTAGCAGTTGAAAGAATCAAATAAAATTACCTTCACCCAAAGGTGCTGAGTGAATGATTCATCTCAGTTTCCTCCACAGGTTTCCAGCATCATAACAGCTAATCTTCATCCAACCTGATTCACTCCCTGTTTTTGATTCACTTGTATGACATGGGCGTTGCTGGTTGGCAACATATATTGTCCAGTTGCTCTTGAGAAGGTGGTAATGAGAAGCCTGCTTGAACTGCTGCAATCCTTGTACTGTAGTAGATCCACAGTGCCATTATGGAGAGAATACCATGATTTTGACCCAGTGACACTAGTGATATATTTCCAATTCAGGATGGTGAATGGCTTAGAAGGGAACTTGTTAGTGGCTTTGTTCCTATGAATCTGCTGCTCTTCTCCTTCAAGATGAAAGTGGTCATGAGTCTGGAAGACGCCATCTAAGGGTCTTTGGCACATCCATGTACTTTCAATAAACAGTTGAAGACGCTTGATATTGCAAAGGCTATGGGCCCTGACAGCATTTTGGCAATAATACTGAAGACTTGTGCTACAGGACTAGATTTGTTGCTAGCCAAGCTGCTGTTTTACATTTAAAACACTGGTGCCTACCTGACGATGTGGGAAACTGACCAGGTATGTTCTAACAATGATTAGAATATGAAAAGCAGGACAAATCCAACCAAACTATTGGAGGGGATGGCGTGACAGATGACTTATATCCACTCCCTCTGGAAGGAAGGTTGACGGTCAGTCAAGGGACTATGAAATGTACTATAACCAAAAACATGCTGCATGCTTGCTGCATTAGTGGATAGTGAGACTTCAGGCTCTCAGAGAGAGGAAGTATCAGTCAATTTGATTAACTCGCAGTGCCGGCAGAGGGCATTGCCAATACTGCAACCAATCTCAAGAAGAAGCCAATGAATCCCTTGATCCAGGTGAGGATGTTGAGTAAGGAAAGTTTGCTGAGCTTTATAAGGAGATGGGGATTAAATTCTCTGCAGGAAGGAAGGAATATGGGCTAATATTTCTTGAGGAGTGCTCCTAATTTACAAAGGGCATCTTCCTGCACTTTTAAATGCTGTTTAAAAAAAACTGTTCAAATTCCTGGTAAGAGGGTGAATGGAGTTGGGGTAATCAGATAAGCCATGACCTTATTAAATGGCAGAAAAGGCTTGAGAAGTGAGGAGTCAAATTCAGCTCTTGAAGCTTTTGCATGTAAACTGATGAGTTACACATGCTCCCTATTTGCTGTGGCCCCTGCTAAAAACACACCTGAGGGGGCAATTAATATCCAGCTGACTTTGTTTGCGTTCTGTTGATCTTCTGTTGAGCTCCTGATCTCCTCACATCCTGGGTCCAAATGTGGACAGTACACCTGGACTCAAGAGATGAGTTTATGAGAGACTATTGACATCAGAACGGCAGCTAACCAACTGTAGCATTAATGAGCCCTAACAAAACAAGTCAATTGGAGGGAACGGCAGAAGTGACCCATTTCGGCTGTCCTGCATTCAAAATAAATGAATTCAGGGAGCAAATTAGGAAATTAACTTATTGCATCCTTAAAAAAAAATGTTATGTAGGTATAACTTCGAAAGGATGATTGTAATGCTATGCATCTCTACCAGATTCGCACGATGGAATTATTTTGGCTTAATTTATTAAGGATGTTATTTGTTTCTCAAAATCCTGTGGGGATATATGTGGGCGAGGATTTCCACTCGCAGGAACGTAGCCTCCAGATATATCCTTCATTGATTGAAATGTCAACAGTGAACATTTTTGTCGGCTGTAATGTGAAAATAGCCACAAGTAGGGTCTCTATAATTGATCAACTTTTACTCGACAATCCCTGTGTGTGTTTCTCCCTGTCGGCCTTGTCTTTCCTGAGTGTGGTGGGCGATTCCCTTGGCGACAGACGGCCTCCCCGCGCCGGGCTGCAGCTTCAGCGCTGCCGGGACCGGGAAAAGCGAGCAGCGATCGAGCGCCATTCCCCGCATCTTTGGCGCTATCACAGCTCCCCCGCTCCAAACCGCCTACTAACCAGCACGCCTATCGGAGAAAAGAAACAAACACAGCGCAACTACTAGGAAAACTACCCCTTGTAAATGTGGCCCAACAAAGGTATTTTTCCGTTGTAATTCGGTTACAAATCTCGACACCTGAAGAAAACAGTTGATTTAACCGTCATTGGTCTGAATAATCAGAGGTGCCACACAATGGTGTGGGTTAGTACTGTAATACAATTAGAAATCTCGATACCCACACTTTATTTATAATTATTGATCCACCACTAACTCTTGTTTACTTTTTTTTTAAAACAATTTCTCTCCCTCCAAATGTATTCGCTTTTCAAGGGAATTTAATTCTGGAGTTTCCTGGTCAGATATCTGGAGCCGAGAGCTTAAATCTTAGTTCTTCTGTTGCATTGTTCATTATGTGTGAGCTTTTGCAATAGCAGACGGCGCCAAATAACCGGCAAAAACACTTTAAATGTGGAGGGTGCTGTAGTTTACTAAAGTTTGTCTTCGCCAATGAGACGATTAATTACATCAGAACACTCACGAACATAAACTGGCAGTTTAAGCTTAACTTTATGTTTTCGCTGCATCGTCGAACAGAAATTGGCAGGGATTTTTGACGACGAACTGTCAGCATTCGGACTGTCGTTAACTATTCCGAATTTGAAAAATGTGTTGCTGGAAAAGTGCAGCAGGTCAGGCAGCATCCAAGGAGCAGGAGAATTGACATTTCGGGCATAAACCCTCTTTCAGGAATCCTGTCGATTCTCCTGCTCCTTGGATGCTGCCTGACCTGCTGCGCTTTTCCAGCAACACATTTTTCAGCTCTGATCTCCAGCATCTGCAGTCCTCACTTTTCCCTATTCCGAATTTGACTGTCACTTCTGGATTTAGCACAAAAGCGGATCACTCCAGAAATTATTAAGTTTCGCTGTCATTCACTGCTGACCACAGACTGTGTTGTGGATCACTTCCTTCACGGCCAACTGAAACTGATGGAGCTGGCGAAATTTACCATGGCATAATGAAATGACTATAGAGCAGGAGGTCTTTGGGCCCATCATGCCTTTGCGTGGTCTTTGTAAGAGCTGCACATTAGTTCACTGCTGGGTCAGTTCGCGTGGCTCTGTTTTGTTTATCTCTTCAGATAATGAAGAAAAATCATAAATAAATCTGCCTGGAGCATACTCTCAGGGAGTGTATTCCAGAACCTAAACATTCACAGCATTAAAACGACTTTTCCTCTAAGAGTCATAGAGTCATACAACACAGAAACAGGCCTTTCAGCCCAACTCGTCCAAGCCAACCAGGGTTTCCTAAATTGAAACCATTTGCCTGCCTTTAGCCCATATTCTCTAAAACCTTTCCCATCCATGTACCTCTCCAAATGCCTTTTAAATGTTGTAATTATACCAACCTCCACCACTTCCTCTTGCATTTGGTTCTATCCATGCACCACCCTCTGTGAAAAAGTAGTCCCTGAGGTCCCTTTTAAATTTTTCCCTCTCATCTTAAAACTATGACCTCTAGTTTTGTACTCCCCTATTCTGGGGAAAAGTCCACCTATTCACTTTATCTATGCACTTTGTGATTTTATACCTCTACATGGTCACCAGGAAAAAAATGTCCCAGTCTATCCAGCCTTTCCTTACAACCGTGCCTTTCACTTTAAATAGGGTCCTCTCATTCTCCACCATATCTCCAGAGACCATCTATTTGTAGAACCACAAGAGATGGGTGAGATTCTAAATGAGTATTTTGCATCAGTATTTATTGTGGAGAAGGACATGGAAGCTAGGGAACTTGGGGAAATGAAAAGTGATATCTTGAAAAGTGTCCTTATAACAGAAGTTGCTGAAGGTCTTAAAACACATAAAGATAGATAAATCTTTGGGACCTGATCAGGTGTCTCCCAGAATTTTGTGGGAAGTTAGGCAAGAGATTGCTAGGCCCCTTGCTGAAATATTTGTTTCATCAACAGTCACGAATAAGGTGCCAGCAGACTGGAGGTTGGTTAATGTGGTGCCATTATTTAAGAAAGGTGTTAAGAAAAAAACAGGGAACTATAGATCAGTGAGTCTGACTTCAGCGATGGGTAAGTTTTTGGAGGGGATTTTGAGGGATAGGATTTACATGCATTTGGAGAGGCAAAGACTAATTAGGGATAGCCAATATAGCTTTATGTGTGAAAAATCCTATCTTACTAATTTGATTTTCTTGAAGAGGTGACATGGTTATTTATATGGACTTCAGCAAGTTGTTTAACAAGGTTCCACATGGTAGACTGGTTAGCAAGGTTAGATCACGTGGAATCCAGGCGGTCTCGCCAATTAGATATTAAATTGGCTTTGACAGAGGATGGTGATAGAGAGTTGTTTTTTGGACTGGAACCATGTTACTAGTGGTGTGCCACAAGGATCAGTGTTGAGTCCACTGCTTTTTGTCATTTACATAAATGATTTAGATGTGAATATGAGAGATAGTAAGTTTGCTGATGACACCAAAATTGACAGTGTCGCGCATAGTGAAGAAAAGTACAGATGGGCCAATGGGCTGAGGAGTGGAAGACAGAGTTTAATTTGGATAGATGTGAGGTGTTTCATTTTGGTAAGGTAAACCAGGTCAGGACTTACACAGTTGATGGTAGGGCCCTGGGCAGCGTTGCTGAATAGAGACCTAGTGATGCAGATGCACGGTTCTTTGAAAATTTGAGTTGCGGGTAGACAAAGTAATGAAGAAGATAACTGGCGCCACCTTGTGCTCCCGCGAGGAGATTGAGCAATTCATCAATTTCACCAACACATTCCACCCTGACCTTAAATTTACCTGGACCATCTCTGACACCTCCCTCCCCTTCCTGAACCTTTCCATCTCCATTAATGACGACTGACTTGACACTGACATTTTTTACAAACCCACCGACACCCACAGCTACCTGGATTACACCTCTTCCCACCCTACCACTTGCAAAAATGCCATCCCGTATTCCCAATTCCTCCACAACCGCCATATCTGCTCCCAGAAGGACCAGTTCCACCACAGAACACACCAGATGGCCTCCTTCTTTAGAGACCGCAATTTCCCTTCCCACGTGGTTAAAGATGCCCTCCAATGCATCTCGTCCACATCCTGCACCTCTGCCCTCAGACCCCACCCCTCCAACCATAAGAAGGACAGAACGGCCCTGGTGCTCACCTTCCACCCTACCAGCCTTTGCATAAACCAAATCATCTGCCGACATTTCTGCCACCTCCAAACGGACCCCACCACCAGGGATATATTTCCCTCCCACCCCTTTCCGCCTTCCGCAAAGACCGTTCCCTCCGTGACTACCTGGTCAGGCCCACGCCCCCCTACAACCCACTCTCCCATCCTGGCACCTTCCCCTGCTACCGCAGGAACTGTAAAACCTGCGCCCACACCTCCTCCCTCACCTCTATCCAAGGCCCTAAAGGAGCCTTCCACATCCATCAAAGCTTTACCTGCACATCCACTAATGTCATTTATTGTATCCGTTGCTCCCGATGCGGTCTCCTCTACATTGGGGAGACTGGGCGCCTTCTAGCAGAGCGCTTGAGGGAATATCTCCGGGACATCCGCACTAATCAACCAAACTGCCCCGTGGCCCAACATTTCAACTCCCCCTCCCACTCTGCCGAGGACATGGAGGTCCTGGGCCTCCTTCACCGCTGCTCCCTCACCACCAGACACCTGGAGGAAGAACACCTCATCTTTCACCTCGGAACACTTCAACCCCAAGGCATCAATGTGGACTTCAACAGTTTCCTCATTTCCCCTTCCCCACCTCACCCTAGTTCTAAACTTCCAGCTCAGCACTGTCCCCATGACTTGTCTGGACTTGTCCTACCTGCCTATCTTCTTTTCCACCTATCCACTCCACCCTCTCCTGCTTGACCGATCACCTTCATCCCCTCCCCCACTCACCCATTGTACTCTATGCTACTTTCTCCCCACCCCCACCCTCCTCTAGCTTATCTCTCCACGCTTCAGGCTCACTGCCTTTATTCCTGATGAAGGGCTTTTCCCCGAAACATCGATTTCGCTGCTCCTTGGATGCTGCCTGAACTGCTGTGCTCTTCCAGCACCACTAATCCAGAAAGTAATGAAGAAGGCATTTGACACATTACCTTCATCGATCAGTGTACTGAGTATAGGAATTGGGACATCTTGTTGCAGCATTACAGGTTATTAATGAGACCACTTTAGGATACTGCATTCAATTCTCGTCTCCCTTTTACAGAAAGGATGTTGTTAAACTTAAAAGCGTTCAGAAAAGATTTACAAGAATGTTGCCAGGATTGGAAATTTTGAGCTATAGGGAGAGGCTGAATAGACTGGGGCTTTTATCCCTGGAGTGTCAGAGGCTGAGAGGTGACCTTAAGAGGTTTAAAAATAATGAGGGGCATGGATAGGGTTACTAACCAACATCTTATTCCCAGTGCAGTGGAGTCCAAAACTAGAGAGTATAGCTTTAAAGTGAGAGGGGAGAGATTTAAAGGAGACCTGAGGGGCGATCTTTTCATGCAGAGGGAGATGTGTGCATGGAATGAGCTGACAGATGAAGTTGTGGAGGCAGATACAATTACAACATTCAAAAGGCATTTGGATGGCACATGAATAGGAAGGGTTTAGAGGGATGTGGGTCAAAGGTTGGCAAATGAGACTAGGTCAGTTTATGATATCTGGTTGGGGTGAACATTTTGGACCAAAAGGTCTGTTTCCATGCTGTATAACTCTATGTCTCAATGCCTCTAAATTACCCACAATCTACTCATTTCAGTCACCTTATGGCTTTAAAATCTGTCAAAGTTTCCCTCAATATGATCATTGAGTTACATAGACCTATCTATGATATAAAGCACAGGAGTAGCTCATGTATGATCAAGCAGAGGTGGTGTGCTTTCATGAAGAGGAAATCAGGCCTGGCAAATTTACTAGAATTTCTTGAAGTGGTAACAAGAATGATAGACAAAGGGGAAGCAGCAGATGGAATATGCTCAGATTTTCAGAAAGCTTTTGGTAAGGTATCACAGATTAGGTTACATAATAAAATAAGAGTCTCTGGTGAAGAAGTTGTATATTAGCATGGATCGTGAATTGGCTAACAAATAGAAGATAGAGAGTGAGACTAAGGGGAGCACTTTCAGAATGGCAACCTGTAACTGGTGATATGCTACAGAGATCAGTGCTGGGACCACAATATCTCTTCATGACTTAGATGAGGAAAGTGAATGTATTATAGTCACATTTGCAAATTGTACAAAAATACAGTCTGATCCTCCATAATGCAATAGTTGCATTCTCGTGCGACACCATGTTATAGAAAATTGCACATTAGAAATAATGGGACCAGAGTAAAACAGGGTTGGAGCGAACCACTAAAAATATTAGTAAAAATTGAAACAAAAATGGTAGTTAGCCTAATATAAATAATAGCAAAATCGAAGAAAATGTGAAAAGCATATATTTTAATGAAATAATACAATAAATTTAACACTTGAAGGGGTTTCTGAGTTTGCTGAGTTGCAGTATTGTATTAACTGACTGTGGAGAGGCTCTATTTAGACTACAATTGGAATTACTGTGGACCCCCTATCTAAGGAAAGATATACTGGCATTGGAAGCAATCCAGAGAAGGTTCATTAGACAGATCCAAGGGATGGCAGGACTGACTTATGAGGAATGATTGAATTAGTTAGGTCTGTATTCATTGGAGTTTAAAAGAATAAGATGCAAACTTATTGAAACATATAAGATTCTTCGGGGGCTGGACAGGGTAAATGTGAATAGATTTTTTCGCTTTGTGAGAGAGTCTAAGGCTCACATTTAAGACAGAGATAAGGAGAAATTTCCTCTCGAGTTAATCTGTGAAGTTCTTTACCACAGAGGGCTGTCTAAGTTGGGTCATTAAGTATATTCAAGGATAAGGTAGATTTTTAACCAGGAATGGAATCAACAGTTATGGGAAAAAGGCAGGAAACTGAATTTAAGGATCATCAGATTAGTCAAAATCTCATTGAGTAATGGAACAGACTCAATGGCCTGAACATCCTACTTCTGCTTCTATGACTTATGGTCATATGATCATTCAGCCTAACATTTATGCTCCACTTCAGCCTTTTCCCATCCTTCTTCATCTTCATCTATCTTCATAATCCCCCATTCACTCTCTTTCATAAGATTGGCTAGGGTCCCCCAGATGCATCTAAACAGTTCTGAGCTAACTGCACTCAGGCCAATATCCAATCACCAAGCCACCCTTTATTTACTTGTTTACAGTACACTGGCTGTGGCCAGCCAGCTCAGAGTCAGTCTCCTGAACTGAAGAAGTTCTAAATTGTTAATATTTGCTTGCTAGGGCTTTCCTGATTGTCCCAAGTTAACAACCCCAATCGAGGGCCTCATAGTCAACAAAGTCCACCTAGTTCCTATCACTACATGTTCACTTCAACCTTTCCCTGTAGTACTAAGTTTCACATTCTTCTAAAATTGTAGATAAAGATAAACTGAATTCCCTGTTGGATTTCTTGGTTACAATCATACATTGATGGCTTCTACTTGTGCTCTTTTCCTCAAGAACCACACTACCAAAACCTTGCATAACTTTAAAGACCTCTATTAGGTCATCCCTTGGATTTAAGATAAAATACATAAGGTTGTCAGTCCTTTTCTCATATTCATACTCTTGCCAGTAGGTCTGTAATACAATGATCAGATGTGCACACAGAACTATAAGTGTGGTCCAACCAGGTTTTACTACCAATCTAGCATAACCTGCTTATTTTTCAGCTACACCCGTTTATCAACAAAGCTTAGTCTTTTGTTTCATTTTTTATGATCTTGTTAACATGTGATGCAAAATTTACAGACTTGTGAACTATGAGCAGGAGTAGCCAATCAGTCCCTTTCTGCTGCTCTGCCACTAAATTATCAAGCATTAAGCGATGAAAATATTTATGTTCCAAATTCCCTTTGATCTAGATACCCGTCAAGTAATGTTACATCCAAAGTCTTCCTACCAAAATGTATGATCTCACATTTATCTATGGTGAACTTCATTTGCCGATCATTTGCTGGTCTTTAAGTTTCTCATGTTATTTTGTAATTTCTTGCAATTCTCAGAATTGACTATATCCTTACCTGCAATGTGGTGTCATTCACAAATTTAGAAATTGTAGGCAGAGATGGTGGAAGAGATGGTGAGAAGAGGAAACAATTGAACAAACCAGCCCTGAAAAGAATAGACCAATTAAGTTCTAGTCGAGAAAGTCCACTTGCTTCATTTGCTATCAATAAAGGCCTTTAAGTAATCAATTAACGTCACTTACGGGGCTCAACTCAACACCTTCCCAATTACTTGGTTTCCTCCATATAAGAATTGGTTTCACAATTGGCTAACCATGGGGACCTGCCTGCCAGTTTTGGGGGTGGGTAACTTCAATTGGCCAATCTGGAGAGAAATAGAGGCACAGAGGATTGACAAGGTGATGTCCTCCGAATGCCACCCCTTGTCTCAAATATCTCTTCTACCCTTAAATCTTCATGATTGCCATCTCATGAGATGCAAAAGGAAAGGCTTTATGTTCTAAAATTTAAAAAAACTGAGGATGCAGAAGATGTTAACAAAAACAGAAATTGCTGGAGAAACTCAGCAGATCTGGAACAGTTCTGAAAAATGGTCACTGAACTCAAAATGTAAACTCTGCTTTCTCTCCAAAGATGCTGCCAGACCTGCTGAGTTTCCAACATCTTTACTCAATGCATTGACCAAAAAAGGCCAGTGTACCAAATGTCTTCTTCATTACCCTGTCTGTCTACAACTCCACTTTCAAGGAACTGTGAACCTGCACTCCAGGTCTCTTTGTCCAGCAACATTCCCCAGGACCTTACCATTAAATGTATAATTCATGCCCTGATTTGCCTTACCAAAATGTGGCATCTCACATTTATCTAGACTAAACTGCATCTGCCAATCCTTGGCCCATCAGCCATCTGATCAAGGTCCCATTGTACTCTGATGTTACCTACTTCGCTGTTGACTGCACCACCAATTTTGGTGTCATCTGGAAACTTACTAACTATACCTCCTATGTTCACATCCAAATCACATCACTTAGACCCTGATAAGATTCTGTCCAGGCAAATAAAGAAAATACAATAGCATCTAGTAAGTTCAGCAATAATTGAATTCAAACAGTAATTGTGAACACAACTTTATGTTTCTGCAGATTACAAACAGTATCAAAATGAAGTATATTTAAAACAGTTTAACAAAGACTAGGCAAGTGATTATCCTTCAGACCAGAAATATTTTTAGCAAGGTCAGACTTTGACATTGAGATCTGTGATTCACTGAGAAGCTGGTCAGTCAACTATTAGCAAATTGTTTAGAGTTGGATTCTTGTTGATCAAGGCAGTGAGTCACTTGACACTGAATAAAGACAAGTAGGTGAAAGTGAGGACTGCAGATGCTGGAGATTAGCGTCAAGTGTGTGGTGCTGCAAAAGCACAGCAGGTCAGGCAGCATCCGAGGAGCAGGTGAATTGACATCCCAGGCATAAGTCCTTCATCAGGAATTCCAGCACCATACTCTCAACTCCATCCAAGGTGGGTCCATATTTAGCTGCCAAACTTTTCAATGGGAGCCGTGACTCTAATCTTCAAAACCTTTCTGATTCTTTAAGAACCTTTGCCACATCTTCTGATATTGCAGACCATCATCACATTGGTAGGCTCTCAATTGGTCAGCAAGAAATTCAATGAGAGCCTGGGATGCATATGGAATGAATCCCAGACAAGAAAAACAAGCTGGGGTGGATCAGGAGGGACAGACAAATACCCTGCTTGAATTTTGCCCATGGGAGCAGATTCCAGGGTCTGAAGATACTGATTCTTTATCATTTTTTCCTGTGCTACCATCGCATAATACAATGCATGACAGCAATGAAGAAAAATTACTCCTGAATGCCTAGAAAATGAATATCAGTCAGCTCCCTGGGAGACATTTAAACACGCTTCTGCCCATTGCATATTTCCTTCTCTCCGGCTTTAACTGTCAGAAAGAAATAATTGTTTTTCTTCAGTTTTCTCCTCAGCCATCTTGACATGTTAACTCACAGGGAGGCGTGATCAGCCTATGTTAGCTTCACTTGAGTACTCCTTCCACTGGGAATGAATAAGGCAGTGAAAGTAATTTACAATTATTCCAAAAATACTTAATTTGAAGCTAACCACGTGGCACAGTGCACAGTTTTCTGGAGCCTGGGACTATTATTTAGGGAAACAATAGGAAGCAGTTTCACACCAACCATTCTCACATTAAGATTTACAACTTTTCCTGTGCCATTGTACATGATGATGTCCAGAAACCACGTGGTCCATGGACAGACAATAAAGAAAAGTTATCAGCCTAACACATCCCATTGCCACAAATTAGGGTGCTTCTTGATTTTGTGTGATAGTGTAGAAAAGGTGATAGTGAGCTGCATTTGAAATCAATGGAACTAAAAATTGAGTTGCCACCTCACTATCATTCATGTTATACGACAATATAAAGTCATGGTCTACCTCAATGACCAGCATTAACATCGGAACAAATAGAGATTTCCAGTCTCTCTTTGATCTACGCAGGATACATCAGACTGAGAGATTCCCATTTCAAAGGAAATCAGAAAAAAAGTGAATGGTGCAAAAATGTTGAAATGTGCAAAACTGAGTGACAATTTTTGGGGTGTGCAGTATCAATACTGGTAAGTGATACATAATGAGCATGCTTTTCCTCCCCTAACTTTGACAGGTGGCAGTAAGATTGGAAGCTTTGACAGTTTACATCAAAGTGGTAGTAGTCAATTTTTGTTACAACAAAGGGGCATGATTTTCTTAGCTCATTGATCAATGGTAGACAGGGAAGTGAGACAGGAGTAGTTGATGTGGAAGATGAGCAGTAATGCTAACCTTTGCTGTGTTTCAATGTATATGTGCAATATTCTTGTGTAGCATAGATAAAGCCAGAAGCTGATTTTTGTGTGCATCAGCTCTGAGAAGTCCCTTGATTTTAGATTCATTAATGTATTCTTCCAAAAATTAAAAGATCGCAGATTATGTAAAAACTGTTGAAATACTGTAACCAAAATAACATTCTAAACAGAATAAACAAGCTTGGTTTTTTTTTCTTTTGCATCTCTAAATAGTTGTTCATTCATATTTAAATGCAAAAAAATGATCATTGGCAAATATCGCAATAAATAGCTCAAACAAAATAAGTTAGAGTTTTTGCATTTGGTGTAATTGGGACATTGCAACCAATTTGCAATTGAAATTATGTCAGTTAGGTTAGACTTCAAATTGCTACTAAACTGAATTTACTGAAGGCAAAATGGAAAAATGGCAAAATGGCAAAATGACAGAATTCAGTTGTTTCCATTTATTTAAATGCATTTAACAGTGGTAACCTGACATAGTTTTATTAACTTAATTGGGAGTAAGCTTACCACTAAAAATAAGCTATTTTAATAAGTATGTCATGGCTTTCAAACATGAGTAATCTAATTTAACACTATTGAAATTACTTTAAATAAAAACTAGACAAGGCAATGAAATAGTTTCGGTTTCTCAGTAAATTAAATATTTTTGACATAAAGAAACCATTTTAAGTTTTCCATTTATTCTGGCTATTGAGGGAGTGCAGCATAGGTTCACAAGGTCAATTCCTGGAATGGCGGGACTACCTCGCGCTGAAAGACTGGAGTAACTGGGCTTGTATACCCTTGAGTTTAGAAGACTGAGAGGGGATCTGATTGAGACATATAAGATTATTAAAAGATTGGACACTCTGGAGGCAGGAAACATGTTTCCGCTGATGGGTGAGTGACGAACCAGAGGACACAGCTTAAAAATACGGGGTAGACCATTTAGGACAGAGATGAGGAGAAAGTTCTTCACCTAGAGAGTGGTGGCTGTGTGGAATGCTCTGCCCTAGAGGGCAGTGAAGGCCCAGTCTCTGGATTCATTTAAGAAAGAGTTGGATGGAGCTCTCAAGGATTGTGGAATCAAGGGTTATGGAGATAAGGCAGGAACAGGATACTGATTAAGGATGATCAGCCATGATCATATTGAATGGTGGTTCAGGCTCAAAGGGCAGAATGGCCTACTCCTGCACCTATTGTCTATTGTCTGTTGTTTATTTTCTATTTAGTATCTATGCACCGAGAAAATCAGTGCAATTTAAATAGAGTTCTGGCATCAGCAAATCAGAACAATCTCACATTTTCAGAAAATGGATCAGGCTGATTAAGATACTCTCCTGCTCTTAGTATGGGACATAAGCAGAGGAAAGAAAAATCTCAAGATTGATAAGTGGCCTGTTTGGTCATGGTACAGCACACCCCTCATAACCATCAAGTCCTAAAGGGGTACTTGAACCTCAAGGTTCTGGCCCAGAAGTAGAGACACTATGACTGTGTAATGCAGGACACCAACAGGAATTTAATCCATTTTGGGCAAAATTTGCTTACCATAAGACCATAAGACCATAAGACATAGGAGTGGAAGTAAGGCCATTCGGCCCATCGAGTCCACTCCGCCATTCAATCATGGCTGATGCGCATTTCAGCTCCACTTGCCAGCGTTCTCCCCGTAGCCCTTAATTCCTCTAGACAACAAGAACCTATCAATCTCGGCCTTGAAGACATTTAGCGTCCCGGCTTCCACTGCACTCCGTGGCAATGAATTCCACAGGCCCACCACTCTCTGGCTGAAGAAATGTCTCCGCATTTCCATTCTGAAATGACCCCCTCTAATTCTAAGGCTGTGTCCACGGGTCCTAGTCTCCTCGCCTAACAGAAACAATTTTCTAGCATCCACCTTTTCAAAGCCATGTATTATTTTGTACGTCTCTATTAGATCTCCCCTTAATCTTCTAAACTCCAACGAATACAATCCCAGTATCCTCAGCCGTTCCTCATATGCTAGACCTGTCATTCCAGGGATCATCCGTGTGAATCTCCGCTGGACACGTTCCAGTGCCAGTATGTCCTTCCTGAGGTGTGGGGACCAAAACTGGACACAGTACTCCAAATGGGGCCTAACCAGAGCTTTATAAAGTCTTAGTAGTACATCTCTGCTTTTATATTCCAACCCTCTTGAGATAAGAGACAACATTGCATTCGCTTTCTTAATCACAGACTCAACCTGCATGTTTACCTTTAGAGAATCCTCGACTAGCACTCCCAGATCCCTTTGTGCTTTGGCTTTATTAAGTTTCTCACCATTTAGAAAGTAGTCCATTCCTATATTCTTTTTGCCAAAGTGCAAGACCTCGCACTTGCTCACGTTAAATTCCATCAGCCATTTCCTGGACCACTCTCCCAACCTGTCTAGATCCTTCTGTAGCCTCCCCACTTCCTCAGTACTACCTGCCTGTCTACCTAACTTTGTATCATCGGCAAACTTCGCTAGAATGCCCCCGGTTCCCTCATCCAAATCATTAATATATAATGCGAACAGCTGTGGCCCCAGCACCGAACCCTGCGGGACACCGCTCGTCACCGGCTGCCATTCTGAAAAGGAACCTTTTATCCCAACTCTCTGCCTTCTGTTAGATAGCCAATCCTCAATCCATCCCAGCAGCTCACCTCGAACACCATGGGCCCTCACCTTGCTCAGCAGTCTCCCGTGTGGCACCTTATCAAAGGCCTTTTGAAAGTCCAGATAGACCACATCCACTGGGTTCCCCTGGTCTAACCTACTTGTTACCTCTTCAAAAAATTCCAACAGGTTTGTCAGGCATGACCTCCCTTTACTAAATCCATGTTGACTTGTTCTAATCAGACTCTGCTCTTCCAAGAATTTAGAAACCTCATCCTTAATGATGGATTCTAGAATTTTACCAACAACCGAGGTTAAGCTGATTGGCCTATAATTTTCCATCTTTTGCCTTGATCCTTTCTTGAACAAGGGGGTTACTACAGCCATCTTCCAATCGTCCGGGACCTTTCCTGACTCCAGTGACTCTTGAAAGATCTCAACCAATGCCTCTGCTATTTCCTCAGCAACCTCTCTCAGAACTCTAGGGTGTATCCCATCGGGGCCAGGAGATTTATCAATTTTAAGACTTTTTAACTTTTCTAGCACTATCTCTTTCGTAATGACTTTTCTAGCACTATCTCTTACATTTAAAATTCCCTAAACTATTGTCAGTAAGTCAATTGGTTTTGCATGATTTTGGAGATATAATTAACAGAGATTTAAACCCAATCTATTGAATGATTTTGTGTTATTGCTTAACTACAGAAAGATTATACAAGATTTCTATATATTTGTTTTTCTTTTAATAGTGCAATACATAAATAAGTAAGAGTGAAAGGAAATACATCCTTTTTTTGATTCAGGTGATTGTAAATAGAAATCAAAGAAAGAAATGCTACCTTGGCATTTTTTCAAATGCTTCAATAATAACACAGGTGGCTTAGTGACTTTTCATTCCATTCAGGATTAGCTGAGGTTCAATAAGAAATGGGTGGCCATTTGATGTGAAGCATGGAATGTGCAACTGTGCCAAGAAATCCATAACATCCTCCTACGCACAGTGTGAGGCAAAAGAACATAATATGAATTAAATGAATGCAAAACTCTGGAAAACAATGTGTAAAAATATAATCCAGCTACTTCGAGGTTTAAGGGTTATACCTCATCAGAAGCAAATGTTTCACTGTTCTCTAAACTTACCATCAAAGTGTAGGGTTTATCATCAATGTAGATCTTAACAGGTGGCAATGGTGGTTTATGTTACTGGACTAGTAATCCAGTAAAAGTGAATTGTTGTTATGGTCTTACCAGACTATTGGGGCTGCTGTCTCATTAGAGAAAGAAGGGCCACCAGACCTCAGGTGAAGAAGAGTCCTTTGTAGTAACCTCAAACTGGTGATGGGAATTGAACCCACACTGGTGGTATCACACTACTCTATAAATCAACAATCAAGTCAACTGAGCTAAACCAATTCCCAAAAGTGAGTTAGTCATCTGATGAAATGACTTTAAATCCCACCACAGAGAAATTGATAATTAGAAAGTTAGAACAGCAACAGCAACCAAGTAAGTACCAATTTGTCATAAAAATTGAACTAACTCACTACACCCATTAGGAAGGGAAGCCTGCCATTCTTAGCTGATTTGTGTACATCACTCTGTTCTGTTTAGCCTTGACCTTGCAACAACATTCCTGCTTTGAACTTTTGTCTAAGTTTAAACACAGGCCCATGTGGGCATGCAGCATCTGGGAAACTAGCATTGGTAGTAAACTTGGTGCTTGCCCTTTGCAACACTTAACAGACCATAGGATCACTGTCTAGATTGGCCAATGCTATACAATGTGATCAAATCTGTACACTACAGAAGTTTGTAAAGAATTGTTAAGCTGCTGTGGAATTATGTCACCTGGAAGTGGGCTGGTGGGCAGGTTAGGGGCCTGAAATTGGGTAGAATGGTGGGAGTACCATGCCCATCACAATATCAGTATCTATTATTATTTTAGCAATTTACCAGCAGTCAAAGAGGTTTTGGGTCTTGGACTCTTGGACAATTGAGACTCTTAAGTCCTACTTAAGGGACTTCTCTCATCCTCGCTGATAATTTACCAGCAGAAGGCAAGGTCCATGCACTAGTGGCCTGACTGCAGGTTGTTTTCCCAGCTAATAGTGAGACAGAGAGGGCCTAGCTGATATGCAAATGTACAAAGTCAATGCAAATTTGGAAATTTGTGTGAAGAAACAATCATACCTCAGATTGGCCCAGAATTAGTTGAAGCAGGCATTTCCCAGCATCTCCTATATACACAGAGTTGCGAATGCATGGAATGCATTGCCAGCGGTGGTGGAGAAAGCAGAGTCATTAGGGACATTTAAGCGACTGCTGGACATGCACATGGATAGCAGTGAATTGAGGGTGCATAGGTTAGGTTATTTTATTTTACATTAGGATTAATGAGTTTTGAGAAGATTTGTAGTTCAGGTTGAGGTTTTGGTTGTTAGTTTGCTCGCTGAGCTAAAAGGTTCATTTCCAGACATTTTGTTACCTTACTAGGTAACATCTTCAGTGGACCTCAGGTGAAGCAATACTGAAAATTCCTGCTTTCTATTTATATGTTTGGACTTCTTTGGGTTGGTGATGTCATTTCCTGTGGTGAAGTCACTTCCTTTTCCTTTTCTCAGGGGGTGGTAGATGAGGTCTAATTCGGTGTGTTTGTTGTTAGAGTTCTGGTTGGAATGTAATGCTTCTAGGAATTCTCGTGCATGTCTTTGTTTGGTTTGTCCTAGGATGGATGTATTGTCCCAACTGAAGTGATGTCCTTCCTCATCTGTATGTGAGGATACTACTGAGAGAGGGTCATGTCTTTTTGGTGTTCATGTATCCTGGTGGCTAGCTTTCTGCCTGTTTGTCCTATATAGTGTTTGTTACAGTCCTTGCATGATATTTTGTAAATGACGTTAGTTTTCGTAATTGTCTGTATAGGGTCTTTCAAGTTCATTCGCTGCTGTTTTAGTGTCTTGTTGGGTTTGTGGGCTACCATGATGCCAAGGGGTCTGAGTAGTCTGGCAGTCATTTCCAAGATGCCTTTGATGTAGGGGAGAGTGGTTAGGGCTTCTGGACCTGTTTTGTCTGCTTGTTTGTGTTTATTGCTGAGAAATCGGCAGACTGTGTTCATTGAGTACCCATTCTTTTTGAATACATGGTATAGGTAATTTTCCGGTTCCTCTGTGCTGTAGTGTGTGGTGGCTCACTGGAATAATGTTCTGATGCAGCTTCGTTAGTGGGTGTTGGGATGATTGCTTCTGTAGTTCAATATTTCGTCTGTATGTGTTGTTTTCCTGTATACGTTGGTTTGAAGTTTCCTATTGGCTGTTCACTCTACTGTGACATCTAGGGATGGCAGTTTGTTGTTGTTTTCCTCCTCTTTAGTGAATTTTATGCCAGTAAGGATACTATTGATGGTCTTGAAGGTTTCCTCTAACTTGTTTCGTTTAGTGATGACAAAGGTGTCATCCATATAGCGGACCCAGGGTTTGGGTTGGATGGTTGGCAAAGCTGTTTGCTCAAGTCTCTGCATTACTGCCTCTGCTAAGAACCCTGATATTGGAGATCCCATGGGTGTTCCATTGGTTTGTCTGTAAGTTTTGTTGTTGAAGGTGAAGTGGGTGGTAAGGATGGATTGTTGACTTTCTTCTATGAGTCGTTTGTCTTTTAGTGTTGTTTCTAATGCTGCTGAGAAATCTTTCTTGTTCGCATCCTGGCAGTTGTAATTTAATCCTCTTACTAAGACAGCTTTTTCAATGTCAGTTACTAGTATCCTCACATACGGATGAGGAAGAACAATTGGGACAATACATCCATCATAGGACAAGCCAAACAAAGACACCCATGAGAATTCTATCAACAAACACACCAAGTTGGACCCCATCTACCACCCCCTGAGGAAAGGAACAGGAAGTGACTTCACCACAGGAAATAACATCACCACAGGAAATGACATCACCAACCCAAAGAAACCCAAACCTATAAATAGAAAGCAGGAATTTTCAGTATTGCTTCGCATGAAATCCATTGAAGATGTTACCTAGTAAGGTAACGGAACGTCTGGAAATGAACCTTTCAGCTCAGCGAGCAAATCTACATCCATTAGGATTAATCCTCGGCACAACATCGTGGGCCGAAGGGCCTGTTCTGTGCTGTACCTTTCTATGTTCTGTGTTCTCTAAACCATGCAAACGTGTTGCGGACAGCTTAAAGGAGTGTACAAAATAAAGACCTGTGAATGTTGGAAATTTGAAACAAACAAATTGCTGGAAAAACTCAACTGGTCTGGCAGTATCCTTGGGGAGAAAACAGAGTTGACATTTTGAAGCCAATGACCCTTCTTCGGATTTTCAGTTCAGTTAAATTCTCTCATCCACTTTGCTTCCCACTTTCATAGCAGCCCAAGATTCTTTTTAAACAGAGGGAAAGAAAGATTCAAATATGTGGGGCAAAACAAGAGAAAGGAAAATTAGATTTATCACCATTTGACTTTTAGTTTTAAAAACTTTTCAGAATAGAACATAGAACATAGAACATTACAGTGCAGTACAGGCCCTTTGGCCCTCGATGTTACACTGACCCATGGAACCAATCTGAAGCCCATCTATCCTACACTATTCCATTTTCTTCCATATGTCTATCCAATGACCATTTAAATGCCCTTAAAGTTGGCGAGTCTACTACTGTGGCAGGCCGCTCCGCACCTCCAGTATTCTCTGAGTTAAGAAACTACCTCTGAAATCTGTCCAATATGTATCACTCCTCCATTTAAACCTATGTCCCCTCGTGCTAGCCATCACCATCTGAGGAAAAAGGGTGTCACTGTCCACCCTATCTAACCCTCTGATTATCTTGCATCTCAAATAAGTCACTTTTCAACCTTCTTCTCTCTAATGAAGACAACCTCAAGTCCCTCAGCCATTCCTCATAAGACTTTCCTTCCATACCAGGCAACATCCTAGTAAATCTCCTCTGCACCCTTTCCAATGCTACCATGTCCTTCAGTGTGGCGACCAGTACTGTACGCAATACTCCAAGTGTGGCCACACCAGAGTTTTGTACAGCTGCAGCATGACCTCATGGCTCCGAAACTCAATCCCTCTACCAATAAAAGCTAACACACCATATATCTTCTTAACAACCTATCAACATTCAGGGATCTATGTACATGGACACCGAGATCTCGCTGCTCATTCACATTACCAAGAATCTTACCATTAGTGCAGTACTCTGCATTCCTTTTAGAGCTTCCAAAGTGAATCATCTCACACTCTTCCACATTAAACTCCATTTGCCACCTCTCAGCCCAGCTCTGCAGCTTATCTATGTCCCTCTGTAACCTACAGCATCCTTCGACATTATCCACAAGTCCAGCAGTGTAATTCATAAATTTACTAACCCATCCTTCTACGCCCTCATCCAGATCATTTATAAATATTGCAAATAGCAATGGCCCCAGAATAGATCCTTGTGGTACACCACTAGTAACTGAACTGCAGGATGAACATTTCCCATCAACCACCACCATCTGTCTTCTTTCAGCTAGTCAATTTCTGATCCAAACTGCTAAATCATCCTCAATCCCATGCCTCCATATTTTGTGCAATAGCCTACCATGGAGAACCTTATCTAATGCCTTACTAAAATCCATATATACCAAATCAACCACTTTACTCTGATCCTCCATCTCAAAGAACCCAAGGTTTGTGAGGCACGATTTACCCTTCACCAACCGTGTTGACTATCCCGAATCAACTTATTCCTTTCTAGATTCCTATCTCATATAATCCTTTCCAATACTTTACTCACAACCGAAGTAAGGCTCACTGGTCTATAATTGCCAGGGTTGACTCTACTCTCCTTCTTGAACAAGGGGACAACATTTGCTATCCTCCAGACTTCTGGCACTATTCTTGTAGGCAATGACGACATAAAGATCAAAGCCAAAAGCTTGCAATCTCCTCCCTGGCTTCCCAGAGAATCCTAGGATAAATCCCATTGGCCCAGGGGTCTTAACTATTTTCACACTTTCCAGAATTACTAACACTTCCTCCTTGTGAACCTCAATCCCATTTAGTCTAGTAGCCTGTATCTCAGTATTCTTCTCGACAACATTGTCTTTTTCCAGTGTGAGTATTGACGAAAAATATTTATTTAGTGCTTCCCCTATCTCCTCAAACTCCACACACAACTTCCCACTACTATCTTTGATTGACCCTAATCTTACTCTAGTCATTCTTTTATTCCTGATATACCTATAGAAAGCCTTAGGGTTTTCCTTGATCCTATCCACCAGCGACTTCTCACGTTCCCCCCGGCTCTTCTTAGCTCTCTCTTTAGGTCTTTCCTGACTAACCTGTATCTCTGAAGCACCCTAACCAGCCTTCACGTCTCATCTTAACATCAGCTTTCTTCTTCCTCTTGACAAGAGCTTCAACTTCTTTAGTAAACCACGGCTCCCTCACTCGACCACTTCCTCCCTGCCTGACACTTACATACTTATCAAGGACACGCAGTAGCTGTTCCTTGAATAAGCTCCACATTTGCTATGATTTGCAACCTACGGTTCAAGACTCCACAGCATCAATTATTCCCTTTCTGAGCTCTGAGGTTAACTGACTTGCTGGAATATAAATCTTATAACTAAAAATGTAATTACTTGTTATTTATATAAGTAAATATTGGTCTAACTTTCTACAGTGAATCTCATTCTTTGCACAGTGCAAATGCAGCAATCTTGGAACTCACTTGATGCGAGTTCCAGTTCTTGTGAGGAAAAAGTGCAAATTGCTCAGCAATTTGTGGCAATCTGTAATTCTTGGATTTACTATTCCTCTCTATTTGTAGTTCTTCCTCATTAATAAAGGGGCGTTCATTTGAATAAGAACCTTTGTGGCAAAGTGATAGTGTCCCTATCTCTGAGACAACAAGCCTAGGTTCAAGTCCCAGCTGCTCCGGAGATGTGTAATAACATCTCCAAAGAGTTTGCTTAGAAAATATCTGCATTCATTCAAATGACGTGATTTTCTCAACAAGGTCAGTGCCACCTTTTCAAATAAATATTGAATATGTTTCCTGAATGGTTTGAATGCTTCATAATTCACTAACAGGTCAGAAAGGCTCTTCTTATCTTGCTACCAAATGAGCCGGTATATTAAAGACCACTAATGGGCGTGACACTCACTCCATTGGAAGCCACTCAGCTGCAAGCAGGACTGTTGTCATGCAGTGTTACCAGTAGCTGCTACACTTCAGAATGGGAGGGCTGTGGTCACTCATTCGAGCACATTTCACTTGATCAAGGAATTGAGTATCAGGCAGTGAGCTCACAGCACAGGTCTCTTCTCATAGATCTCCAGCCAGTTGACAAGGCCCTGAAGTCTAAACAAGCTTCATCCAATATCTCCTGATGTAGCTCAGTGTCACATTATGTTCCATAATGTTCTTTTGAAGCACCTCAAGACATTTCAAGATAGAAATATATCGATTGTTGTTGTTGAATGGTTTCTTACTTAATAGCATCTTGTCTGTTGTACGGCAGAATTTTTGATTCATTCTGTTAGTATCATTGCTTTTCTGTTTCATAAGGCTGTGTGAATGATTTTGCAATTATTGACTGAAAGGAGTCCCCAAAACATACAATTCTCCAGAACAGTAAACAAATTAATCTTAACCTAAGTTTCCATGAAAGGAAGTGTTGTATTTGTAATGTTGTATTTAAACAGCTGCTCATAGTTATAGTAACTATCAAAAAACTCCATGCTTTTGAATTTGTTCATTTAAATTAATACATTTTAGTTTTGATTACAGTCAGATTTCTTCACACAACTGATCAGCAGCAATCAATTTGTATTGATTCGTTCCATTTTTGTTACCTTTTCAGGCTGACAGTAAAAATCCTGAATAAAAAGAAAACCTGGCAGTTGTTGGTTGATCAGTGACACTAATAACACACTGAGACAGCAAGTTAAACATCTGCCCCTACATCTATTCAAGGGCAATGAAAATTGACATCTGAGGTTTCTTTTCAGAATGCAGCGTATTTCATATCCGGTGCATACAAAATGGGATTTCCACCTTCTAGAACACAGAGTCAGTTCATATATTCATCACCAAATATATGAAAATGCACAATGAGTTTTGAAGTTTCATATGTTAAAGCTCACATGTAAATGGTTATGAGAGAAACAAAACAGTAAATTTACACATAACTGGCTCCCACAACAGCAAAGAGATAAATGACTGAGTAATTGATTGAAATTGCCCTCAGGGGATCATCCAAAATGATTACCATCAAAGCTGTTTCACTTGGTGGGAGAGGTAAAGTAGAAAAATACAAATATCCTTTTCTTAAATGTATTATTGAATCAAGTTTAAATTTATACATATATATAAATAAGAAAGTGTTTTTTTTACTTTTAAGATAGTTATCTAATTTCCCATTTCTTGCTTCCTCTATACATTATCTTTGGCCATATATCATAATTTAGTCTCAGAGTACAGGTGTTGCTAGCAAGACCAGCATTTATTGTTCCTCCTTAAGGATGAGGATTTAAGTACAGAAAAAGAGATGTCTTGCTGCAATTATACAGAGCCTTGGAGAGACTACCTGGAAAATCATGTGCTGTTCTCATATATCTCAGCAAGAATGTTACTGCTACATAGGGAATGAAATGAAGGTTTATCAGACTGATTCCTGGGTTGGCAGGACCAACGTAAGAGGAGAAGTTGAATCAGTGAGGAGTATATTCACTGGAGTAGAGAAGAATGATAGGAGGGATCTCATTGAAACCACAGAATTCGAACATGACTAGACAGTATAGTTGCAGAAAACATGTTCCTGATTGTGGGAATCTAGAACCAGAAATCACAGTCTTAGGATATAGGGTAAATCATTTAGGACTGGGATGAAGAGATGAGAGTGGTGAGCATATGAAATTCCAGAAAGGAATACTGTATGACTTAAAGGAGCTGGACATAGCACTCAGGGCTAAAGGAATCAAACAATATGGAGGAAGATGAGTTGGATGATCTGCCATGATCATAACAAATGGTGGGACGGGCTCAAAGGGCTGAATGGCCTTCTGCTACTTCTGTTTTCTATGGTCCAATGTTAAATGCCCCTGAGAAGATAGGAAGGGGTCTTCATCTTGACGTACTCTAATCTGTGTGGTGCATGTCTATGTTACACGTTGCTGTTAGACAAGAAATTCCAGAACTTTAGTCCAGTAACCATGAAGGAAGCTGAATCATATCAAATTTAGATAATATGGGAGTGGAAGAGGTTCTGGGAGGTGATGGGGTTCCTATGCAATTTCTGTACTTGTCCATCCACTGGTAGGAATTTCCAGATTTTTGGAAAACATGCTTGAAGAAATCTTCCTGACTTACTGCAACACACCTTCAAGATAGTATACATTGCAGCGGTGACTGTGAACCAGGAGTTGCTTTCTACTAAAGTACACTTTATTGTGAATATATGAGCATTTCAAATCCTATTTTAAATGTGACTATCCTTTTCTTGTAGTCTTCTTCATATCAGTGCTGGCTCCTAATTACCTCCACCATTGAAGAATATGGAGCAGTGTTTTTGCTTCTGTTTGTTTGCTTTTTTGTAAATGATATATCTCACAAACTAATGGATGGACTTCAACCAAACCTTGTGAGAGTGGGTCTCATTTATTTTCCTGAATAGATTAAACAAATCATTTCAGGTTAATACTAGTGACTAAGTGGGTGGTAATTTCCCTTAAGAGACTGCTGCCACCAGTCCAGAAAGGTATTGTCTGTGCGTATTCTGCATGTATACATTTCAGTGCCCATGCAATGCCAGCGCATAGATTGTATGTTGCAGTAATTGGCTGATCAAATCAAAAAGTTACTTTTGGTGTTCTCAATAGTTAGTGTTAAGTTGTTACACAATCAGCCCATGCTTGCAAAATTCAAAACAAAATGTCTACTGTTACATATGATTCCATGGTTGAGGACCATTTGCTGAACAATGCCAAGTATGCTGATGGATTCACTAACAATCACCTTAGGATAATCAGTCAAACTCATAATGTTACTGAACTTCACATGCTGGAAGTAACCTTTGTGAATATGTAGGAACAAGTTTTCTGCAAACATAAGGAACATGTTCAAATATTTTTAAATTATCCAGGAACTTGAGAAACCTTTGGCTCTCATTAGATTTACAATGACGTTGCCTCAACTTATTTCCAACCAATCAGTACCTATTTCTCCTGTAGTATAACCTAAGTGATCATTTGAAATTTGGCATTATTTCATAATGAGTGCAAGATGAAAAGCTTCAGCAACATGTCTTTCTTTTCAATAACATGCATTTTATGAATTATCAAAATCATACACCATTTCCCAAAGCCTTTACAAACACAGATGGAAAAATTGTTGCTAAGTTATACCCCTTTGAATAAGATCGGCTATTGAGGATATCTCATTGGAGACAATCAGTTAATATGTGTTCACTCACCAGTGCAAATGATTGATTATTTATCTGTACCAGGGAGTTATCTAGCTAGCATCATCATGATGCTTATATTTTCCAGTAAATCATTATTCTCTGCCATGTATTCTGTGCTTAAAGACTGCAATTATTTGCAGCCATAAATTCCCCAAAACAAACATGCCTGATATTTCTGTTTGAACAATTTTTAACTATTCAGTTTAAAAAATAACTGCTAAAACAATGGTTCAGAAATTATCTCAGATTGGTTTGTTAGTCTGTGCTAGCTTCTTTAGAAGTATGATTTACTAATTTTATAGATGTTATTTGAAGTAATTTAACAATAGCAATTTGTTTAACAGTGAGTTTTGTAGTGTGACTGTAATGAGTTTTTTATCAAGGTCACACAGTACTGTCTATCATTGCTGAATAAAAGCGTAGGATTGAGATATTCTGCAGCAGCAGCCTGAAGCAAACTCAGAGCAAATTGAAAAAGCAATTCTTTACCACAACTAATCTCTTTCCACGCAGCTGCAGAAAACCATCATTCAAATTCTTGTTGAAGACCTGTTTCAATAATCTCACTCTTGCTTTCACTCATTCAATATGAAAAATCTTGACAATATTTTTTTCATGACCTGGTGTGTTAACATATCATCTGTCATTTTGCTACTGACTTCTTCCATGCTGCTGGCATAGATCAATTTTACCAATAAATGTTCATGTTACTAGAAGAAAATGGTATGACACCACATGATGGAAGTAACAAAGCCACCTCCAACTCCAATTCACAAATTTTTTTTCAACAAGTTCAACAATGCGGCACTCTATTAGTTTTGCCCTGAAATGTCAGCCAGGACTATCTGTTGAAGGTCATTTTGACTTGCTTAAAATGGTGACAGTAAATTAGAAGCTGCTCAAGCAAATATTGGGAGAGATATGGCTACCAACTTACTAACATGTGTTTATCCTGAAACTAACATTGGATTTATACATGACTCTTGTTATGGACCAGACAAGACCCCACAAAATATAATGTGGAGATAGCCTACATCCTAACTTTTAGATTTTTTAAAAGGTGCTGGGTTCCAGATATGATTTGACTGGTCCACTACTAAGCTTTAATCAATGCACACTTCATTCTTAGCACACAGTTAAAATACAACTAAAGAAAAAAATTGGCATAACTTTCCTCCATTGAAATACTTAACAAGATAATATATTATTTAACCATTTATCATGTACTGTTCTAATATAGGCAGTACCTCATAAACACTCCCTTAGCAAAGACAATTCAGCAACACAGTTATTATTCTCACATACTGTCTCTCTCCAGTCCAGCAGAAAGACTGAATGAAACAATCTGCCCCTTTTAATTTTTGAAGAGGAAGCCTGTCTGTCTAAGTCTTCAATCTAGCAGCAGAGACCTCTAGCTTTCAGCTCCAGCAAAGACAGCCAGCTAGCTGAAAGCAAAACTAAACTATTCTTTTGTCTGTGTGAGCCTGACCCTGCCACTCATGACTCTTTTGTCTTACTTAAAAAGAAACACATGGGGAGAACTCAAACTATTTACCAACTACGTGTTTGAAGGAGACAGTTTAGCTCCACTGTCACAACACCTATCTGCAAGAGAAACAGGACAGAACATATCACTTGAAGGCAGAATATCATCACACAATCTTATTTGTATTGTCTGTAGTTAAGGACACTCCCAAAATGAATGTTCCATAGCCAAGTTTGTGGATGACACTAAAATAGATGGGAAAGTAAATAATGATGGTAAGATAAAGGGTCTGCAGAAGGACATGGGCAGGGGTTAAGTGAATGGACAAAAACTTTGTAGATGGAATATACTGTGAGGAAAAATTCAATTCATCTCTCCACCTTGTCGTGATGTAAGGCTCCTTGATGCCATACTTAGCCAAATGATGTCTTTATATTTCCTTTATATTTCTGGATTTTTATCAGTCAGCAACTGAGCAGACCTAGTGTGACCCAAACTGAGCATCCATGCGCAGGCTATGGTTGAGTATGTGCTACTTGTAGCACTGTCATGACTTCTTCCCTCACTTTGCTAACAGTTGAGAGTAGACTGCTGAGGTGATGATTGGCTGGGTTCAATTGGTTCTGCCTTTTGCAATCAAGACAACTTTGTCAATTACTGGGTAATGCCAGAGTTGTCGTGATATAGGAACAGCATGGTTAGGGACACAATTAGTTCTGAAGCACAAGTCTTCAGTACCATTGCCATAATCCTTTCAGGGTCCAGAGCCTGTATAGTATCCATTACATTCGGCTGTAATGATATCATGTGGAGTGAATTAAATTGACTGAAGACTGGCATCTGTGATGCTGGGGGCCTCTGGAGGAGGCCGAGATGGATTATCCACACGGCCCATCCGTTTAAGTGTTTCAACCATGTCTTTTGCTCTGATGTGTTGAGCTTCAATTCTGGGTATATTTGAGGAGCCTCCTCCTTCAAGAAGATGTTTAATTGTCCAGCGCCATTTATGGTTGCAAATAGCAGGATGAATATGTAGGAGTTTGGAATGTTTAGCTCTTTCTGTTATGTGCTGCTTATGCAGTTTGGCATGCATGTTGTCCTGTTTCACAGTTTCACCAGGTTGACACCTCACTTTAAAGTACGCCTGATCCTTCTCCAGGCATGTCTTGCAGCATGCTTAATTGAACAGGGTTGTTGCCGTGGCTTCACAGTAATGATAGAGTGAAGGATATACTGAATCATGAGCTTACAGAATATGGTTGAATACAGTTACATTGAGCTGACAACCCACAATGCCTCTTGGATGCCTATTTTGCAGTTGCTGGGTTTGCTATGCAACACAGTGGAGGGACTGTTAATATGAAGAAGGGACTTCCACATGAATTGTATTCATGCCTGTCATGGACAAATGGCTCTATGACAGGTAGATCAGTGAGTGCCACCAACAGGAATGGGGCTTCGACAAAAATCTCATGGACTCTGCTCTGGGAAATTTCCTTCACATGGCAAATTTTAGGATCTTCCAGCAGAAGTTTGGATTGAACATTTGCAAGTTAGATACTATATAACTTTTTTGACTAATCTGGGTTGAAAGTTAGAATCCTGAGTCAGAATGGAGAACCGTGCTCCTTATCTGTTTCTCTCTCCCCATAAATGTTACCAAACCTGTGTAGTATTTCCACGTTTATTGTTTCTCCCAGTTAACAAAAAAAAATCTCCTGGATGATAGTGGCTTTAACCTTTCTCAGAGAAGTATCCTATGGGACAGATCTATCACATCCCATTGGTATATCTGCTGTGTCTGGATTTTATTATGGCATTACACATGATTGCAATAATTCATTAACCTTACACTGTAATTCTCCTATTTGTAATCCAATAATTACTTAGTCATTTAACCTATTCCCAGAACTATTTACTAATCTGTTCTTCACATTTAAGTGACACGGCTGCTCCAGTATACTGTTACTGCTATCGTTCTCCCAGTGGGAGTATATCACTCGACCTTGGCTACTTAACTACAGCAACTCCACCAGATCATTAATGTCGTGGGAGCTACAATACCTAGATCCCATTTACTTCCCATTTTTTAGAAGAGCTCCTGTCTTTCCCAGTTAGTCAGCTTCTCACATTTAAAATGATTCATAACATCCAATTGCTGTCCTTTTTTTAAAATCATATTCGGAAAAGCGAAATCCAATTGGTCCCTCATAATTTTTCCATCCTGGTTCTTTCAATCCACTTTGTAGCCTCCCTACATGTTTCAGCCCCCAAAATGATAAATATTCAGCCTTTTAATTATTTCCCTTTCATTAAAATGATCAACTCGCATAGTAAAGAAGATGGACTGTAAATCAGTAACAAAATCAGAAATAACTTTTTACATCTGCCTGAAAAAGGCTTTGTTTAACATTTCATCTGTCTGACAGCAATTCCATCAGAGGCATGAAAGCCTATCAAACTAAAATGTTAACTCTTTCTCTCTCCACAGATATTCCCAGATTTGTGGAATATTTCCTGTATTCTTGAGGAAGTTTGGGTCATCAACCTTGCCTAGAGGAATACTTAATTTCCCGGACAATTCCTTCAGAGTCTGTTACAATGGGGATTCTCCTTATGCACACCTTCCAGTTAGAGTGAAATAACAACTGGCTATCCATTGGAAAATCTGGGACAAAAGAAGCAGTTCGGAGAATGTTCAGTTGACTAATACCTGGAATTAGGAATTATTTTCGAAAGAAAGGCTTGTTATGTTGGTACTGAATACAGTGGCACTCCACTAGTTACATGTTGCTTGCCTGAAAATCCCCCAGTTAACTCTACATCTTCTTTTATTTAGCTAATCCTGTACCTATACTAATATAGTACTAATATCCTTCAAAATAGACTTTAATAGTTTCACAATGGCAGATATTAACCTAACTGGCCTACATTAATCTGTTTTATGTCTGTCTTACATTTTGAATAAGGTTGTTATATTGACATATTTCCAGTCCTCTGGGACATTTTCAGTATCTAAGGATTCTTGGAAGATTGCTACCATTGTGTCCACTACCTCTGTCGCTACATCCTTTTATAACTGGAATGCAATGCATTAGATCCAAGGGACTCTTTAGCCCCATTAGAGTTACTAGTTTTTTTTCTCTAGTAACAGTTTTTAAATGTATTTCCAATCCACTTACCCTGCCCCCTTTGTCCCTTGATTATTTAGTAATTTGGGGATGCTATTAGTGTTTTCTATCATACTTATTCCGTCCTTTACTAATAAAGCTACCCCGCCACCCTTTCTTTCCTGCCTGGCCTTTCAAAAAGTCACATTTGCCTGATTATTTAGTTCCCAATTTCGATCTCCTTATAACCATGCCTCTGCAATGGATATAAGATAATACTCATTAAATTTGTGCCATTAATTAATTTACTTTGTTCCAAATATTTTCTGCACTTAAGTGGAGAGGCATTAACTTTGTCTTTTCACCATTTTCCCCATCTTTCACTCAGATTGTTACTTTTTTGATATTTGTACATGCTGTCCCTTCCTTCCCAGTTGGAAAGAACCTTTACCTGAAAAGCTGCCTCATAATGCTCCCACATCCTTTTGCTTTGCCAGCCCATTTATCCCCCCTTCAGAGCCTTTATCTCTTCTAATTAGTTTAAAGCTTTTTCTGCAGCTCTCGATAATTGATTCATTCAAGTGAACCCCATCGCACCAGTGGAGCTCTGTTCTACCCCATGTATTAGTGGCAGTTTCCCATGAACTAAAATCCAATACACCTGCAGTAATCTTTGAGCCACATATTTAACTCCTTGATGTTATTTTCCCTTCGCTAGTTAACCATTGGCTCAAGTTGTAACCATGAGATAATTATGCTAATTATTCTGCTTTTTAGTTTAGCACCTAGCTGTTCAAATTATTTTAGCAGAAACTCCTTTCTGGTCCTATCAATGTCATTGGTACCAACATGGAGAATAACCATTGGATCCTTCCCTTCCCATTCCAAGGTCCTCTCGAGCCCTGAGAAGATGTCCTTAATCCTGACACTGGGCAGGTATTATAGCATTCCAGATTCATGTTCATGGCTGCAGAGAACAGTATCTATTTCCTTAATTATACAGTTCCCCTATCATGGTCAGATTCCTATTTTCTCTCCTCATTTGTATGACTCCCTCTACCATGCTGCCCTGATCAGTTCTCCCCTCTTTCTTCCACACGGTTTGCAAGAAGCTTGTAACTGTTGGACAATTGCAGGAGCTGCTTGAGTGCTACTTCCGGCTTCAGTAATTTACTTCTTATTGCAAGAGTGATTTGACTACTGCACTCAAGTCTTTGGAGTAGATTTTATTCCCTGCCTCCCCTAAGTATGTTTCTCCACTCAAGTACAAAATTGTGCTGTAGTTTGAATTTCCTTAAGATTCCTTTGGTGGTTTTTACTGCTGGCTTTCCATTTGACAAGTGATACAGTGGAGATAAGTTATGGCATTGGATTTCGGAATCCTTCATGAAGTGGCTGAATTCTTCACTTGTGAGTTAAAGTCATTGTCACTCATCACAATGTTGGCAATGTTGTAATGACGGGCATTCTACAATCTCACTGGTGACTCTTGATATCAACTGGTCTAACTCCCATTGGTCAGATCAGTTGTCAGCAACAAGCCAATCAGTTTCTGTAACAGTGAAGAAGTCTACTCCAAGCTTCATCCATCATCTCTAAGATATCTTGCATCATAAATGAATCTTTTGTTTGCTTGGCTTGGCATTCACAACACTTGCTGATGTGGTCCTTAACCTAACAGTTCATGTTTGGTCAATAAGGCTTTCTTTGCCTTCCTCAGATTGGACTCAATTCCTTGTATAGATGTATTTAATCTTTTCTTACCTTAACGGAACAATGGAAATGATGCACAGGAACACCTCCAACTGCAAATTTCTTTTCAAGTTGCACAGCATCCTGACTTGGAAATATATCACCATTCTAACATTGTTGCTATGTCAACATTTTGAACCTTTTAAACTGGGGCAGCACAGTAGCTCAGTGGGGAGCACTGTTGCCTCACAGTGTCCAGGACCCAGGTTCAATTGCAGCCTCAAGTAACAGTCTGTGTGGAGTTTGCACATTCTCCCTGTGTCTGTGTGGGTTTCCTCTGGATTCTCTGGTTTCCTCCCACAATTCATGAAGAAGGGCTTATGCCCAAAACATCGATTCTCCTGCTCCTTGGATACTGCCTGACCTGCTGCGTTTTTCCAGCAACACATTTTTCAGCTCTTTCCTCCCACAATCCAAAGATGTACAGATTAGGTGGATTGATCATGCTAAATTGTCCATAGTGTCTAGGGATGTACTGGCTGAGTGGATTGGCCATAGGAAAATGTGGGATTTGGGAGATGGGTTGGGTCTGGGTTGAATGTTCTTCAGAAGGCCAGTGAGGGCTTGTTGGGCCGAATGGCCTGCTTCCACACTGTAGAAGTTTTATGATCTTTCGAATAGTACAATGATGTCTGAACTACAGAGATTCATGGGCAGTTAGGGACAGGCAACGAATACTGGCCTTATGTGTGATCCTGACATTCCATGAATGAAGAAACTGTGCAGCAACAAAACCGAAAAAATTCTAACCAGTGTCAGTTTAGCAAGAAAGAGCATTTTGATTTTGGGGTTTGTGATCTCAGTTACCTAATATAGACTGTCAATAATTGGTAGCACTGTTCTGATAGAGAAACAGCAGTTTGAATGTGGTACCTTAGTTAATGAGACAAAGAAAAGAAATGTGAACACTTTCCCGATCCTAGAAACATTCTGTAGAATGGAGGAGTAGGAATAGCACATGCCCATGTCCCAGTCATTTTGGTAATCACTAGTGGCCTTTGAAAACAACAGTTATTGTTTGGCCCTCGGGCTGATGCATGGGGATCTCCTGGTCTTCCCCTTGTATTCACTTCTTCCACCTCCAATTGAAGGTTAGTTTTCATTCCTTCTAAGAATAGAAACTTCTTGTTTTCCAAAACAATGCATTGCCAATAGTATGGTATTTGATAAATCTTTGACATGAGTCATGACCTCAGTGATTCTTATAACCTTTCCTCTGTTTTCATATACTAGAGATCTGTTTAAAGTAGCAGAAGGCTAATTACTGCTGTAACATTTAGCGTATAAAAAAAATACTAAATCTGATAAACTGAAATAATTTCAGTATTTAAATAGTTTTTTAAAAGGACTCCAATTTCTAACAAGTGACACAGTAGTAATGTCACTGGAATAGCCAGAAAAATCCCATCTAATACCCTTCAAAGAAAGAAATCTGCTTACCTGGTCACCAGAGCAGTGCGGTTGAATCTTAACTGCCTCTGAAATTGCCTTGCAAACCTTCACATGGACAAATTAGGGACAGGAAATAAATGTTAGCAATACCAGCATCCTATCAAAGAATGAAGTCAAATGCATACTGAAGGGGAATGGATATAAATTTTATATTTTTTTATTTTTATTTAGTGTTTTCTTTTTCCTTACAAATTATATCAAAATGTTCAATTACCCTCTCTTCCAGTGTTGCTATAAAGTACAAATTGTAGCTGGTATTAACTCAAGCTGTCGGCATAGTTCCACTGGGAATATTGTTAACAAGCTGCAGCAAGAGGTGCGGCTATTGGAGGTTGTGAAGAAAAGACAAATCAAAAAATAAATGAGGCAGCACTGAGAGCTTTTGGACCCTATTCCAGTTTAGCAAAGCAGCAGAATCTCTGTGCAGTAAGATGAGGCTGACTGTCATTGCTGGTAAATTTGAGTGTTATTTGGGAGGCTGAGAGGAAGGACAAATTAAAATTTTGGTTGCTGGTTTTCTAAATCCTTCCTTTCCTTTTGGAACTCAAAGTCAATGATCTTTCTCATTTGTACGGTTTGAAATCCTTCTGAAAATCTTTTGAGGTCAAGAATTAGTTGCTTCCGCTCCAGTTAATGGGTGCCTAAAAGATTGATAAGTCCAAGGTGTGTTTGAAATATTTGTGTTGGACTATAATCCTTTAAAGTGAATGAAAAAGACCAACATGGGTTTGGGAAAAAAAAAGTCAGCAAATCAACAAGTGAAATCAACACAGTAAAAAAGAACATGTGGTGGTGTAAAAGAAGTGTCATGGGACTTAGTAAAATATGCTTTCCATTCATCACAATTGAGAATCATCAATAATAGTTTATTGTTTAAATCATTATTTTTTGAGTAATTTATCATTAAAATCCATAATGCTGAGATTACTGCATTGAAACATCTGAAGGTTAATTTCCCTCAGCAAACAAGTCATAAACTTAATCTGTTTACTCGAACAAATTTTAAAATAAATATTTTAACCAATGACACACAGATGGGCTGGAAGTCTTCTGTGTTACATTAGAGACAAATAGCTCAATGACTTTGATCTGACACACCTTTGTCTACTGTTTAATCAATGTATTTACATTCAGATTATGGCTTTGGCAAAGCAACAGTCTTTGAGCATGCACATGAATTTGTTACACGTTAATGACTAGTATCACATAGAAGATATTTCATTCCCAAGGACTCAAAATATAATATTTTCATCCTCCATTTAAATTAGAGAGCTATTCAATTGTTCCAAAATTTGAAATCATGGGGTTGGGTTGGATAACAACAAAGAGCTGCATATTGTTTTATTTAGAGTTATTTTGGATGGTATGCCATTCTCAAACCAGTAGATAATTACAGATGAGGGAGACCAATCACTCCACATTAATTTTGATGATACCAGGTCAAGTCGAGCACTGCTTCTTCTTTAGTCATTTACCAACTCTGACTCTGAACCACGTGTTTTCCCAATATAATCCTAACTGAAGTTTCTCACTAAAGTAAGATTCATCTTCTCATAACTTTTTATGTTTATGTTGAACAAATGCTCCTCCTTCTCAAGCTAACTTAAGGATCTAACTTAATAACTGAAAAATCTCCAAAGGGTAGAGTTTCCCCATTTTCAGTATGTGTTTTGTTGATTGAGATTCATGGTGGCTAGTCCACAAGGCAGACAGTTAGATTTCTCACACAGTCTTCTACTCATCACCTTATTCATTAGCAGCCCACGTCTTTGGTGCCATCCTTATGGAATTACATGACACCAAACAGTCTTGGCACCTTCCAGTGTTTACCCTGCTGGTGGCCTCTTTACAGCCCAGCTGCACACCATTCAGATGCTGCAAGTAAGGAACTGGTCCTTACACTGTGCTGCTTGACTGTGATCACAAAGGACATGACCCAGAAAAGGAAGTTGCCAGGAATTTGAAGGGGCTGGTGGATACAGTGATGGACGGGAGAGCATCTGGTTGCATTTGCTTAGCTGACGTGACAAGGAGGTAATGAGTGTGAATGATGTAATGGTCATGATTGCTTGAGATCGAAATTATTAAAATGCATTATTGGACAATGAATGGCCAGCTGACTAAATTCAACTTGATGTTCATTGGTAGCTTTATTGAATCAATGATTGCAGTATTAATGTAATTGCCCTGAACAAGGCCTCACATTCAAACAATTTTATCCTGTCCCCAAAAAATAAAACAGTAACTTAACCTGCCCATTCTGCACATGATGGCAGCCATTTTGCATTGTTATTGCAAAGGTGACTTTGGATCAAAGGTATCAACTTCATGTCCTTGTGAGGGAGGTGCAGGCTCTGCCCAAGACACAGGAAAATCCTGTTCTTGTTCATCTTCCTTTATCTTCCCTGTTGTGCTGTCCTCCCTGTGTCCCCAGTGATTCTTCATACTTCCCACATTTCTGTTCAGCTCCTTTACATAACTATTCATGTCTTCAATTTGCTCTCAGAGCCCATGTCTTTACACATTGCACATTGACACATAAAGAGGCCAGAGTGATAGTGGCCTGTGAAAAAGCCCTCCCAGTGCTCACAGTGCTCTCCTGTGCTGTAAGAAATCCTCCCTTCTACTTTGAATTGCCCCTTTTACTCTAATCATTCTCTCAGAGACCCAATCCAATGATCCTCTTCTGAGATCTGAACTTCCCACTTTCCTAAATATTCCATGGACTGCTCCCAGATGTCTCAGAGTAGCTGCAGGACATTCTTCTCCGGGAGGGTCAGAGGTGATAGCCCACATTGGTTCCAGTGACTTGGGTAGGAAGGGAAGTACAGTTCTGCAAAGAGAACTTGGAGAATTAGATAGAAGTCAACAAGCAGGTCCTCGAATATGGTAACCTCTGGATTGTGCCACAAGCAAGGGAGTTAAAAAAAAATGATCAGGCAGATGAATGTGTGACTGGAACAATAATGGAGGAGGGTGAGCTTTAGATTCCTGAGGTACTGGGACTGGCTCTGGGGAAATGCCACCTGTTCAAGCCGGGAAGGAAGCTGGAAGAACATAGTAAGCCAGGCAATCTCAGGAGGTACAAGCTGGACAGTGAGCAGAGGTGGATGAGATCCTTGCGATACCTTTACTAATTTTGTTTGGAGAACTTGAAACTAACTCAGCAGGGTGCAGGAACCAAGACGCTCATCAGATGTGTCAAACCGGTTCGGAAGCAGGTGAAAACCTGGCCGGCAGGAGCCCTTTCTGCTCTTCAAGACTGTTTTGAACGTACTGACTGGCGCGTCTTCAGGGAGGTGGCAACTGGTGGTGATTCCATCAACGAAGAGGATACACAGTGTCAGTAATTTGTTACATTAGCAAGTGCATTGACGATATCACTGTGTCTAAGACCATCACTTCTTGCCCCAACCAGAAGCTGTGGATGACGGCAAAGGTGTGTGTGCAGCTGAGGACCCATGATTCCACCTTCAGAGCAGACAACAAGACGGCCCTAATGACAGAGAGGGTTAAGCTGACCCATGCTATCAAAGAGGCAAAGCTTGCATACACAGAGAATACACAGCCATTTTCAGGACAGTGGCAATATGAGGAGCACGTGGAATAGTATTCAGGCCATCACCAACCACAGAACAGTTATAGAGAAGCTGCAGAGCTGGGCAGAAAGGTGGCAAATGGAGTTCAATGTAGCTAAGTGTGAGGTGATTCACTTTGGTAAGAGTAATAAAAAGATGGATTACTGGGCTAATGGTAGACTACTTGGTAGTGTGGAAGAGCAGAGGGATCTTGGTGTCCATGTTCAGATCTCTGAAAGTTGCCACCCAGGTAAATAGTGCAGTGAAGAAGGCATATGGCGTACTGGCTTTTATTGGTAGAGGAATTGAGTTCCGGAGTCCTGAGGTCATGCTGCAGTTGTATAAGACTCTGGTGCGGCCGCATCTGGAATATTGTGTGCAGTTTTGGTCGCCATACTATAGGAAGGATGTGGAGGCACTGGAACGGGTGCAGAGGAAGTTTACCAGGATGTTGCCTGGTATGGTAGGAAGATCCTATGAGGAAAGGCTGAGGCACTTGGGGTTGTTTTCATTGGAGAAAAGAAGTTTTAGGGGTGATTTGATAGAGGTGTACAAGATGATTAGGGGGTTAGATAGGGTTGACAGTGAGAACCTTTTTCCACGTATGGAGTCAGCTATTACAAGGGGGCATAGCTTTAAACTAAGGGGGGGATAGATATAGGACTGATGTTAGGGGTAGGTTCTTCACTCAGCGAGTCGTAAGTTCATGGAATGCCCTGCCAGTAGCAGTAGTGGACTCTCCCTCTTTATGGGTATTTAAGCGGGCATTGGATAGGTATATGGAGGATAGTGGGTTAGTGTAGGTTAGGTGGGCTTTGATTGGCGCAACATCGAGGGCCGAAGGGCCTGTACTGCGCTGTATTCTTCTATGTTCTATGTTCTATGTAGCATCGCCCACCTGTGCTGGTGATGCCTCCCTCCTGGAGGAGTTGAACAACTTTTATGTACGGTTTCAGGCATGAAACAACATGGCAGCAAGGATGTTACACACACACACACACACACACACACACACACACACACACACACACGCGCGCGCACACACAATAACCAGGTGCTGTGTCTTACCACGGCTGACATGAGGGAACCCTTATGCAGAGTCAACCCACAGAAGGCTGCTGGACCAGGTAACATCCCTGGCAGAGTGCTCAGAGGATGCTCTGATGTACTGGCAGATGTTCTCATAGATTTCTTCAACATCTCCCTGAGCTGCGCCATAGTTTCAATGTGCTTCAAGGCCGCTACCCTCATCCCCATGCTGAAGAAGTCTTCAGTGTCCTGTCTCAATGGCTACCGTCCTGGTGCGCTTACACCTGTCACCGTGAAGTGCTTCGAGAGGCTCGTGATGAGGCATATTAAGACCCTGCTGCCCCCCTCATTGGACACCCTGCAGTTTGCATATCATCCAAACCACTCAACAAATGATGCTATTTCCATCACCCTCTATATGGCCCTCACCCACCTGGAGAAGAAGGACACCTATGTAAGATTACTGTTCACAGTCTTCAGTTCTGCATTTAACACTATTGTTCCTCAGTACCTGATTGGAAAGCTGAGTCTGCTGGGCTTAAGTACCTCCCTTTGTAACTGGATCTTGGGCCTCCTGACTGGGAGACCTCAGTCCGTCCAGATTGGGAACAGCATCTCCAACACCATCAAACTGAGCATGGCGGCCTCCCAGGGCTGTGTGCTTAGTCCACTGCTGTTCACCCTGCAACACATGATTGGGCAGCGATGTACAGGTCAAATCACATCATCAAGTTCACTGATGACATGACTGTAGTGGGTCTCATTAGCACGAATGACGAGTCATCATACAGAGAGGGGTGCAGCAGCTAACAGACTGGTGCAGAACCAACAACCTGTCTCTAAATATGGGCAAGACAAAAGAGATGGTTGTTGACTTCAGGAGAGCATGGAGTGACTGCTCTCAGCTGGACATCGATGGCTCCCCCATGGAGATCGTGAAGAGGACCAAATTTCTTGGCATCCACCTGGTGGGGAATCTCACCTGGACTCTTAACACCAGCTCCATAGCCAAGAAAGCCCAGCAGTGTCTCTACTTTCTGTACAGGCTGACGAAAGCTCACCTCCCACCTCTCACACCCCATCCTCACCACATCCTACAAAGGATTCATTGAGAGTATCCTGAGCTGCTGCATCACTGCCTGGTTCGGGAATTGCACCATCTCGGATTGTAAGGACAAATAGTGAGGACAGCTGTGAAGATCATCAGGGTCTCTCTTCTCTCCATTATGGACATTTACACCACACGCTGCATCCAAAAGGCCAAAAGCATTGTGGGAGACCCCACACACCCTTCACTCAAACTCTTCTCCCTCCTGCCATCTGGCAGAAGATACTGGAGCATTCGGTCTCTCACAGCCAGACTGTGCAACAGTTTCTTTCCCCAAACCATTAGGCTCCTTAACACTGATCAGATTCTGTTCCAGCTGAAACTCTTTGCATGACTTTGAATTGCTGCTAGAACAATGTTTTATTACACTGTAATTTATACACCACTCTGCCAATTTTCTTGATGTGTCAGGGATAACTGTGCTGTCTTGTATGTTTTGCACTTCTTATGCACTTTATGCCGCCCTGTGCATGATTGTGTAGTTTGTGCTGTCCGTCTAGCACATTGGTCCTGGAGGAATGCTGTCTTGTTTTTACTGTATCAGTTGTATGTGGTAGAAATGACAAATAAAGCTACCCTTGACTCTCTTGACACTTGAGAAAGAATAGAGAGGAACAGAAACACTTGGAGAGATGGACAATACTAGTACAGAGAATTAAAAATCAATTGGTGAAGCTGGAATAAGAGAGAAAATAATGAAATCTTAATCAAGGTTACTGTGCATGTTTGTAAATAACTGGAGCATAGTAAATAAATAGTCATGATTTGGAGGTGCTGGTGTTGGACAGGGGTGTACAAAGTTAAAACTCACACAAAATCAGGTTATAGTCCAACAGGTTTATTTGGAAGGACTAGCTTTTGGAATGCTGTTCCTTCATCAGGTGGTTGTGGAGTATAAGATCATAGGACACAGAATTTATAGCAAAACATATGTAAATTCCAGAACTTTTGTTAAGTTATATTCTCAAGTGAACTTTACCAATAGGTGCCAGGTTGACCTAGATAATGCATTGAAAGTATGGGATGCCCGGTGTGTGGCTGTCTGTGCCCCAGTGTTCAGACTGATTCTAATCTTAAAAAGAGATTTACAGAACCTTACATGGATTTAAGCAGTTTTGAGCAAAATAAAATGCAATTCTGCAAGTACAAATTCACCCCGAGGTACATTGGTGAGACCGAGCAGAGGCTGTGGAAATGGATGAATGGACACCGTACAACAATCAACAGACAGGAGTGTTCCCTCACTGTTGGAGAACACTTCAGCAGTCTGGGAAATTTGACCTTGGACCTTCGGGTGACCATCCTCCAAGGCAAACTTCAGGACAAGCAACAACGCAAAGTCGCCCAGCACAGGCTGTTAGCCAAGTTCAGTACCCATGGGGATGGCCTCAACTGGGACCTTGTCACACTAGAAGTGACCCCACTGCACTAAACACACACACACACACACACAATCACACAACACACATACACACACTCCTACAGATCCATACACTCACGCAGACCTTCTCTCATACACATGCTCTCTCTCATACGCTCACACAAGCACCCTCTCACAGACTAATTCCCCTTTACACTCACTCACACACTCTCTCACAGACACTCGTACTAATCCCCATCCACCCACCTGATTTCATTGGGACATGGACAGAACTTGGCCAGATAGGCTGGAACAAAAGGTTGACAGGAGAATCTTGACTGAACACTGAACTATCTTCAAACAGGAGATGGTTTAGTGATAGTCAGGGTGTATATCCACAAAAATGAAAGTAGGGCAAACAAATCCTTAGCTCCTGATGACAAAGGAGATAGAAATTAAAATAAAGAAGAAAAAAGTCTGCTTACGACAAGTTTCAGGTAGAAAATACAATTGAGAACCAGGAGGAATTCAAAAGTTCAGAGGGAGATGAAAGAGTACATTAGAGAAGGGAAGATAGGTTATGAGGAAAGACTTGTGGCCAACATAAAGGGGAATTCCAAAGTCTTCTGTGGCCATATCATTGGTGAAAGGTTGGCAAAAGTAGCAGTAGGCTGATTGGGGACCAAAATAGAGATTTCCATATGGAGACAAGAGGCATAGCCGAAGTATTAAATGGCTAATTTGCATCTGTCTTCACCAAAGAAATGGATACTATTCTGGCCATGATGATAGATTAGGAAACTAAGTTGCTAGGAGGGTTCAAAATTGATAAGAACATATTGGATGGACTGTTGGTACTTAAAGTTGACAAAACACCACAACTAGATTGAGATGCATTCAAGGATACAGAAGGAAATAATGTTGGAAATAGCAGGGCACTGGCTAAGACCTTTCAGTCTTTCCTGAACTTGGGGATTTGGCAGACAACTAGAGAATTGCAGACATTGCACACTGTTCAAGAAAGTCTGTAAGAATAATCCCCCAAATTACAGACCAGTCAATTTAACTTCATTGGTGGAGAAACTTCAAGAAATAATTATTTGTGGTCGGGTTAGTATACAGTCATAGAGATGGAGCATGGAAACAGACCCTTCGGTCCAACCCGTCCATGCCGACCAGATATCCCAACCCAATCTAGTCCCACCTGCCAGCACCCGGCCCATATCCCGCCAAAACCTTCCTATTCATATACCCTTCCAAATGCCTCTTAAATGTTGCAATTGTACCAGTCTCCACCACATCCTCTGGCAGCTCATTCCACACACGTACCACTCTCTGCGTGAAACAGTTGCCCCTTAGGTCTCTTTTATATCTTTCCCCTCTCACCCTAAACCTATGCCCGCTAGTTCTGGACTACCCGACCCCAGGGAAAAGACTTTGTCTATTTATCCTATCCACGCCCCTCATAATTTTGCAAACCTCTATAAGGTCTCCCCTCAGCCTCCGACACTCCAGGGAAAACAGCCCCAGCCTTTTCAGCCTCTCCCTGTAGCTCAGATCCTCCAACCCTGGCAACATCCTTGTAAATCTTTTCTGAACTCTTTCAAATTTCACAACATCTTTCCGATTGGAAGGAGACCTGAATTGCATGCAATATTCCAACAGTGGCCTAACAAATGTCCTGTACAGCCACAACATGATCTCCCAACTCCTGTACTCAATACTCTGACCAATAAAGGAAATCATACCAAACGCCTTCTTCACTATCCTATCTACCTGTGACTCCACTTTCAAGAGGCTATGAATCTGCACTCCAATGTCTCTTTGTTCAGCAACACTCCCTAGGACCTTACCATTAAGTGTATAAGTCTTGCTAAGATTTGCTTTCCCAAAATGCAGCACTTCGCATTTATCTGAATTAAACTCCATCTGCTACTTCTCAGCCCATTGGCCCATCTGGTCCAGGTCCTGTTGTAATCTATTGTAGTTATATGGAAAAGGAAGGGATGTTTAGGAAGAGCCAGAGTGAACTTCTAAAAGGAAAACTGTGTTCAATTAACTTGCTAGAGTTTTTTGAGGAGATAATAGAAAGGCTTGAAGAAGATAATATTGATGGTGTGGTGTACATGAACTTCAGAAGATATTTCACACACAACAGACTTGTGAGAAAAGTTATAGCTCATGAAATAAGAGGGTCAGTAGCAACATGCATACAAACATTAGGAAACTGAGTAATGGGCAATAGGTAGCTTTGGGGCTGGAGGAAGGTTGAGATTTGGAGTTTCCCAGGGGTCAGGATTGGAACCTTGCTTTATATGAAATATGTTAATGATCTAGATTTAGGTGTGCAGGGGACAATTTCAAAGGGTGAAGATAATGTGAAATTTGCAAGCATTATAAACAGTGAAGAGAATAATATAGATATCCTAAAGGACATAATCCAAGTTTATGGAGGAGGCAGATGAGTCACAGATGAAGTTCAATAAAGTGTGTGCTGATGCATTTTGGTAGGAAGAACATGGGCAAATAATGTCATTCTTAAGGGGCTACAAAAGCAGAGGGACTTGGGTATACATGCACAATGATCATTGAAAGTGACAAGACAGTTGGAAAGAGTAGTTAATAAAATATCCCTCAACTACCAGAAAATATGTCCTCAACGTTTTTAACCTGGGGCATAGAGTACAAAAGCAAGGTGGTGAACACCATATTACTGGAAGGATGTGAAGGCATTGGAGAAAATGTGGAAAAGATTTGTAAATATAGTTCTAGAGACGAAAAGCCTCAGTTTTGAGAATTGATTGGAGAGATTGGAACTGGCTCTATGTTCTCAGCAGAGATTTCCACTGAGATTTGATAGAAGTTTTCAAAACCATGAGAGGCTTGAAACTAGTCCACTCTCCTCCTTCCACATTTCTTATCGGAGCTGACTTTTTTTCTGCTCACTCCATCTTTTCTAAGCATTCTGTTTTGTTAATTTCCATCATCTAGTTTTAGTCATGTTTCTGACAACCCAGACACTCTGTGGTTCTCTTTTGAGATGAGACACCCCACAAATCCAGCAGCTAGTTTCTGTTTCTGATATTCAAGTACAGGTAGTGCATTTTTGTCCTTTTATGAAGTCTTCCTGTCTCCCATCCCTGAGAATCTTTCAAAATCAGGATTAAAAAGACTAAAAGAGGTAAAAACTATTCTTTTTTAAGCCACCCAAAGGACATTCATACCAACACAGAATTGCGAACAGCCTGAAAAGGCAGAATTATATTACAGACATACTTTTGTTTAGAAACAAGAGAATGATATAACTCGATTTGTCCTGAAAATATTTTACAAAAGAACTACTTATACATTAATTTTCATATATTAACACTCAATCTAGTCATACCAATCTTGTGCTTTATTTTGTTCGGTTGAGAATCAGCCAGAGATTCAACAATTAACCAATTTGCTTAAGAACATGTTGCCTCAGAAAGTAAGTAAAGATATTAATGACACAAGAGTTATTCTCTATTTTTCCACTTAAACTTCCAAGTTGCAACTGAGCTTCCAGAGTTACAGTATTCCAGTTTGTATAAGGGAACAGCTCCCATATGAAGTGAGTGAATGTGTTGCTGACTCATTTACAGGAGCACTTAAAAATTAACGTAAAAAGCCTACATGTCCACGTTATCCAATTCCTTTCACTGCTCACCATCAAACTACCAATTGTCCACTTTAATACAGGACACAGCAAATGAAAATGATCTATTCTCTGCATAGATGCTGACTGACAGTTTAAAGATTTCCGATATTTTTCTATTTTGGTTACAAATTGCCAGATGATGCGTTGTTTTGTGTTTTGCGCGTGATGTGTATTTGATTGTCTTTCTTTATTAATAAGAGATTTCCAACAATAATAATTATACAGTAACAATGAATTTTGGGCAATTTGGAGTTGTTTTGAGTTCTGATGCTATAATTTTGTTAATTTCTGCTGAGTCTTTACTTGATTCGTATAGTTTTGAATGGAGTCTGACAAGATCCCAGTCAAGCAAGAACCAACACTGGATTAGAAATGTATTATAAATTTTCAAATTGTGAGCTGGATCCCCCTTGTGCAAATATCTCTGGCAATGTGGACAGTAGCAAATGAAATCAGCCATAAATTTTCTTGTCAAAATAACTTATATTAATATCTTTGCATTTCTTCTGTTGCTTAACACAGTTATACTGTGAATATGAACTACAACCATTTTGTTGATAGGCAAACAAAGTCAGACTATTCACAAATCAGCAATATACTAGAAATGATTTATTTTCTTTTGAAGTGCTGTGTAATTTAAACCTTGAAGGATAAAAGCTTGTCAATTGCTTCAGTGCATTTTTGTTTTCTATGAATTATTATAAGATAATAAGATAAAGTTTATATTTGTTGTCTGTTTTTCTGTACAATATATACAAACAAAGAAACCATATTTACATTGAAATATTTAGTGGAATCTAATGTTTGAGTAATATTTATATTTTTAAGTGCTGGCAGTGTAAAGGTGTCGCATGGAATTCCTTTATGTATGGTACCTTACTTGTTAAAAATACCATTAATAAAGTCCCCACTGGTCGGTGTAGTTAGCTGATTAACCCAATCAAGTGGGAATCCAACGAAACTTGAAACCCCCATTTGGTGTCCTGGTTGTAAATGCATTACCCTGAGGAAAAGCTAGCGTTCTTATTGTGCAGTGATTGCGAATTGACGTCTTAAAGGACATATCGTTTTCCAGTTCATTGGTATCTGAGCTGACCATGTGGCAGCCCATTGATGTTTTAAGCCCATTGAAAGTTCCATACATGTTGATGGTTTCCTGATTTTCATTACAACTGGTTTCTGAGTACTCTTCTGAGTACTGTTTCATCCTGAAATATCTAGAGTCCGTGTCACTCAGTGTTTGCAAGGCTGCATTGCACTTTTCTGAGATATCTCTTAAAATCTCATCCACTTTATCACAGTCCTGGTTGTAAAAGTAGGTGTCCTCGATCCTTTGCCGCTTCGTTGAGAATTTTGAGGGAAAGATCTCAGACATGGTGTCATTGGTGTTCTGGCATTCCTGTTTCATTAGTTTCTGGTAAAAGTTGAAAGTAACAAATACTTCATTAATTAGATGCTTTAGCTATGTTGTTTAATGGAGTGCTATACCATCTCTTTGCAACAGATGCTGAAACCGGATTGTTACAATGTTCATCAGTTGGTTAAGATGATCTTATAAACCATGAGTGGAAAGTACATGGAACAGTACCATTTAATCACATGGGCTGTTGTTAAGGGACAAAAAAACCCATGAGGCTTCAATATGTTTTCAGTGATAGTGAAGTGGAGGCCTGCTTTCTACTTGAGCAGATTCCCTTTCCATTGACTTTGAAAAGAAACCTGTGCAGAATGGAAAGCAAGCTATCAATCCGCTATCACCGTCCAAAGTAAACATAAGCCATTCTGTCCCTCTCTACACTCTAATTCTTTCTGTCTTACTGTTGATGCGTTTTATTTATGCAAAACGTAACTCAAGCCCAAGACATATTTCTCATTTCCAAACTGTGTGTTGCCCTATGTAAGTTATAGAAGTCAGCGAAGGAATTTTCTGGATTTTATCATGATAAAAAGTGATGAATTCTGTACTATTTGATTAACCTCGGAGTGGTGATGTATTGGATTAGTTGATACACCGGTATTATGGATATATATGATTTCACTGAAGACTGTATATTACTTTTTAGGTTGATATTACATGGGGTAAGTGTAAAATACTTACATCTGTTACTAATCTATTAATTATTTACAGGATGTGGATGTCACTGGCTTTGACAGCATTTATTGCCCATCTCTAATTATCCTTGAGATGGCAGTAATTATTTTATATGTATTTTTGCCTTTCAGAGAGTTCACCATTAAGGACTCAATGGACTGTCTGTATGAAATGTTGTGACTCTGCCTGTTAGTTAGTTTGCTTTGTGTCATTAAGCTGCATACAAAAAGATCAGATAAGTGGCTGCAATGTATCCGTCATAAAATGTCATGTTTTTTACCATTTTAAGTAAAAGAACCCACTGAGTTCATCAGTCCCTGACAAATGATTGATTGTTAGACCATTATCATGAACGTGAGATGGTAAACAGTAAAGGAAAATATGATGTTGATGTTTCCTGTCCTATTTTAACAGTCAGCAATCAAGTGAATCTACAGGTGAAATATATGGTCAGCAGTCTAAAATCATGCTGAATTCAATCAGGGCAAAGCAGCTCACTTTATTAACATCACATGCACAAGTATCCATTCCCTTCACCATCTATGCTCAGTAGCAGAGTGTGTACTTTCTACAAGACCCACTGAAGAAATTCACCAAAGGCCCTCCGACTGCACTTTCCAAACCCATGACCACTACCATCTGGAAGGACAAGGGCAGAAGCTACATAGGAACACCATCACCTTTAAGTTCCCCTCCAAGCCACTCACCATCCTGACTTGGAAATATATCACTGTTCCTTCACTGTTGCTGGGTCAAAGTCCTGGAATTCTGCCCCTAATGGTATTTTAGGTCAACCCACAGCAGGTGGACTACAGCGATTCAAGAAGGCAGCTCACTATCATCTTCTCATTGGCAACTAAGAACGGACAATGAATGCTGGCCAGCCAGTGACATCTATGTCCCATGCGTGAATAAAAAAAACTCCTCTCAGTACTGTCAGGGTCAGAGGCAACTATTGCAGGTGGATTGCTGAGGATAAGATCAAGTACAATTTTCTCTCTTGTTGGTTGCATCATCATTTGCCACAGACCAGCAAATATATCCTTTAGGACTCAGCCTACATGGTCAATAATAGTGTTATCAAGCCACCCTTGTTTGATGGTGATAGTCCTTGCCACCTTTCATTCAATCAGAGTTCATTATGGAGCAAATCATGACAATTTTCTTTCCCCTAAAGATCATTAGAGAACCAGATAGGTTTTACTGCAATCAATCTTCTTTTTTTCAACTGAAGACTTTTATTGTGCTTTTGCTATATTTATGTGAAAAACTCTATCTCTGGACTAGAGGTCCAGTGACCATTTCTCTACTGTCATTGTCTCCCTAGTTTGAAAAATCATTCCCTAATATCATTCGAGCACTATTGCATGGAACTAAGATAAATGTTAATTATTTGAGCAATTAGTTATTGCATAACTTATATTTCAACAGCATTGTTCAACTATAATTGTATGTCATGCATTAATATTATTCTTATTACTATTAGTCTTCAGTTTTGAATAACTAACACTTTTCTTTCTGCCTGAAATGTACAAGATGTACAGTGTACAATTATATGGGGCCAAAAGTCCCAAATTTGAAATTGCCATGTCAATTTATAGCTAGAAGAATTTTGTTAATATTGTTTCTCAAGCTTCCAATTTTAAGACCAGGCTTTGATCAAAAATGTTGACAAAAATATACAGGCTATGGTTTTACATTTTAAAATTTCTGAGAACATGGGCCACTGTAGTTTCAAAGAAGTAATCTAGAAGTTCTAAAAGTGAACATTTTTTAATCCAATTTGATGCCACAATGAAGTTATTATACTCTGTTAGGTGTGTAACAATGTGAAACTGTCTCTTTTAGTAAGATTCACAAATTACATGAAGTGAGGTACATTTGGCAGTGATGCACAAGTAGTTGCACAATTGTGTCCAAGAAGTTATTCAAGCCTAACTGAGCAATGAGACATATTTGCAATCCTTTCCTAATTTGTTGCTTATTTCACACTTATGTTGCTTAAAAGAGCAAAGAATGATTCCTTGTGTTGATTTTCACCAGTAGAATAAGTGTTAATTATTTAAGCAGTGTAGAACTTATCAGCATAGCTTTGATCAGACAACTTTCTAAAGGCAACAGTTAGGTTTTGCTCTGCTGTATGTGTTGTGAAAGCTGCCTGGCTAGTCTGGAACTCAACACACATACAGACACATCCTACTCTCTTACTTTTCAGTTTTCCAAAGTCTTAAAAATGAGTGGATCCTCAAGTTTGTGGACCCCACCACTTCTTAATGCAGGTATGGGTAAAACCATGCTCCTCTCATAAAAAGAAAACTTGTACTGTAACTGTTTATAATACTTACATCAAGTATAGATGCCAAATGTTTTGCCTTACTAGCAAGCTCTTTCAGTTGGACATTTCTTTCCTTCAGTGATACAATTTCATACTGTTTTCTCTTTAAAGTGACCTGCAGCTGCAATAGGAAACATGAGTTAACCACAAAAGTGAACATTCTATACAAAATCAAAATATGATCCCTTGCATTACATTCAAATTGTCAGAGATTTCAATTACATATTCTGTGAAAATAGGGATGAAATGTTGGAATCAATTTTACAGAATTTTACAGCACATGTGGAGGCCAATTGGTCTTTTGTTCTGTGTTTTTCTGGTAAAAATACCTTCTCCCTATTCTCACTCTTTCCTTGTGCTCTTTCATTTATTTTTTACAAATATTTTGGAATTCAGCTTAGAGTCATGGAGTCATAGCGATGTACAGCACAGAAACATACCCTTCGGTCCAACCTGTCCATGCCGACCAGATATCCCAACCCATTCTAATCCCATTGCTTCAGTCAATTTTTCTGGGAGGGATTTCTATGTCTTAACAACTCTGTACAAAAATAACACAAAGAGTTCCTTTTATTTTTTGCTTGAATTTATGGTCTCTAGGTATCAACTCACCAATGTATGGAAATAAATTTTCTTGATTCATTTTATCAGAGCATCACTCACTATAAAGCCTCGAGTTCCAAAGATGTTTACAGCACAGAATGGTATCATTCATCTTATCACTTTCAGTTTGGCTCTTTGTTCAATCTATCCAAAACTAACAAACATCACTGCCCCACTGTTACTCCATTGTTCAATATCTTCTCCTGCTTTAAATGTTTCTCACTTGTCCCTTTAAATATACAATGATTTATACCTCAATGTAAAATTCTTCTGTCGTGTCTTTTCATTGTTCCAGAAATCAATTAAATTTGATGATCTCTTGTCAACTACAATCCCCTCTAACCAAAGGAAATAGATATTTTATATTTCATAAATTTAAAAGCTTGTACTCTATTTTTTATGTCCCTCTTTTTCAGTAATTGATATAGACCCAACATCCCAAATCCCTGCTCTTAACAGGAATTTCCATAATTGATACTGACTCAGTAAATTTAGATTTCCTGGTGTATTTGTTTTTCCTTTTCACAAAACTGCACACAAAACTCAGGTTGTAGATTAATTTTATGTGGATTCATCACAATTTCTTTAACCTTCTAGCTATGCCCCATTTTTTAACCCAGATTTAAGTTAGTCTTTTACATAGCATTGTCAACCAACATCTGTGCAACGAAGGAATTTACTATTGACCTCAAAGTCTACATGGCCATTTACACTCTTCAGCCCTTCTGTTGATATATATGTTCCAAACCTTACCTCACATTTATTATATTAAATGCCATTTACAACCTGTCTCCCATTCCACTAAAATCTTTACACATTCGCAAAATTTTTCAATATATAATTTCAGTTACATCACACTGCAAATTTTTGCTATAAATTCTGTGTTACCATCGAGCCCTCCACTATCACCTGGTGAAGGAGCGTCGCTCTGAAAGCTAGTGTGCTTCCAATTAAACCTGTTGGACTATAACCTGGTGTTGTGTGATTTTTAACAGTCAACATTGGCCATTGTAATTGAATATATTCTACTAGTTGTTTATGTTTTTTAATTGCAATTTTATTGAATAAACGAACATATAAAATTTGCACAAATTCTGCATTGTATTTTGCTCAGTTTCTGCAACAAGAAAATTTCAGTCGTTGTTGCTCAAAAAAGCTAGCCAGTCATGCTAAATATGTGAAACTTGCATACACACAAATATTTAGCAAGGACCAGCCAGTTTTCAGAATGAGCAGTGCCTATTTTTAATTTTTTTTCCCCTTGAGATTTGTGCGTTGCTGCCAAGGCCTCCACTTACTGTCATCCTGGGTTGCCTGTAATGATGCAGTGATGGATTTGGATGAAGCTCTACTGTCCATATGGTCAAGGTACTCCCATAGTACTGTATATCAAATATACATACCCACTGTTGTAACAGTTAATACAATTGGTTTAATACTTGCCCTGTATTTGTGGACCTGAGTTTATATTGTACAGATTTGGTTGTTGTAAATAATTCTGCAATAACAAGAGAAATATTTTGATGTTTTTTTCTTACCTGTTCATTTTCCTCCAGAGCATCTCCTAGAGCCTTTTGATTTTCTTCTGCCACGTCTTTCCAAAATTGTTCAGTTGGTTGTGAGTGATCTGTCTGCAGATTCATCTCCAGCAGAGAGTCTTCCACAACTGGGATTGAGGATGAAATGCATGCCTCTAGATCAGACACATAGTCAGAAAGAGGCAGTTCTGCATCAGTCATGGACATGGGTTGCATCAAAGATGATGGGTCTGTGGACATCAGGGAAACTAGGTTACATACAGACACTTGGTGAGGTATAGAGCAGCAAAGCAAGGAAATTCTGGAAAACCTTTATAAGTAAATAGCTATTCCTCAATTTTTAGAAGGTCAATTTTGGGCCATCACACTCAGAATGGATGGCAATGCCTCGGAAAGGATGCGGATGAGATTTACCAAAATTGTCCTGGGGTGAAAGAATTCAACACTGTGGAGAGGTGAGACCAATTTCATTTACCTCAGAGCAAAGAGATTTAATGGAAGACTTAACAAAGGTGTTTGGGATCCTGGTAGCGTTTGTTTGGAATACTGAAGTGAGGAGGAATCGACAGGGAATTCATGTTTAAGGTCAGTGCAAAAAAGCGTGAAGGTGTGTAAAAGTTTCCTGTTCGGCTGGTTGTTGTGACCTGAACGTGGAAACAGAACCTTTAGAAAGGGCTGGGTTTTTTTTAAAACGGGGTGTGGAGTGCATCACTCGAGCTAACGTGCAGTTGAGTGAGACCAACATGAACAGGATGTGAGCTTCCTTCGCGGGGCTAGCATCTCTTGCCTTTCCTTGAGCAGGCGGCGCTAACCTGGCTTCATAAGCCGCTGCAGGTAGGTACAGCCACAATACGGTTAGGGAAACCCAGCAAAGGGAAATACTGTTTCCTGCTGGGCTTGGGAACTTGCTGGGGAACCTGCACCCATCCTGAAGGAGACCCACAGTCATTCGTCTTCAATGGAAACAAAAGACTTTGCATCGACACTGAAGTACCGGTCAGTTAATGGCGTTGCATGTCATTAGTTGCATTGTTCAGTGGTTCCGTGTAATAGAAAGGAAGGATTTGTCTGGAGGAACAAACCCCTGGTACCATTGCAGCTGAAATATGGACACCTGACTTCACTCAGTATTGGTCGTATGGGCCAAGGATCACGAGGAATAATAAACAGGCTCCGTTCCCCTCGCTGTTCCGTTTCGGGAAATGCTTTGAAACTAAACGTTGTGGCTCGTTTATACTTCCAGATTATTTTAACAATACAGGTTTGTGCCTGGGAACTTGTTTAGAAAGATCAAGGTTAAGTAGAAAGAGTTTTGCAATACTTTCAGAAACATTCCCTTTAAACCACTGCCATCCCCTTCATGTTGTGAGCCTTTGTCAGAGACTTCACGGGGCGGCAAGTACAGACACGCTGTAGGTTTCTTTTTCGAACCGGGGTTTATTGTGAAATCTCTCATCAGTGTGTTCCCTTGTTTCCAAGGGCAACGGCTGGTGAGGACGTGGGTACAATGTTCATGCCTGCTCCTGAATCTACGAAAACTTGTAATTTTTGATAGTTTCACAGATGGCCCAATGACATGGACTTACCGCACATGATCATACCAACATCTTTGAAATCCTGCAGGTCAAACTCCGGTGCTGCTTCTAAAGCCTGATTCTGCAAAGAGAACAGAATTCCTGGTGATGAAATCACATCCTTGATATACTGATCACAGTTTGGCCCCAGCATGATTTAACATTGCGAGGCGTTTATGCTTTATAACATATGGAGTCAATGTTAATTAAATCGGTGTTTATGTCAATTTCCTCTCTGCCATTTGCTCCAGTGACTCTCTGGATTCTCATGTTCCACCGCCCGCTTTGCCTGACTGACTGCCTGGAGCTAAACCTCCAGAGTACTCTCTCCCCCCCAAAAAAACAACTCCTTCCACCAGGTCCTCCGACGAATGATTGCTGACGCCCATTTCTCCCGTAAGAACTGGCTTAAACAAATGTAAGTTGCATTAAAAAGCATTAACAAAAAAGAAGCAAGTTTGTGTTGTGTGGGTGTTTATGTCCGTATCTCAGGCTCCGGTGGATAGATGCGGTGTCGAACCAGTGCGGATTCAATTCCGGTTCTGACTGAGGCTGACTTAGGACAGGCCCCATCACCCTGTCCCTGAGGGGGAAACGGAGGGCGAGGGCAAACAGCCGCTCCCTAACAAACTGGATAACCTGAAGCAACAGCAGCCACTGAGACAAGGAGCTGCAGAGCTCACATCCTACTCAGCATAAATACAGAGGAGGTATCTTAACCAGTGCCTTAAACATAGCGTGCACAAGCAAACATACCTGGAATTCAAAGCTCCATTGCGGGAATTGCATGTAACAGGTCTGCAGTGCCATTGGAAAAGCTGTTGGTCTTCGAGAGAAGGGCAAACTGCTCTCTGATCACATAAAAAGCAGCAATCAAACTGACTGAAGTGTCAATGCTGCAAACTGCAGCGATTAAGGTGATCTATGGGTATGGAAAACTATCTTGGAAAGATTGAAGTTCCAAAGATTAAAGTTCCCCAGCGCCCTTTGCCACAATAAGATTGAACTCGGCGTTGAGCGCTATCTATCTGTACTCTGGTCACCTTGATGAAAACATTGCAATGCTGCCGATGGCACAGGATTGCAGGCGTTTTGTGAACTGCCTGTGGTCTGGCGGCAGTCACCGTACAGGCAGCCTGCTTCAATTCAATAGGCCAGCCACACGAACCAACCACATTACACCCGGAGCCAGCAAATCGCTTCACACTTGAACACAAAGAGGAAGCCAGCCTCTGTTGGTCAGGCTTGACACGGATTCCTGGCAGCATTTCTGTTACAGCGCACAGCCCGTGTATGTCCAGATTTACCTCAAGATTCTGTCGCAAAAAGGAAGCTGGGTTCAGCTGAATCGATCAATTAAATTCGTGCCAGGACGCAGAGTGACGTCTTGTTATCAAGTTTTGAAACTGTGAATAGGTTAAACCACTCCGTTTTCCCGTCTCTCGTCAACTGTAGAGCAAGCTCCTGGGTACCACTGAGACTAACGTCCTTTCAGGGCGACCTCATTTACGGGTCGATTTAAATCAAATTGCTCCTGGACCCCCAACGTACCGTGCAGCACATTGCTTGTTTGGAGCTTTTTCATTCATTCTGGAGATATGGGTGTCACGAGCAAAGCTGACATTTATTGCTCACCCTTAGTTCTCCTGTCAGTGGGTATTTTTTTTTCTCTCTGGAACCTGCGAAGGGGACGATCCACAGTGACGACAGTTAGCGGTTTCCAAGAGTTTGACCCTTTGAGGATATGTCCAAGTCTCAAAGGAACAAAGTAAGTTACAGCACAGGAACACGCCCTTCGGCCCTCCAAGCCTGCGCTGATCCAGATCCTCGATCTAAACCTGTCGCCTATTTTCTGAGGATCTGTATCCCTCTGCCCATTCAGTATCGCTCTAGATACATCTTAAATGACACTATCATGCCTGCCTCTACCACCTCCGCTGGCAACGTATTCCAGGCTCCCACTACCCTCTGCTTAAAGAACTTTCCACGCATATCTCCCTTAAACTTTCCCCATCTCACCTTCCACTCATGATGCTAAGTAATTGAGTCTCCCACTCCAGGAAAAAGTTTCTTGCTATCCACCCTGTCTATACCTCTTATGATTTTGTAGACCTCAGTCAGATCCCCCCTCAACCTAATCTTTCTAATGAAAATAATCCTAATCTGCTCAACCTCTCTCCATAGCGAGCACCCTCCATATCAGGCAACATCCTGGTGAACCTCCTCTGCATCTTCCCCAAAGCATCCACATTCTTTTGGTAATGCTTTCTTCCTATTGTCATTCCTAATTTGTTTCTAATCCATTTAGGATCACATTGAACTTGTGTTTCTTCTGTATTTAAAGGTATTCCACTTGTTTTAAACTTAGGTATTGTTGAACATCCTTCCCCAGTTTATTTACTTTAGCTATTCCCTCACTCTATTGAATTTAGCCTCTTAAAGTTATATCCTGTCTTAGATATGACTGACTCCCAAATCATGCCACTTTGTGATTATCAGTGTGCAGCCTCCCACAGGATCTCACAACACAGGTACTCCTGTGGAGATCTCAAAACAATCTCCATAATAAATACTTTTGGAACTTATTAATAAACATTTTTATTGTGCTTGTTGCTTTCAGGTTTACTGGTTAATAAAAACAAGACAGAATATTAGCAATGGCTAAATCATTTTGAATATAAATTACTTCTCAATGATATAATCACATTCTGAATGATTAATTAGATCAGAAATTACTTTGTTGAAACTTCTGAAACACACAATACTCTATCTCTTTGGGATCTAACATTTTACTACCATGGTCTCATTCGATGTAACGGCCCTGTTCACCTCTATCGACAAAACCCTAGCCAGAGAAACAATAGCCAACCTGCTGGACATACAGGATGGTGAACCTATCAACAAAGACTGCATACTCAAACTACTGGACCTGTGCCTCACAACACACTTCACATTCAACAACCAAATATATGAACAAATCAACAGCACACACATGGACTCACCCATCTCTGGACTCATAGCAGAAGCGGTAATGCAAAGATTAGAACAAACAGTCTTACCGCAAATTCAACCCAAAGTCTGGGTCAGATATGTAGATGATATCTTTGTAGTCATTAAAAACACAGAAATAGAGAACACACACCGGATCATCAACGCCACACTCAGAGGAATCCGATTCACTAGAGAGGAAGAAAAGGACAACCAACTCCCATTCCTAGACGTGATGGTACAGAGAACACCGAACGGAGAATTCACCACAAAGGTATACAGGAAAGCCACACACACAGACCAAATCCTGAACTACAAAAGCAACCACCCCAACACACACAAAAGAAGTTGCATCAAGACACTGTTCAAAAGGGCCAAAACACACTGCAGTACACCAGAACTGCAAAAACAGGAAGAAGAACACTCTACAATGTATTTGCCAAAAATGGATACCCCCGCAATTTCATCAACAGATGCCTAAGGGAAAGACAACGGAATGAGGACATGCCACAACCCAAAGGACTAGCCACATTACCATACATCAAGAGCATTTCTGAACTGACAGCCAGACTACTATGACCACTAGGACTCATAACAGCACACAAACCAACAACCACTCTCAGACAACAACTCACCAGGACAAAGGACCTGATACCCAGCATGAGCAAAACCAACGTAGTATACAAAATCCCATGCAAGGACTGCACAAAACACTACATAAGACAAACAGGAAGACAGCTAACGATCCGTATTCATGAACACCAACTAGCCATGAAACGACACGACCAGCTATCCTTAATAGCCACACACGCGGATGACAAGCAACATGAGTTCGACTGGGACAACACTACTATTATAGGACAAGCCAAACAGAGAACATCCAGGGAATTCCTAGAGGCATGGCACTTATCCACAGATTCTATCACCAAACACAGCGACCTGGACCCAATATACCGGCCACTGCAGCGGACAGCTAGAACTGACAACCGGAAGCGGCAGAGACAGGCCACTATAAATGCCGGAGGAAAGGTCACAGAAGCACTTCACAGGAGGCTCCCAAGCACTGAGGATGTCACCTAGACAGGGGACGAAACATCTGCAACACAAATTCCCAGCTCGGCAAACAGAACCACAATATTTGACTCCCATTTTATATGAAAGAAAAACAGAGTACTAGTTAGTTGGTAGTGAAGTAGTGCAGTAATTAATATGAAACACAATGTCTGAGTCATTGTGAAACATTCTGGCTCATTCTGTAGGTATTGAGATGCTAGAGATTGTACCTTTGAACACAAGAAGTGGTTATTTAGAACAGACATGTTGACACATGGGCAATGGAGCAACTTTGCTGTGCTACTAGCAATTACTTACAGATTGTCATCATACTAAACTCACCTGAGAATTTCAAAAGAATCTGTTCCCTCAAAACATTCTATTGTGAAATATACAGCTAACTCTAGATATTGGTGATAGAGAATTAACATCACAATCAAGATGTTTGCATTATGACTTGAAATCAGGATAACTTTATAATATATATTTTGCAAAGAAAATAAACAAATATGTTTTAAGAGGTTAGCCCTGTTGGAATAAATAGGAAAACATAAAGACATCTGCAATCCACCCCACTGCTTGTATCCATTCTGCTATTCATTTAGTTATGAATGGTCAATACTGTAAAGCCACATAACTGTTTAGTTCCAAAAATCACAATAACTTTGTCCCACAAACTTTATCAATCTTAATTTTGAAACTTTTGATTGATGTATCCTCAATAGCCTTTTGAGAGTGCAAGTTCTAAATGTTCATCATCCTTTGTGGGAAGAAGTGCTTAAATACTAGAATAGCCTAGCTCTAATTTGAAGGTTATATATCTTATTTTGGCCCTACATCAAAGGAAAGACTTTTTCTTTTTCTACCCTAACAAGTACTTTAAATGGCTTAAACTAATTCAAGTTAGATGCGGTTCTTTTACACTCACAGGGCTACAAACCTGGTCTCTGCAACTGACCCCCATAATTTAAAGAAAATTGATAGATCATCAGATACACATAATCAAAGTGAATGAATAGAAATGTGAAAGATATTTACTAACCTATTTAGTTTAACTTAAATAATACATTCAAAATCACACATTGATAACTGGGATTGTTTATATAGCTTTGAGTGAATTCAAACAATTTAGAAATATTCTCTGAACTTGAATATGGTTCACTACAACTTCACAAACTTAAAAGTTGGTGGGACTGTTTTATTTTATTTTTATATGACTCTATTTTTCTCTTCAGTCAGTCACACGTCTAAATGTGAGGCATAAGAATTAGGCTGCTCTGCAAATTTATATGGGATTTTTAATGTGAGAAGAGAAAGATTTAAAAATACAAGATTGGCAAATGTTTTACCACAGGGTGGTTCACATGTGGAATAAACTTCCTGAGTAAGTGGTGAATGTGGTTATAATTAGAATATTTAAAAGACATTGGGATAAGTACATGAATTGGAAAGGTTTGGAGAGAGATGGGCCCAGGAGCAGGCAGGTAGGACTAATTATTTTAGGATTATGTTCAGTGTGAACCGGTTGGACTGAAAGGTCTGTTTCCATGCTGTATGACTCTACAATGAAGTGAAGGATAATTGTGTGAGGAGGTTAATTTTAAATGTTAAATAATTCCCCAACACTATAAAACCAAATGTATAAAATTATCTAATTGAAAACCAACAGCTGGTTCTTAAGTTTAAATCCAATCAATATATGCAATACTTTGTAGCTTAATCAAATGAACTCTGATGAATATTAGGCTTTGCATTCAGTTTGTCAAGGCATATGAACCCCTTTGACTATGAATTGCATTGTTATATTAATACTCATGATGAATCTCTTTTACAGTACCTAACACATATCTTGTGTTTGAAATTGACAATCTACTGTACAAAGATTGACCTATAATATGAAACTTCCAGCATGTAACTGAATTAACTCAGGATGTTGATGACAATTTTAAAAAAGCCAAAACTGTATGTTAGTTAGAAATAACAATAAATTGTTTCAGATAGAGTTTTTGCTAACTTGAATGTTTGATTTGATTATAGATTCTAATGATGTTCATAAATTGATGCATGATGCTCCTACTGGTATAATTGAATTGGAGTATTCTGCTTGAATGTTGTAACTCACTGACAGCAATTATGTACTCCATGCTATTCACTGAAAATATTGTAGATGCCATAAATGCAATTTGTCTCTTTTGTTTTAGTTATTAGTTCAAATTTATTTATTAACTCACAATTAGATTAACTAAATTACAATGGTAATTTCATAATTAGTATTTTAGGCTGCTTCACAAGCCTCTTGAGACATCAAAGCATTTCATCTTAAAAGTACTTTTTCAACATGCAAAAGGAACTTAATTGATGAAGTGTTTCATCTCAAAAGAGAACATACTGTGACTATCAAGAAATTTTAACTCTACATACAAACATGTAAGAGTTATGTACTCATTTCACCTAAAATGAAGGAAATTAAACCATTTACTTCAATTTAAAATCCACCAATAAGTTTGAATCTTGTTAAAACATAAATTATTATTATTATTGTTATACAATTTATGCATATTTTTACCATTGATTTTAGATTGACACCTTTATAAATTTTATTTCTTTTTCTCCCAGTGGAGAAAGGATTTTAAAAATAGTTTCTTATATTGAAAACAACTGCAAATTATGATATTACAGCTGAACCATAATAATCTAGAATTGTCAGTAGGTCAATATTCAAAATGTCAATTTGTCTTTTTTTTAGATGCTGAAAAATCAATTCTATATTTCAACATTGACTGTTGTTGAGTGATGTTAGCACACACACGGTGCACAGGATGTGGGCATACCAGATGGCCAGCATTTATTGTCCATCCATAATTGTCCAGAAGACAAGTTTTGTATGAGACAGTGTCAAACTTCTTGAGTGTTATTGGAGCTGCTCCCATCCAGGCAAGTGGGGAGTACTTCATCATATTTCTGACTTGTGCCTTGTAGAAGGTGAATAGGCTTTCAGAAGTCAGGAGGTGAATTACTCACTGCAGTATTCCTCACCTCTGACCTGCTCTTGCAGCTACTGTGTTAATGGATCAAGTCCAGTTGAGCTTCTAGTCAATAGCAACTTCCAGAATGCTGATAATGGGGGGATTCAGTGATGTTAACATTATTGAATGTCAGGTTGCAGTGATTAGATTGTCTCTCATTGGAAATGGTCATTGCCTGGCACTTGTGTGGCATAAATCTTATTTGCCACTTGTCAGTCCAAGTTTGGATGTTGTCCAGATCTTGTTGCATTTGAACATCAGTCCGTCTCAATATCGAAAGAGTTGCAAATGGTGCTGAACATTGTGCAATCATTGACAAACATCTCCCTCCTCTTACCTTATGATGGAGGGAGGGTCATTAATGAAGCAGCTGAAGATGGTTGGGCCTAGGACCCCACCCTGACGAACTCCTACAAAGATGTCCTAGAGCTGAGATGACTGATCTCCAGCAACCATTGTGAGGATGCTGCTCCTTTAACAAGGTTATGTTGTCTTCGTTTTTGTTCAGAGAGGTCAAAAAAGACGCAGATTCTGAAAAGTCTAAGTTGAAGGGTTTTAGGGCCAATTTGATTATAGCTAACAGATACTGCCTCAGGCAAGAGGCTTTTAAGTTTAAAAAGAAACATTTGTACAATGAAAGGAGAGTGGCTAGTTCTCCCAGCTCAGCTTTTGTCTGGTTTGGTCTGGCTATTCACTGAGAGCAGTCAGGCAGTTGTAAAATCTACTAGATGCAAAGAAGCTAGTCCAAGCTGATCCTCTCTCTCTCTGACATCTCTCCTGTAAGACCCTGTGTTTGATTTTACCTTTTGTACCAAGGAGTGTTTATGGGCATAGTTGCAAGTATTTGGAACAGCATCATTAAGTTGGGATGATCAGTTGAGTTTTTGGATAGGTTAAGTTATTCATTATTTTGTTTTCTTTTGTTTGTGTTTCATTCGGCAATCTACATTTTGTTTTATTTAAAGCTATATGGTTTGATCAACTGCATCCCTCATGGAATATCTGCGTTACACCTGCTTAAAGTAACTCGCAAAATTAGGGTCTGGGCTACTTTCTGGGGGTCTGGCCTGGTCCATAACACCACAATTATCTTCTTATCGCCAGGTATGATTCCAATCTGTGGAAAGATTCCCCCCGATACCCATTGACTCCATCTTTGCGAGGGCTCCTTGATGTTGAATGTGGCCTTGACGTCAAGGGCTGTCACTCTCACCTCACCTTGGGAATTCAGCTCTTTAGTCCCTGTTTGAATAAATCTGTAATGAGGTCAGAAGTTGAGTGACCCTGAATTAAGAGTCTACCACATTATTTTGGCTTTGGAGTCACATACAGACCAGACAAGGTTTTATCATCATTATTAGACTCTTAATTCAATATATTTTGTGGAATTCAAGTCTATTATCTTCCATGATAGGATTTGAACCCACGTTCCCAGAGCATCATCTGGCTGCCTGATTTAATAGTGTAGCAATATCACTACTAGACCACTACCTCTGCTGATGTGCCCTAAAAAGGAGAATTATCACTCTGAATTTTGTATCTATTGTACCTTACAATTAAATTGTGTTTATGTTCATTGAACCAAAGCTATCAAATATCAACCAACATTATTAAATATTTCCTTTTGCAATTGTTGATCCACAGGAATCAAAAATTCAAAAATGCAAAACTACAATTAAATCTAATGGCCAAGAACATTACCATCCTGTAGCAAGCAGTGTTCTTGTTTATACTGTTCTCTATGCCAAATTGATAATCTCCTAAAGACTATCATTATCTGAACAAATTACAGAATCACTGCATGATTTCAGTTTACTTAGAACACAGTGACAATAAAATTTAACATGTTGGCAGAATTTTCCTCTCCAACACCATTAGGCAAAAGTGAGGTACAGCACCTCGAAGGTATTCTACACTTAGTGTATAAACAAAATCCCATGTTTTTTTCCCAGTGGAACGGTTCCTGCCATAGTAGAACCTCTGATTGGAAATAGCTGGAATGAATCAAGAGTTTTGCTGCAGGGAAAAGAAGCCTGTAGTGGCATTCCTGGCTACTCTCTGGGGCCTTTTCTGTTAAATAGCAACAGCCAGAGGTGTTTTCATCCCAAAAGGCTGTGGAATGATGTTCCAATAGAACACGTTGGTGTGTGTGTGTGTGTGTGTGTGTGTGTGTGTGTGTGTGTGTGTGTGTGTGTGTGTGTACTCCACAGAAAAGATGAGGGATACCTGCTAGCAGTGAACTTCACCTGCCACCTCATTTCAATACTAACATTTGTATCTCATGCTTCTATTCATCAGACCTAAAAGATCTCTATCCCTTTTCATTTTCATCCATGTACCTCAGTTATAGGCAAAAGGGCTGATGAAGGTAAATGGCCTCCCAGTGCCTCAAATATATGGAAATATGAACACATATACAAGAAGTCTTTGGATTTTTTTGGATAGAGTCAAAGCCCAACATTTTGTTTATTTACTTGATACGCAACTGTACAGAACCAAACTACTTTTGTGACAATGTTTATATACAAAGAGATGTTTTAAAGAATAAAGTATATTTTTGAAATAAAATAGTAAAAGGAAAGCTACCTCATGTTTAGGAAATTGACATTTTCTGTTTTAGTTTCCAATTTGCATTCTGTTTAATGCACTGAAAGATTGATAGTTCTCCTGTGAATTATAGCCAAAACTGGAAGATCAGTTATAAATATGTTTGAATCCTGATGGGCTTTCAAGTTATAATCTTCAAAATATTATATTATAGCAAAATGTTATATGTGAATGGAATGAAAGATCTACTATGTGCCTATTTAAAAAATCTGTTGGCGATTTAATTTGGATACCACTTTTGAACTGAATCTAACATCAATATTATATAAATAGAATGCATTAGAAAGATGCTTGAAAAGTGTCAAAGTACATTAAATTATTTCATCACAGCTTTCCTGGATGATAATCCTTAAATCCAAACATTTCTAATCAACAAAAACAGAAGCTATTAGAATGGAGGACACTGAGAATGTGAAAGAGAACAACTTGTCTTGGTTTTGACATGAAATCCAAGGGACTCTAATGTAAACATGGGTTGTTAAATAAAATTAAATGTTCTTTCTGAAATGAATATTTTAATCAAGTATGTTAAAATGATTTCTCACAACATATTTATAATCTGCACAACAGATAAAATATATTTTCTAAACTGAATTAATTACATGATCAGAATAATTCAACAAATAAAAGACAAATACTGTTCCCAATTATCTCTGCACAAATAGCAGAGAATGAAGCACACACGCAAATAGAATAGGCCATTTAGTCTCGCACACGGAATAAAGTACCTCAGCCAGCCATTCATATTTTGCCATTTATTCGCAGACCTTATTTATGTATACATCCTCTGATGCGGGCACTGATTGGCTCTCAGATACTCATTCATGCTCAACACACACAATCTCATTCATGCATATTCATTCATTGAATACAGTGCTTTATCCAAAAATTCTCAGATACTCCGTCATTATCATTCACCTCCTCATTCACAGACTTACACACTGGTTCTTACACATGACTTAGACTCTGACAATCTCACTCATTCACAGAATCTCACCTAACCACCGGTTCATTCACCAATTGATATATTAGCATCCGTACACTCTCCCTCACACACCAACACTCTCTCACACTAACACTCACACCACATTACAAAAACGAATGAGAATAAATCAATTGCGACACATACCTGCGGACTGGATTCATTTGAAGATTCCTGGTGTAGACTTGATGTACAATCTGCTAAATCCTGCCACACTGTCTCATCTATAGTCACGAATGCTAAAAAAAAAGTGGGTTTGAGTTTCGATTATGTACCTGGGGAAAGGAGTGAATGAAACTTCTGTCTGTACCTGAGTCTGGGATACTGTTTGCGGCTTCAGAATAAATGGTCACCTGCGAGCTCGTTCCAAGGGCTTTCTGCAGATCTTTCTGCACATGCCAGGAAAAGCGCAATTTGAAGATAAAATAAAACCATACTTCTGTCAATGTGAGTTCACATAAGAATGTGTCAGCATTATTCAAATACAACGATAACAAACATGCAGAATAGTTGTGATGGGGAAATGTTCATTTATGATTGACTTAATATGATGTTTGAACAAAAGATTTATCACCACACATTAAATTAAATGTGCATTTATCAATACAGAACTATAACCCATATGTACTGCACGAAGAGTAACAGCTAATTTGACAAATAGAAATCGCACTTGACTGTCATTAACAATTCTTTACTGAAAGGTGAGTTTAAACAGTTGCTGTTTAAGTGAGGTGTGTACCTTTTTGTCAACGTTTGGTTGTTTTTTTGCCGAAGTGCGGATCGGTAACTCCACCATCCGATTCGGATAAATCTCTCCAAAGACTTTTCTTCCATTTTGCATGTCCACTGATTTCTTGGATAAAATAAAGGCAGATATGTGACTCCCTTTCTATTTAGTATCAATGAATAAGACTGGTTGTTCTACAATATAGCCTAAACGTTTATCAAAGATGTGTTCGGGTAAATTGGTCATTTATATTGAAATAACTGAAAGATGTCGAAATCAAATGACAATCAGTTGGAACGTTGTTGGTCTTATAGCAGGGACATGCACCGTTATTTGCTTCGCCCAATCAAACCCTTTCCCACTCCGTCTCGACGGGTTCAGCGTCCCTGGAGATGTGTAATTGTAGTAGAAAGGCGCAATTAAGGTCTTCCCCGAACAGGCAGAAGCAGCGCCAGAGGTGGCGCCTTAAACACAAGGCAATCTGTGCACGGCCAGGGCTCTGCGTTGCAAGAGCCACCGCCCCCTGAGACCATTCGTACTTGGTAAATCAGCTCCGATACTTCGCGTTGCGCCTTTTTCACCTTCATTGGCGCCACGTTAACTGTAATTTTACGCAACTGCATAAATGCTCAGAAAGACAGCCTTTAACAAAGACCTAAAACCGTTTGTGCCGTTAGTCCTCGGTGAAATGAGTGAATCAGTTTGTGGCGTTATTAGTGAAGGACAGACCTTTGTCGCTGACATGGTAATAGTACTGTGGCCCCAAAACAATCCCAAACTATTTAACAGTTATCCCTTTCAAGGTAGTAAATTGTATAAATGCGCATGCCGAGAGAATGAACCATTCGTGGTATTGTCACCTGGGGAAATAATGTTTCTCTCTCACTGTAATTGACTGTGTACCTGCAGAAAGTGTAATTGATGGAAGCTAGTGAGAGAATGGTTTTAAATGAAGTACTGATTGTGATAAATGTAAATAAATAAATACACGGGACATGTACCTGATACTGATTGTCTGCAGGGCTGTCCCCGAACTGGGCGCTTATATAAAATGAAGTGAATAAATATTCAGAACGATTCAGTTACATTTCTAGCGAGTAACTCTAATTTGTAAAGTTGTGTTTATGACTGGGTGAAACTGGAAGAGAACCCGTATTTCTAGACGAATTACATGGCTTTATGCTTTCACTCGAACCGATACTAATTGTACAGAAATTAAACAAAGAACTGCGGATACTGGAAATCAGAAACACAACCAGAAATTGCTGGCAAAACTCAGCATGTCTGACAGCATCCAAGGCGAGAAATCAGAGTTAATGTTTTGGGTCCAGTGACCCTTCTTCAGAATTGTAATCGTTGTGCAATTTGGAGACAAACTCTCTATCATTACTTCCTTTATATTTGCCAATTACTAACCTTCATATTTGCATAGAAACTACATGCGAGTCTGATTTCGACAAGAAAGCCTTTGTTTTATAAACACGCACGTGTTATCATAACAGTAATCGCAGGCGAGCATTCTAAGCAAGTATAGGCCATTCAGCCCTTTCAATTCTTCCTCCTTGATCTGTCGTTCAACTGCGTTATCTAGCTTTGATCTATATTCCCCTCGCTTGATCAAACTTTAGCCCAATCTTGAACTCTCCAAGTGTCATAGTATCCACATTAGCGGGGTAGAGCTATCTACCATTCTTTGTGTGAAAATGTGCTTTCTTATTTTGTTTCAGAATAGTCTAGAATCATTGCATCCGGACTAGACAGTGTCCACTAATTTTCGATTTCCCACCTGAAAACTGGAGTAAAAGTGTCTCTCTTCTCCGGTTTAACACTGTAATTACCTGGATCAGATTATCCCTTAATCTTCCAATTTAAACCAAATCAAATACTGCAGAAGCTGGAAAATCACATAAAAACAGAAAATGCTGGAGAAACTCAGGAATATCTGTGGAGAAAGGGGCGGAGTTAAGGTTTCTTGACCTTACCTGGGATACTGAGCGCAGTGAGATAAAAATAAACAGAAAATGCAAATAATGTCTCCAGTCCAGAGACCCTTCTTCAGAAGGTGTTCTCTCTCTGCAGATGCTGCCGGAGCTGCTGAGTTTTTCCAGTATTTTCTGTTTTTTATGTGAGTTTCCAGCATCCGCAGTATTTTATTTTTAATGAGATCGAGGCCACACTTCTGGTGCTGCTCCTTGCAATTCAACCCTCTACCCCCTCCCCCCCCCCCCCCCCCCCCACAGTCATCATCTACTCTCGATTTCCCTGCTGGTGGTGCAGGCTCGAAGGGCAGAATGGCCTACTCCTGCACCTTTTGTCCATTGAGCGGTTGAACTGATTTGTGGAAACGTTAAGAATGCGTGCAAGTGGGACAAACTCCTTTTAAGCGTATTGGGGCGTTCATATTCAGTTTGCCAGCAGCCAGGAGACTCTCGGATCCTATAATGTGGAAAGTTTTAATTTAGCAGTGTGGCTATGTAACAACTCAGAATGATTGATTTGGAGATGCCGCTGATGAAGGAGCATCGCTCCGAAAGCTAGTGCTTCCAATTAAACCTGTTGGACTATAACCTGGTGTTGTGCGATTTTTAACTCAGAATGATTGAAAGTGAAGTTAGAGGGTAAACGAAGTTTGAGATTTCCTGTGGTTGAGGTGTATAAATATACTTTCTTTCTCTGCATCAAACAGTTAGTGCCTGCTGTTTGTTCTCCATTCGATAAAAATGTTATCATGAACTGATTATTTTCCATCCACTTGTCCTCCAATCTAAACTAAACCTGGAGGAAAATTACTGAACAATCATGATGTTGATATTTACAAATGAAGTGGCATTATCAACATTTGTGTATGATAATTGCGGGATTGCTGGAGATATGAGCACATACAGGTGAGTCTAGATTTGTATTTATCTGTCATTTCATTGCACATTCCTTAGTTTAATTTTTCCTCGGTTCTGATTCGATTTGTGAACATTCAAAAATAAGGGCTTTAGGTTCAGTCTCTGAGCGAATTAATCGGTGTACTATTACGCTCCTCGGTAAGAAATTGGAGAAATCGAGAGAATATTCCTGAATGATGAACACAAATGAGAACTGGAAGGATTTGTAAGAAGAACAATTTATTAGACACGAAAAGAAATCTAGGCTATCACGCTAAATAAATAATTTAATGTTTAGTCACAAAAATCCATAATGCCGTTGTAAAATACGAGATACATACAATATATTTACAGATTACAGTACTATTCTTCCTTAGTAAACAGCACGGCTGAGGTCGGAAACGTTTCATTTGTTCACAATAAAAAGAGATTATCGTCAAGTTTTCAGACTTCTGTTATTTCCCTCATAATCCCGCATTAATGACATTTTTGTATCACCACTATCTGCATGCAGTGAATGACTTTACAACGAGTTCCACCTAAACTAAAACTCTAATCTGTAAATGTAAACTAACAGTCACATTGATTTCCAGTCGTTTTCTTCACCTACATATAGGTGATGTTGTTCGATTTTGATTAACGTTGATGCAATGCTATGCGAAAACAGAGGTGCCCTTAAATGTGAGGGGCTGGGAAGCCTGGTCAGAACTCAGTGCTGAGCTCTCTGTCTGTCGGCTCAAAGACTTCCAAGGGAGCCAGTGACTCTTCGTTCAAAGCTACCAGCAACTTCAGTCTCTGCACACAGTCCTCCAGCAGGCAGGGCGGGTAACCGCTGATCTCCGAGCTGGGATCTCCCCCGGGATGTAACATCCGATCGGCCAGGAGGAGGGCAGAGCTGGCCAGCAGGGAGGGCGGGTATCCATTAAAGGAGTAGTCGGCGAAGCTGAGTTCGACAAGGCGCCTGGCCAGGCGCTCTGAGCTGGCAGCCTGACTGCGCGACTGTTCATGCTCTATCCTGGTGATGGTAAAATGCTCCAAGAAAAAGTCCACGCTCGGTGTGAGCAGCTCGAAATTGAGTTTGATGAGGATGATACACTCCAGGTTCCGGAGCTGGTCCCCGGTAAACGCGTCACAGCAGAGAGAAAGGAGCTGTTTAATTCTGGGAGGGTAAACTTCAACCTGGAGAGATGGGCATTGGAGGAAAAATAAGCAACAGGTTGAGTTAGTTCCCACAGCCATTTAGTCTCAGTTCAGGAACTGAGCGTGTACATTGGTAACTCACTGAGGGGCATGCTATATTGTCAGTCTTTTAACCAGAAGCCCACTTGGCGTATTAAGCTGAACATAAAATGGCACTTTCTAAAGCAGTTCAGGAAAGCGGTTCCTCTAATTTCCTGTTTCTATCAACAAACATTGCAAAATCTCATTCATTCATCCCATTTACATTCTAGGTTCTGTGTATTATGTCTCAAACTAGCGATTGTATTGATTTACAAGCAGTACCAGAACATTGGCGAAGAGGCACGTTTCGTGCCTGAACACAAGTTGGGAGAGCCTTGATGGAGTAAAAGGGCTACAAGGTTGCAGTTCCAATAATCTAAGGTACACTCACTGGGATTGCAGCTTTTTGTAGGAGCAGGCTCCCCTCCTTTTCAGCTACAGGTATGAAAATAACCAATGGTACACGCCGCAAACTGTGCGTTTCTGGAAACTAATTTACAAAATACAGTACTCTGCTCAACAGAAACTTAGGACACACCCTCGTCCCACTGAGGTCACGGCATCGCCTGTACCGGTGCTCTTTCTCTGGGTTTGCACTTTAACAAAAATGGTTTCTGGGGAGTCAGAGAAATGTTCCCTACTATCACCCAGTATCTTCAGGGGAGAAATCGGGGGAAATTAGTCCAGTAACATTCATAAGAATTGATACATTAATTTAAATAATGACCAATATTTGATTGATTTTAACCACTTTGAAAAACGCGCATGCATGCATCTTCCGTTCTGATTAAGCGGACTTGCTGTTTAAAAGGGAGTTACAGGACCGGGACGGCATTAAAAAGCCAGTCACTCACTTGTTTGCATGCGAGGAGAAGCGACGTTACTCCGACAAGCTGGAAACAATCGGAAGCCACGGGGGTCGTTTGAAGGAAACGGTCCATAATGTTCACAGTGAGGCACATCGATTCGAAGGAGAAGTTAAAGTGTCTGTGAACTGGGATCAGCCAGCTAACCAGTTTACATCTGTCTTCTGCAGTTACCTGTGAAGGGGACAGTAAACATACAGAAACATGCGGCCAGGCTGCCCTCAGACAGATGTTGGGGATCATGTAACGGTGCCCATCTCATCTGCTCCGCTCATGATGGGAGCAATGTGTGTGAATGAATCGGGAATTTTATTAACGGATGTGTCGGGACAGGAGAGTGGTGTTTGGGTACAAGATTTAACACTGTCAGAGAAAGTGTGTCAAAGTGCCTGTGCCAATTGTATATTCCGTTTAATATAGCGCAAGTAAGTCCCGTTCTTTGAAAAAAAAAGTTCGCCAATACTCTTGCGGTTACAGGAATCACATTGAGCCAGTTCTGCTTTCAGAGCGGTGGCGCCGATTTGATGCTCCTTCTTACCTGGGGCTGACGTGCCAGGCAGTTCCGGGGATGAAATTTCTTCTCAGATTCTCGATTAAGGTGGTAGCATTTCTGTCCGTATTCCCTGAGAAACTGTAAATCGAGGTGAGCTGTTAGCCGGCGAGGGGAGCCGCAGCTTGGAAGGGCGGGACTGTCACTGTCCGCCTCTGAAGGGCGGGCACAAAGTGACGGCTCCAGGCCACAGCGGCGGCCCGACCCCCAGCTCCAGGCTCTGTACCTCGGGCACTTGAGCCTTTTCAGCGGCGCTCGGCTGCCCGCGCCGTCCGGGACTCCCTCAGCCCTGTCTTCCGGAGTGACATCCTCGCTGACGGCAGCCGCCCAGCGCTTTCTTTTGCCGGGGCTGGGCGCCGCTTGCAGCGGAGCTTCTTCGCCCGTCGCGTTTGCAGCAACCATGGCTGCAAACTGCTGCGGGACTGAGCAGCTCAGCCCTCATTCTGACCCGGCCCTGCAAGGCAACCCTCGACTGCAGCCTCGCCTTCTTAGCCCAACCCCCTGGAATCTCGCCCTGGCGCTGCGGGGGTGCCGCTGCTTTTCCCGGTTAAATGACCGCCCATCGCTCACTCCCCCCCGCCCCGTCCCCCGTCCCCCGTCTCCCGTCTCCTGTTGCTTTCTTGTGGGCGGGGGGGGGGGGGGGGGGGGGGGGAAATAGGGGCTTGCAATTTCCCCGGCACCCCGCCCACCTGTTGCCTGGCAACCGACTGTGCGGTCAACATCGGTCGCCTTGATCTGCCCAGCAACAAAGCTCCCGCTCGCTCCCAATTGGATGGCCGGAATTCCGATTTCTAATTATTATTGTCAAAACAGCAGAGAGGTTTTAAAGACCTGCACTTTCTTTAACAGACAAAGAAATTCTTAGTTATTAAATTCCAGCTACAACGACTGGATAAGGCAGGATAACTTAGCATATTTATACACAAAATACAACGGGGTTCCAACCGCCTCTAAAGTATGCATTGTTCATTTAGCGAATCTATTGAAATCTCGGTGTTCTGTGTACTGTATTTACAGTTTTTGTCCTGACATTTTCCGACAATACCAGATGAAGTAGTCACCATGCAAACAATGTTGAATGGATACTAAAGAGCAAGATCCCAATAAAGTCAAACCAAAATGTCCATATTACAGAGGAGGAAGTACTGGATTTCTTGAAATGGGTAAAGATGGATAAATCCCCAGGACCTGATCAGGTGTACCCTAGGACTCTGTGGGAATCTAGATAAGTGATTGCTGGGCCACTTGCTGAGATATTTGTATCATCGATAGTCACAGGTGAGGTGCTGGAAGACTGGAGGTTGGCAAATGTGGTGCCACTGTATAAGAAGGGCAGTAAAGACAAGCCAGGGAACTATAGACCGGTGAGCCTGACCTCGGTGGTGGGCAAGTTGTTGGAGGGAATCCTGAGGGACAGGATGTACATGTATTTGGAAAGGCAAGGACTGATTAGGGATAGTCAACATGGCTTTGTGCGTGGGAAATCATGTCTCACAAACTTGATTGAGTTTTTTGAGGAAGTAACAAAGAGGATTGATAAGGGCAGAACGGTAGATGTGATCTATGTGGACTTCAGTAAGGCGTTAGACAAGGTTCCCCATGAGAGACTGATTAGCAAGGTTAGATCTCTGCAGCAGTGGAGGTAAGATGAACCCGGCAGCTAAGGTAAGGCAGTTTTTAAAAAATTACTTACCAGTAGCGGACAGCGGTGTTTTCCCCTTCATAGAAGGAGCGGGAGTAGCGGGGGAACTGACGAGGACCAGAGGGGCAGCCGGGAAGGAAAGCAGTGACCATATATATCAGCAAGGCAGCTAAGCCTGAGACTCTACTAAAGTAGTCTCCCACCCACCCTCCTCCTCTAATCTAGTTAATAAGGTAACGTTCATTCTAAACTTCCTCTATTGGATATAAGTTTGTTATTAATTTTTTATAGCAACTTGAACTAAGCTTTCTACTTTAGTACTGAGTGGGTGTTCAGATAAGTCGGGTATGGATGCTAGGGCATGTGCTTGCTCCTCCTGCAGAATGTAGCAGGTGGAAGACATGGCACACGTCTCCGCTGGCTACGTCTGGGGAAGTGCACCCAACTCCAGCTTCTTCAAAACCATGTTAGGGATTTGGAGCTGTAGCTGGATGAACTACGGATCATTCGGGAGGCTGAGGGGGTAATTGATGGGAGTTACTGGGAGTTGGCCACTCCTAAGGCTCAGAACAAGGATAAATGGGTTACAGTTAGGGGGTTACCCCCATGGGTTACAGAGACATGGGTTTCTCAGGGGCAGGAATGGTTGCTGGATGTTCCAGGGTTTAGAGCATTTAAAAAGAATAGGGAGGGGGGAAAAAGAGGAGGGGTGTAGCACTACTAATCAGAGAGTTTATCACAGCTACAGAAGCTTACATTGTCGAGGAAGATCTGCCTACCGAGTCAGTATGGGTGGAAATTAGGAACAACAAAGGAGCAGTCACCTCTTTAGGGGTTTACTACAGGCCCCCCCAATAGCAGCAGGGAGATGGAAGAAAGCATAGGTCGGCAGATTTTGGAAAAGTGTGGACGTAGTAGGGTTGTTGTAATGGGTGACTTTAACTTTCCCAATATTGACTGGAACCTCCTTCGAGCAGAAGATTTGAATGGAGCTGTTTTTGTAAGGTGTGTTCAGGAGGGTATCCTAACTCAGTATGTTGACAGGCCGATGAGGGGAGAGGCCATTCTAGACTTGGTGCTCGGCAATGAGCCGGGGCAGGTATCAGATCTTGTGGTGGGAAAGCACTTTGGTGATAGTGACCACAACTGCCTCACATTCGACATAGCGATGGAGAAGGAAAGGATTAGGCAAAATGCGAGGATATTTAATTGGGGAAGAGGCAATAGATTGGGAGCAATTGTTCCATGGTAAAGGCACTATTGACATGTGGAGACTGTTTAAGGGACAGTTGTTGCAAGTGATGAATAAATATGTCCCTCTGAGACAGGCAAGAAGGGGTAAGATAAAGGAACCTTGGATGACAAGAGCGGTGGAACTTCTCGTCAAAAGGAAGAAGGTAGCTTACATAATGTGGAAGAAGCTAGGGTCAAGCTCAGCTCTAGACGATTACAGGCAGGCAAGGAAGGAGCTTAAAAATGGTCTGAGGAGAGCCAGGAGAGGGCACGAGAAAAGCTTGGCAGAACGGATTAGGGAGAACACAAAGGCAATTTACACTTATGTGAGGAATAAGAGAATGGTCAAAGAAAGAGTAGGGCCGATCAGGGATTGCATAGGGAACTTGTGTATGGAGTCTGAGGAGGTAGGGAAAGCCCTAAATGAGTTTTTTGCTTCTGTCTTTACAAAAGAAACGAACGTTGTAGTGAATGAAACCTTTGAAGAGCAGGTGTGCATGCTGGAATGGATAGAGATAGAGGAAGCTGATGTGCTGAAAATTTTGTCAAACATTAAGATTGACAAGTCACCAGGCCCGGACCAGATTTCTCATTTCCTCGGGAAATGAGAAATGCAATTGCTTCACCACTTGCGAAGATCTTTTCATCCTCGCTCTCCACTGGAGTCATACCTGAGGACTGGAGAGAGGCAAATGTAATTCTTCTCTTCAAGAAAGGAAATAGGGAAATCCCCGGCAATTACAGACCAGTAAGTCTCACGTCTGTTGTCTGCAAGGTGTTAGAAAGGATTCTGAGGGATAGGATTTATGACCATCTGGAAGAGCATGGCTTGATTAAATGCAGTCAACACTGCTTTGTGAGGGGCAGGTCATGCCTCACAAACCTTATCGAGTTCTTTGAGGATGTGACTAGAAAAGTTGATGAGGGTCGAGCTATGGATGTGGTGTATATGGACTTCAGCAAGGCATTTGATAAGGTTCCCCATGGTAGGCTCATTCAGAAGGTCAGGAGGAATGGGATTCAGGGGAAAATAGCTGTCTGGATACAGAATTGGCTGGCCAACAGAAGACAGCGAGTGGTAATAGAAGGAAAATATTCTGCCTGGAAGTCTGTGGTGAGTGGTGTTCCACAGGGCTCTGTCCTTGGGCCTCTATTGTTTGCAATTTTTATTAATGACTTGGATGAGGGAATTGAAGGATGGGTCAGCAAGTTTGCAGATAACACAAAGGTTGGAGGTGTTGTTGACAGTATAGAGGGCTGTTGTAGGCTGCAGTGTGTCATTGACAGGATGCAGAGATGGGCTGAGAGGTGGCAGATGGAGTTCAACCTGGATAAATGCGAGGTGATGCATTTTGGAAGGTCGAATTTGAAAGCTGAGTACAGGATTAAGGATAGGATTCTTGGCAGTGTGGAGGAACAGAGGGATCTTGGTGTGCAGGTACATACATCCCTTAAAATGGACACCCATGTGGACAGGGTTGTTAAGAAAGCATATGGTGTTTTGGCTTTCATTAACAGGGGGATTGAGTTTAAGAGTCGTGAGATCTTGTTGCAGCTCTATAAAACTTTGATTAGACCGCACTTGAAATACTGCGTCCAGTTCTGGTTGCCCTATTATAAGAAAGATGTGGATGCTTTGGAGCGGGTTCAGAGGAGGTTTACCAGGATGCTGCCTGGACTGGAGGGCTTATCTTATAAGGAGTGGTTGACTGAGCTTGGACTTTTTTCATTGGAGAAAAGGAGGAGAAGAGGAGACCTAATTGAGGTATACAAGGTAATGAGATGCATAGATAGAGTCAATAGCCAGAGACTATTTCCCAGGGCAGAAATGACTAACACGAGGGGTCATAGTTTTAAGCTGGTTGGAAGAAAGTATAGAGGGGATGTCAGAGGTGGGTTCTTTACACAGAGAGTTGTGAGAGCATGGAGTGCGTTGCCAGCAGCAGTTGTGGAGGCAGGGTCATTGGGGACATTTATGAGACTCCTCAACATGCATATGGTCACAGAAATTTGAGGGTGCATACATGAGGATCAGTGGTCGGCACAACATCGTGGGCTGAAGAGCCTGTTCTGTGCTGTACTGTTCTATGTTCTATGTTCTATCTCACGAAATGCAGGGAGAACTAGACATTTGGATGCGGAACTGGCTCAAAGGTCGAAGACAGAGGGTGGTGGTGGAGGGTTGTTTTTCAGACTGGAGGCCTGTGACCAGTGGAGTGCCACAAGGATCGGTGCTGGGTCCTCTCCTTTTTGTCATTTACATAAATGATTTGGATGCGAGCATAAGAGGCATAATTAGTAAGTTTGCAAATGACACCAAAATTGGAGGTGCAGTGGACAGCGAAGCGGGTTACCTCAGATAACAACAGGATCTGGACCAGATGGGCCAATAGGCTGAGAAGTGGCAGATTGTGCTGCATTTTGGGAAAACAAATCTTAGCAGGACTTATACACTTAATGGTAAAGTCCTAAGGAGTGTTGCTGAACAAAGAGACATTGGGTGCAGGTTCATAACTCCTTGAAAGTTGAGTCGCAGGTAGATAGGATAGTGAAGAAGGTGTTGGTTTGCTTTCTTTTATTGGTCAGAGTATTGAGTACAGGAGTTGGGAGATCACATTGTGGCTGTACTGGACATTGGTTAGGCCACTCTTGGAATATTGCATGCAATTCTGGTCTCCTTCCTATTGGAAAGATGTTGTGAAACTTGAAAGGGTTCAGAAAAGATTTACAAGGATGTTGCGAGGGTTGGAGGATTTGAGCTTTCGGGAGAGGCTGAATAGGCTGGGGCTGTTTTCCCTGGAGCATTGGAGGCTGAGGGGTGACCTTATAGAGGTTTACAAAATTATGAAGGGCATGGATAGGGTAAATAGGCAAAGTCTTTTCCCTGGGGTCGGGCAGTCCAGAACTAGAGGGCATAAGTTTAGGGTGAGAGGGAAAAGATATAAAAGAAACCTACGGGCAACTTTTTCACACAAAGAGCGGTACATGTATAGAATGAGCTGTCAGCGGAAGTGGTGGAGGCTGGGAGAATTGCAACATTTAAGAGTCATTTGGTTGGTATATGAAAAGGTAGGGCTTGGAGGAATATGGGCTGGGTGCTGGCAGGCGGGACTAGATTGGGTGGGATATCTGGTCGGCATGGACGGATTGGACCTGAGGGTCTGTTTCCATGCTGTACATCTCTATAACTCTTGACTTCGATTTAGAGTCATATTGTAACAAATAAATATCTAACTAAAGAGAGCTGCAGTGATTCTTCTATAGACACTGTTATACAAATAGCACGTGTTTAACTTACACTGGCCATGATGATTAAAAAAAACCTATCAACTACAGATTTGTCAGGGAACTTTTAGTGAAAACCAGCGTTTAAAAATTGTGCAAAAGTTAGAAGCTACATTTGCTTTGGCGTTTGTTAGTCTTGTATCATGTCTTAAATGATCTGTCAGGAATAAAGGTACCAGTGATATGACAGTCAAGCAATATTTTCAACGCGAAGACAACACGCCCGGCTTTAAATCCTGTTAAACCAACAGTGGTGGAAGATTTTCGACTTTCCAATGTACCTGTTAGTTAATTATAACAGCAATAACTCAGAAGGCAGGAATACACGCTGTCATTTCTGAAATGAAGCACCCCTCAGACGGAGCTATTTATTATTTGATGTTAATGTGAGGATGTTTGCATTCAGTAAACTGTTAATTGACATAGAAGGTTTTATTTTCATATTTAGTATTTATTGCTGAATTTCAGGTACGATAACAGGAATGACACACACGATAAACAAAATACAATGGGGTTCCAACCGCCTTTAAAGTATGCATTGTCTGTTTAGCAAATCTACTGAAATCTCTGCCCTGTTGTGTTGACAGTTTCCGTCCTGTCACTTTCCAATATATGGAACAAAAAGGGAGCGAGAATTGCCGCGCTGGACTCATGGAAGGAGGCTCCCCTGGGCAGTGATGTCAGACGCCAGTCACAGTCTCTCTGTATACACACAACCATTGCCGCAATCCGAGCCGGGACCCATTACAAACAAACATACCAGGCCGTAGCAGCAGAGAGAGCTAACTACATACACTGCACCATTAACGCCTCACTGAGTTTATGGGATTAGCAGAAAGACAGCCAGCACAAGCTGTTCCCTCACCGAGACAGAAATGGTCGAACGAGTTATGCCACTTTAATTAAACGTACAATTCCGAGTTTCATGTAACTGATCCAAATTGCTAATTGGAACGCCTACACAGTCCTAATCAATTGATTTCAAATAAAATGGCATGAATTCACATTTTGACGTGGTATTCATGGGACTGAAATTTTAGAACTATCCAATTAAATGTTCTTGTTTCAAAATCCTTACTTTAAATCCAAAAAAGTGTAATGCACGGGTAATTTCAACTCATCGACTAAAAAAAAATGAATTTTCAAGAATAAGAAAACCGAAAGAACCATGGATGCTGGAAATCAGAAATAAAATAGAAATTGCTGGGATTAAAAGTTTAGCAGGTCTGGCAATATCTATGGAGAGAAATCAGAGTTAACGCTTTGGGTCGAGTGACCCTTCCTCAGAACCGTTGAATCTTCAAGCATGGATTCCTTCAAATAGTTAAAATCACCCTTCCTTAAGTTGTGTAATTACAAAAAGAACCTTTGGCTTGGCATACTGTGAGTGAAGTAGGAGAGAGACAGTGGGTGAGAGGTAGCAGACAGAAGCATTTACCCCAATGGAGCAGAGGAGATAATTGATCTCCTCCCTATACTGCTGGATATTCCTTCAAATGGCTAGCACAACGTTGACTTGTGTGGCATTCCTTTTTTTCTTATATCCAAAAGCGCTTTTATACAAAACTGAACACTTTTTCCATCATCAAATTACCGTGGTTTTTTTTTCCCATCTATTCCTCCCAAGTAAATCATTTAATGCAAAGCCGATTGAGGGCAACACAAACCATCAAAGGTGAAGGAGAGATAGGGAGAAGGAAAGGGTTAAATCGAATATAGTTAGACTGGGTGGCATTCCATTACCTTTTTTGATTAACAATCCATGAAAAGGTGCAGAAAATAAAGACCCATATATCTGAGCCCCCAAATCTCTTCGGAGATCCATTGTATTTAACCTCATACCACTGAGAAAGTAACCTGATCTTTTATTTTCTGGTCTCAAATGGATAACCGTACACACTTGCTTACGTTGAACTCCATCTGCCACAGTTTTTACCTATTCACTTAATCTATCAATATCTGTTTGCAATGTTATGCTATCATCTACACTATATAAAGATACCTGACTTTGTGTCATTAGGAAATCTGAATATCACATTGAATGTTGCAACTAAGAGCATCACAACTTACAGGGCAAGATGGCAGCAGTGAGGTATATGCCGGAGTGGGCACTTGAGGCAGCAGTGGACATGGAGCCAAGGCTTCCTGATTATTGGTGAGGCAGTGCCAGTATCAGAGCCAGAGGCATTTTGGTTGCAGGTAAGTGCAGGTCCAGCACGGGACCCAGCATCAGCAGCCCATTGGGAAGGTCGGCCAGCCATGAAGCAATGGTGCCAGAAGAATGGCATCTCCTCCGGTAGTAGGTCCAGCACAGGCAGCAGCGAGGTGGTGAAGAAGGCATTGTGGCAGAGGCTTCATTGGTAAGCCGGCTCAGGGCTCATGGTAGAGGCAGCAGGGACACTTTCAGTTGTATCTTTTTAGTCTTAAATTATTCAAAATGGTGCTGAATTGTAACAAAAGCTCAAGCCTTTCTCTGTATTTCACTGTGGTGCTCATTGTAGACTACAAGTAACAATATATCATCATAAGTCTTTCTGTACTATATCCAAAAATAATGAATAATGTAAATTGATGCCCTAACACATTTCCTTATGGCACAGCAGTAGTCCATCCTGCCAATTTGAGAATGTATCCATTATTATTCCTGCCACTCAACCAATTTTGCAGCCATGTCAGTGATTTGCCCTTTATTCACTATTATCTGAGTTAACAGACTGTTATAAAATGCCTTCTGGAAGTCAACATCCATAGACATTTCCCTCTCTTAGCAACCACTTCAAAAAATTCAAGGTGGTTTATCAAGCATGATCAACCTGTCCTCTGGGGTTCCAAAGAAATCAGTATTGGGGACTCTTAGTGTTGTGGCATGTAATGATTTAGGTATGAACATAGGAAGATTGATCAGTAAGTTCACAAATGATATAAAAAATTACAGAGGAGGATAACGTTAGGTTATAGGAGGGACTGATCAGTGGCAACAGATCAATCCAGAGAAGTGTGTGGTGATCACTTGGATAGGACAAACACGGAAAGGGAATCCATGATGAAGAGTAGAATCTGCGAAGGATCGAGGGCCAGGGGACCTCAACATGCATGCCCATCAGTCCATTAGGAAGTGGCATGGGTAGGTAAAGTGCTTAAGGTGGCATTTGGCATAACTTTCATTTATTAATCAAGACAGAGGTTAAGAGCAGAGAGAAATAGCTAAATCTGTATAAAACAGTTAGGCCACAAGTATTGTGTGCAATTCTGGAATCTACATTATCGGAGGGATATGATTGCACTGGAGAGGGTGCAGAGACATTGCTGGATTTTGCCGAGTTAGCGTATCAGTTATGAAGAGAGATTGGAGTGTGAAGTACTCATCTTATAGCTCTCATTCTGCACTCGTTAATGTAATTCTAGAGTCCGGGGATTTTAACGAATACTCACTGCATAGTGATGAATGCAGAAGAGATGAAGTAGGAAAAGGTGATCTGCCTGAAAGATTGAGAACTTCATACAAAGCCCACCACTACAAAACTGAAATTCTGCTACCTACTTAATTAAGAGACTCTTTCTGCTCTTCTAAAAGCTTGGGCCAGGCCTGGAAAATTCTGGCATTTTCTAACCTTTCATTTCCTCCTTTTAGTTTTCATCCCTTCTTGAATATTGTTATTACTTTTGTGATTTCCCAATTCTTAGGGACCTTTCTAATCTTTGGAAATTCCCAAGATTCAAGAGCAATGTTGCTACTTCCTTGAAGAGTCTAGGAAGCAGGCCCTCAAATCCAGGGAATTTACCAGCTTTTGGTTATATTATTCAAGATACTTTTTCCTTCCACAGAAATTGACCATTTTTAAGTTCATCAACTCCCAACCCACCCCAGCAACATTTCTGAGCACAGGATAACCCCTGAGTTATGCCCCCCTTTTCACAAAGGTTGATTGAACAACCTTCCTAGTTTCATCCATCTGGCATTGCTCAGCTTATTATGACAATTGAGATGAACTGAGGGCCTTGAGTGGCAATGTACCCCTTAAGATTCTTGATAAATACAACAGTGTCTCATGGTCATCTTGCTGAGCCCTACATAATGGGAACCAAATCAAAGATGGGCAAACAGCTGATGGGTTAGCCATCCAACATAAAGCATGCAGCCCATTGAAAACTGGTCTCACGTGTGTGTTGGGAGAGGGGGAGATGTCATAGAATCCTTACAGTTGGAAACAGGCCATTAGGCCCAGGTCCACACCAACCCTCCAAAGAGTATCCCACCCAGACCCATTCCCCTCCCCTCCCCTATTATTCTCCTGTACCCCTGACTAATGCATTTAACCTACACACCCCTGACAACGATGGGCAATTTAGCATGGCCAGTTCACTTAACCTGCGCAGCTTTGGACTGTGGGAGGAAACGGAAGCACCTGGAGGAAACTGACATCATGTGACATGCATCAAGATACAGTAGTTGAGTGGGGTATTAATATCATTACTCTACAAACTCCCATTTTCATACTAAAACTGATATCAGTATTTTTTTCCCCAAACATATGAAAAATGTATGTCTGTAATATGTGTTCTGAAATTCAATGTTATTCCATCAGAAACAGTTCCTAAATTAGCCTACAACATTCAACATTGAAGTTTAATTTATGTGGCTCAGTTTGCAATTTGTTCTAACAGGAAGGCAGATCTGGAGAAATAGCATTGAGAGCACATGTAAGGATTGACCAGAAGGAAAACAGGTCCAGCTGTGTCACATTGAGCAAGAAGTCGAGGTGCTAAGATAGTAGTAAATTTGTGGTGGATTTTTATTTGTCTCTAAAAGCTATTACTGAGATAAAAGGAATACTATTAATTTGGATTTATTTGAGGTTTGTAATGAAATCTTTTCAAACTTTTTGTCAAATGTAATGCTGTTCATGCTTTTCTTTCGTAAATACTTTATTCTTTGTAATAAAAGTATGCTGGAAGACTCTAGTATACATGTTCAGTTACTGATCTCCACAGTTCATAAAACATTTTCAGCAAACCATTTTGGATTTCATTCTGTGACCTGACTTGCCTGGTATGAACATCAGCTGGGATCATACAGATACATTGCGTTTCTATTTGAAACTTACTTTGGAAAAAAAAGTCAAACATTTTAACAAAAGTCTATTCGCAGTGTTCAATGCACTTGTTTAAAAAAAAGCAATATTCCAACGGTATTTGATGCAGAGACAACACTCTGAGCATCATGTTATGTCACACATTAGTGCAACATGGCTTAATCATGCTCATATAGCACACTGCACCAACCTCTAAATCTGTCTTTCTTAAACTTGGAAAAGTACCTTTAAAGTTCTGATCTCAAAAGTAAAACAAAAATTCATACATCTATTCTCCATATAGACCTTAAGCTGTAGAACAGAAGTAGGCCATTCAAGGCTGCCAGGTCTGCTCCACCATTCAATAAGATCAGCACCACTTTCCTACCATTTCCCCATAACCCTCGATTCTCTGAATGATTAACAATCTGACAAGAAAAGCAAATACTACAGACACTGGAAATCTGAACCAGAAACAAAGTGTCAGAGAAACTCAGCAGGTCTAGCTGCATCTGTGGAGATAGGAACAGAGCTAATGCTTCAAGTCCCGTATGACTCTTCTTTTGAACTGAAAGAAGCTGGAAAATGATGGCTTATGCTAGTGACAGAGGAGGGGCAAGTGGAACAGATGGTACATGGGGAGAGTAAAAGACAAAGGCTGTGAGAGTGGTGATAAAGAATTGACAGATATGTAAAGAGGAACAAATGTTAGGTCTACAAAGGAGAAAATTGGTCCCACTTTGCTGAAAGCCAAGTTAACAAGTCACGGAGAGTGGGGAATGCAAGAACAATGGAATACAGAGGTCAAACTTAGCTGTGGAACTCAACGCTGAGATTTAGAGGCCATGAAGTGCCTAGGTCAAAAATGAGGTGCTGCTCCTCCAGCTTGTGTTGAAGGTTTTTGGGAGACAGTAGCAAGCCAAGGTCAGAAGCATCCATCTCAGCTTTGAGATGTCAAGCTTATCTCAACCTTGAAATTACTTAACAACTCAGCTTCTACAGCCTTCTATAATAAATAATTCCACAAACTGAATATCCTCAGGAAAAAAAATGATGAGAATAGGCAGCCCCCAAGAAGCTACTTGTGATTAAAAGCACAAGCATCAGTGATCCCCAGTGGAGGGCTCTCTACACAGGAGTCCTCCCCCTTTCTCTCGGGGATCTGGGGTGGAGGGTGCTGCACACAGTTGTCCCCTGCAACTGCAGATGGCGGGGGTTCACAGACTTACAGCCCAACTGCTTGTTCTGTGGTGCTGTGGACCATATATATATTGGGTGTGGGAGCTTGCACTCCCTTTTTGCTTTTCTAAAAAAACCTCCTTCTCTGTTTTTGGTTGCACTTCAGTCCCATGCTGCTGATCTTTGGGCACCCATACAGAGGAGGGGAACGCAGGTCTGAGGACCTCCTCGTGGGTCTGCTCATGGGCCTGGCCAAACTGGCTATAAACAGGTCCAGGCAGAAGGCAGTGGAGGGGGTTGTTATGGCAGATTGCCTGCCCCTCTTCCGCAGTTATGTTAGAGACTGGGTGTCTCTGGAGAAGCAGCATGCGGTGTCCACCAACATCTTGAGCTGTTCAAGGAGAGGTGGGTCCCGCAAGGAGTGCAGTGTATTATTTCCCCCTCCAACTCTATTTTGATTTAATCCCTGCCCTCCCCTTCACTGTTTGATCACATAGCATTGTCCTTTGATGTGAAGGGCACTGCTTGTCACTGTCCACTTGGGTGTTTCTTTTCCTCCTGGTGGTGGAAACTGAATAAAGATTTGTACACCTTGTGTCTTCCATTATGTCTCACACCAACACACACACAACATGGGTGCTGGGGAAAAATAAGCACTACTGCAGTTAGGCAGTAGTGTGGGGGCAGAAAAAAAAGTATAGCATCAGACATCCTCCTCACTGAGCACTGGCTCTGAGGGAGCTGGACCATGCAAAGGATTCTCCATGTGTAAATAAAGGGCGAAAAAAAAAGCATAAGCATCCATGATAACACATTCTTGCCCTCAAATCCACCAACAGCAATAATAGTAACAAGACGGAATACCACCAAGACGGAATGACTTCCTCACCAAGAACACGCATGGATTTGTGGTGATCTCCATTGGAATGTCACATTTCCTGAATACAAGCAATTAATCCCACGAAACCTCTTCTTGGCCTGGATGATCCACAGAAAGGACTTAATCTTTACTGCTTCAGATTGGAGTGAAATACAAGAACATCATCCATTACACTAACCCATTTGGTTTCTACCTGCATTTGCTGTAACACCCCAGGTTTTATATTTCAGGCAGCATTTCTAAAGCATTACAACTTACTCTGAATTTAAAAGTAACACTACAACATAACACACCTGTGCAAAACATATGACAGCAACAGAAGACAGCGGGAAGCCTCAGCAACCTTAGTATTTGTGTAAGGAGTGAATGCGCCTACATATGTAGTAATTTCCAAAAATATCTGAGATACCCTCATCTCAATGACGTAGAGGTGCTATGTTGGGTTGGACAAGGTCACAAGTCACATGACACCAGGTTATATTCCAACAGGTTTCTCTGAAATCACACGCTTTTGAAGTGCTGCTCTTTCGTCAGGTGAAGTGCTTCACCTGATGAAGCAGCAGCACTCCGAAAGCTTGCGATATCAAATAAACCTGTTGCACTGTAACCTGGTGTTGAGACTTCTGACCTTTTCCTCTATGTAATATTTTTACTGCTCAATTATCTCTTCACCCTGTATTTTGCACATAAACTGGAAAAGTTTAAGCAAAGTCCTAATGTAGAAAATAACCAATTTAAGACAGCCAGAACTAAAATGAAACTCTGAGCCAGTTATTATATTTAATATTTTGCGACAGAATAACAGGTGAATAAATAACTAACGGAACTAAATAACTAAATCAATCAAATCAAAAGATGGTGTAACTTTGAATGAACTCTACAACATTTTTACAACTTGTACAAATATCCTAACAATTGAAATGGCCATTGTCTTAGTTATAAAAGTAAAAAATGCTGGTGAAACTCAGCAGGACTGGCACCATCTGTCAGGAGAAAGCAGAGTTAACGTTTCAAGTCTGGTGATTATTCATTGAATTCTGATGAAAGGTTACTGGACTCGAAAGGTTAACTCGGTTTTCTCCCACAATTGTTTGTAGACCTGAGTTTTGCCAGCAATATCTGTTTTTGTTTCAGATCTCCAGCATCTACAGTTTTTGTTTAATATTGTTTTAGTTATAATTGCTTAGCTTTTATTTTGTACAATTCTGCATCTTAGGGAAAGTGTGAGCTTTCCCCTCCAATAACTTTGATATAATTTCAAATCATTAAAAAGTCAGACGAGGAAAAATGTTTCCAATGAAATAAATTATAATGGCAGTGCGCAGTGATCACAAGCATTTACTTCTTAAAAGAGCAATTTCTAAAACAGATCATATGCACATCTGTTAAATGTTCATGTGCTAATCAACACAGTGTGACCTGACACATCATGCACATATTTCTCCACTGCTTTCTAAATCAGGTCCACATGTAGTCCTATGTTTAATTCTGGTTTCGAGTTTTTAACCAAAAGTTTGTTATGCAAATCTTTATTAAGAATTTGAGTTTAATTGAACGGTCTGAGGTGGATTGTCAAAACAGGTATATGCAATCTGGAACTTTTTCAAAACAAATACAGGACAGGATATTTTCTTCCAAAATCAATCTGATGGTTTTTGATCCTCGACAGTATTCCTCCACATTACACGTCATTATTTTAGTCATCATTGATAGGCTAAGAGGCCGAGTCAGCTTTCTTGCCCTTTCTTAAATGTGTTTATTTTCAGCTCCTTCCAATCCTGTGGAATGTTAATGTTTTCAAATCCTTTGACATTTATTATACCATCCTATAAAAATCTTCATCTATTTTCCCTCCAGAACCCTAGGATAAATGCCAGAACATGTTAGTCTTTGATTATTTTAGTTTATTAAATACACTATTAATAAAAACAACTAAAAAACTAGTAATATGTTCTGCTGTATTTTATTCCACCTGCCAGACATATAAAGAATTCAGTTGGATTTTCAAGTTTTACTCATTATTTCAACGTCATTGTAACATGAAGAATTCCTTTCTAGCTCTCTTCTGCTGTACTAGAGTCTGGGATTTTGATACTGAGGAAGAAGTTGCAGTCATGCCTTTGAAAACTTTCTTTACATCTTTCTAAAACCATTACATTGGAGACAGTCAATAACGTTACAGGTTGTAATTGGCGACCTTTAAGCGGCATTTGGATAGGTACATGGATGGGTGCTTAATCTAGGTTAGAAGTTCGGCACAACATCGTGGGCCGAAGGGCCTATTCTGTGCTGTACTGTTCTATGTTCTGTGTTCTATGTTCTATGTATGTTGGAAGGAGCACATTTGTTGCACTTGGAGGAGAGAAAGGTGGCAGTGCAGTGGCAAAGTCACTACACCATTACAATCAGAGGCCCAAGCTAATTCCTTAGCGGGCTTGGGTTTAAAATTAAAAATTATTAATTCACAAATATCAGTAATTCAAAGCTAGCTCAATGTAAATAAACTAAACTATTGTAATAACTCATCAAGTTAACCATGCTCTCTGATGAAAATCTCGTCTGCTGTAGCTATGACTTCAGACCCAAAGCAATGCTGTTTACTTTAAAAATGCACTATAAAATAGCCTAGCTGAAAAATGTGTTGCTGGAAAAGCGCAGCAGGTCAGGTAGCATACAAGGAGCAGGAGAATCGACATTTCGGGCATAAGCCCTTCTTCAGGAATAGTTTAAAGAAGGACTTATGCCTGAAACGTCGATTCTCCTGCTCCTTGGATGCTGCCTGACCTGCTGCGCTTTTCCAGCAACACATTTTTCAGCTCTGATCTCCAGCATCTGCAGTCCTCACTTTCTCCTATAAAATAGCCGAACATGCTATTCATTTAAAGAGGATTTACGGATGGACAACAAATGCTGGCCAAGCTAGCGATATCCATATTCCATAAAGAATTGAGGTGTTCAAACATTTAAACAATTTTGACAGGGTTATGAAAGATATTCTGCTTCCACTATACCAGGTCAGTAACTAAGGTTCACAATTTCAAGACTGTCAGCAAGAGAGTTAGAAGTGAGATTAGGAGAAAACTTTTTACTCAGAGTTGGTAGGATTTGGAATGCACTGCCTGGGAAAGAGGTGAAGGTGGATTCCAAAGGAGGTTTTAAAAGAAAGCTGGAAATGGATTTGAGAGTGTTGAATTCAGCGAGCTAGGGAGATCAGGCTGGAGAACGTGACTATTTGAGGAGTTCTTTCAGTAGGTCAGTGGCAAAGCCTGATGGCCTAGATGGCGGTCAGCGGTGAAGCCTGATGAGTCCATATGGCAATCAGTGGTGAAGCCTGATGTGCCCAGATGGCAGCGAGTTTGGAAGCCCGGTGGGCCCAGATGGCAGCGAGTTTGGAAGCCCGGTGGGCCCAGATGGCAGCGAGTTAGGAAGCCCGGTGGGCCCAGATGGCAGCGAGTTTGGAAGCCCGGTGGGCCCAGATGGCGGTGAGTTTGGAAGCCCGGTGGGCCCAGATGGCGGTGAGTTTGGAAGCCCAGTGGGCCCAGATGGCAGTCAGTTGGGAAGCCCGGTGGGCCCAGATGGCAGTGAGTTTGGAAGCCCGGTGGGCCCAGATGGCAGTCAGTTGGGAAGCCTGATGGGCCCAGATGGGGGTCGGCAGAGAAGTGGTAGTTGGCAGTGAAGCCTGGCGAGACCCAATGGTGGTCAGCAGCAAAGTGGTGCTTGGTACTATAGTGGCTGGCAAGCCCGGAGCGGGATTTGGCCCAGTGCAGATGAAAGAGTACTCAGTGTGAAGGAGAGCGAAACCTCTTGGGGAAAGTCCAGCATGGAACATCTGCAGACCCATGGCTTAAGAAAGGGCTGTAAATGTTTACATTTTTAACTTTATTTTCTACTTGATACTAAGAAGAACTGTAGCATTGAACTTTTTAACTTATTTTTGTATTTTTGTACCTAGATGGTGCTGGGAATGGTGGCATTGTACACTTTTTATTGTATTCCTATATCTCTGTAATTGAGCACACATGACAATAAATTTAACCTTCTGTACTGTAAATGCTATGATTTTGTGAATACTGAAGAAATATAGCATTTTCACACTGAGCATAAATTAAATGGAGATCACAGGAGTTCTATGAAGTAACTTCATTTCATTCTCAAGAAAACATCATCATTGCAGCATTTTCACTTTCAACAGCAATCAACTTTGCATTTTCAATACATATTGCAGTTGTGCAGTGGATACATCATTGCAGATTTTCATTCCATCAGGAGTGAAAATCCTCTGTTAAAAACAGAATTAAATACTCCATGCTTTGATTCAGTTTTTTTTTAAAAACAGGAAGATCTTGGGAAAGACAAAAGAACAAATGTGCATGGAAATTAGAGGTACAAAAACTACACAGATAACTGGGGGGGGAGCTTTAATTTTATTACAGAGATCAGAAGTGGGGCAAGTGTTTTTGAAAGAAGCATTTTCTTGTTTGGTATGTTCCTAACAAAAAAAGGTTAGGATCTGGCTCTGGGCAATGAGATGAGTCAAGTGGATCAAGGATGAGTTTAGAAACTTTTGGGGATCAGCTATTATGGTATCATAAAGTTCAAGTTAGCCACAGAAAGTGAAAAGCAGCAACCTTGAAGAAGAATATCAAATTGCAGGAGGGTGAAACAGATCTGCTTTTGTTAAATTAAAGTTGAAGACTGACAGATAAGACTAAATGGAACAGTGGCTGAGCTTTGAAGAGAGAGTTAGAGTTACATTCCCCACAAAAGGGAAAAGCATAGCCAGAGCTCCAATGAGGACAGCGATAAAGAGTAATAAAATGACCAAATAATTAATGTCAGGTTTATAACACCTGTAAAAAAAGCAGGCTGAATACAAATAGTTTAGACGGGAAGTGGAAAAAGAAAATCAGAGTGGCAATAAGACAGCCTGAAAAAGCTATTTGTAAGTTTGCAGATGACACAAAAATTGATGTAGTTGTGGATAGTGAGGAGGGATATCAAAGATGCAGCAGAATATAGATCAGCTCAGCTGGAACGTTGTGTGGGGAAATGGCAGATGAAGTTTAATCTGGACAAGTATAAGGTGATGCATTTTGGGAGGTCAAATGCAAGAGGAAAGTGTACTGCAAACGGCAGAATCCTCAAGAGTGTTGATATACAAAGGAATCTTTGGTTCAAGCTCATAGATCCTTGGAAAATGGCAAGATGAGTAGATAAGGTGGTAATAAAGTCACATAGCATGTTTGCCTTCATCAATCGGAGGACTGTGTATAATGGCAAGTCATGTTGCAACCGTATAAAACTTTGGTCAGACTACATTTTGAATACTGTGCACAATTCTGGTCACCACTATAGAAAGGATGTGGAGATTTTGGACAGGATGCAGAAGAGGTTTACCAAGGTGTTGCCTAGATTGGAATGTATTGAAACGTGGATTGTTTTAACTGAAGCATCGCAGTCACTTTTCAAGGGTGAAAATGTCAAATGAGGGTGAGAGGGTGAGACAGTTTTTCTTAAAAAAAAAAGTGGGTAGTAAGTACCTGGAACACACTGTCAAGAGAAGTGGTAAAAGCAGATACATTAGTAAAGTTTAAGAGGTATTCACACAGAACATCGGGTGATACGGTGGTTCAGTGGTTAGCTCTGCTGCCTCAGGGACCCAGATTCAATTCCACCTTTGAGCAACAGTTTGTGTGGAGTTTGCACATTCTCCCGGGGTTTGCCTGGGTTTCCCCTCAGTGCTCCACTTTCATCCCACAGTCCAAAGATGTGCAAGTTGGTGGATTACTTAGATCCGAAATTACTTAGATTTGCAGACTAGGTGAGTTAGCCATGGGAAATGCAGGGATAGATTATGGGAGGGTGGATTCCTGGTGGAATGCTCTTCAGAAGGTCAGGACTCAAAAGGGCCAATTCACCTGCCTCCACACTGTAGGGATTCTATGAACAGGCAGAGAATAGAATAATACTGACCACGGGCAGGCAGATAGGAATAGTTTAGAATAGCATCATGATCGGTACAGACACAATGGACCAAAGGGCTTATTCCTGTGCTTAATGTTCAATGTTCGAATTCAAATGGGAATCCCAAAGTTTTTTTTTAACAACCTCAAAACAGTATAATGGTAGTTGGAGGAGGAATGGTGCTAAATTGGGACAAAAAGAGATCATGCAAAGGAGAACTGAATATGCCTGATATACTAAGTATCTACCTTGCATCCATCTCTACCAGATGGCCAAGTTGCAAATGAAAAAGAAGGTAGTTGAGACAATAGATGGGCTCGAGATTCATGAAGAGGAAGGAGGAGGAGGTCTGGCTGCATTTAAAGCTGCTACGTCACCAGGACCAGATGAAATTCATCAAAGAATGCTATCGGAAATAGAGGTGGTAATTGCCATAATCTTTCAATCTTCCTTAGACATACGAGTGGTGCTAGAGGACTGAAGAGTTATAAGCTTTCCTCCCTCGTTCAAAATAATTTAAGAATAAACCCAGCATCTATCCAGTTTAACTACAGCAACTGGACAACTTTTCAGAGATGATATAGGGACAAGTGTACATTAGTTGAAAATGTTTACATTAAATTTCTTTGATAAGGTAATTAAAATGATTTCTGGGGATAACGTGGTTAAGTTCCACATAAGTATTCTTGTCTGTCAAGTTTAGAGAATAGAAGAGACAGGGTAGCATGCATATGAAGTTGTGACACTTTCTGGAATGGGAGGAACTCAAAACACTAACCGTGATCTCTGCAATGTTCAATTTAAACTTTGACTTTATAAATCAAATATAATTACTTGCTGCAATTTGTACAGAAGGCATTAGGAATCATACTTAATTTTAGTCAGCAATGCTCAGTCTTGATCAGTTCCATAATTATCTGTATTATCTCGTCATCTGAAATGAAAAATAGCAATCCTTCAACAAATTGTTTTGTTTTTGTTATATATCCTTATTAAAATACATTTTGAAATAGCTAAAACAAGTTAACACTTAAAATCATATTCCTGAATACTGCAAGTATTCAAAATGATGCCTTGGTCATCTGGTCATTCAATTGTTGTTTGCCAGAACATAACACACAAATTAGTTGCTATGTTTCTTTTATTAGTCACATTAAGAAGGTTACCTCAGAATACAATGGGATCTTCGATCAGATGGGTCAATGGGCCAGGAAGTGGCAGATGGAGTTTAATTTAGATAAGTGCGAGCTACTGTATTTTGGCAGGACGGATCAGGGCAGGACTTACACACTTAAATGGTAAGGTCTTAGGAAGTGCTATTAAACAAAGAGTCCTTGGAGTGCAGGTTCATAGTTCCTTGAAAGTGGAGTCGCAGGTAGATAGGATAGTGAAGAATGTGTCTGTATGCTTGCCTATATTGGTCAATGCATTAAATATAGGAGTTGGGAGGACATGTTACAGCTACACAACATATTTGCAAGACCACTTTTAGAAACAGTAGCTCCTCGCCTTACGAACTTAATCCGTTCCGGGACCCGGTTCGCGAACTGAATCAATTTTTCCAATTATTTGGATAGCCTAAGAATGCTTGGACGGCTGTTCACAGCGCACGAGCCAAAAACGAACTGAATGATTTCAAGCGGGGCCCGAGAGCTTTCGCTTTCAACAAGTGCGTAGCAAAGCAGAACAATGAAACCACATGGTCTCACATGAGCTTTTTGCGTTCATACCTTGAATTTCGTTCGTATGTTGAAGCAAAATTTCGTAAACCGATTTGTACGTGAACGGGGTTGTTCGTACGTCGAGGCGCTAATGTACTGCATGCAATTCTGGTCTCCCTACTATAGGAAAGATGTTGTGAAACTTGCAATGGTTCAGAAAAGATTTACAAGGATGTTGCCAGGGTTGGAGGGTTTGAGCTATAGGGAGAGGCTGACAAGGCTAGGGCTATTTTCCTTGAAGCATCACAGGCTGAGAGGTGACTTTATAGAGATTTACAAAATCATGAGGGGCATGGATAGGGTGAATAGACATGGTATTTTCCTTGGAGTGAGGGAGTATAAAAACTATAGAGCATGGGTTTAAGGTGAGAGGGGAAAGATTTAAAAGGGATCAGAGGGGCAATCTTTTCATGCAGATGGTGGTGTGTGTATGGAATGAGGTGTCAAAGGAAGTGGTGGAGGCTGGTACAATTACAAAATTTAAAAGGCAGCTGGATGGGTATGAGAGTAGGAAGAGTTGACAGGGTTAATATGGGCCAAATGTTGGGAAATAGGACTAAATTTATTTCTGATAACTGGTTGGCTTGGACGAGTTGGACCAAAGGCTCTGCTTCCATGCTGTACATCCTGAAGATTCTATATTTATGTGTTTGTAATGATTCCCAGCTAATGCCCCCCCTTCCCCACCTTGGATGACATATCAGTACTTCTCTATCTTGAGCATCTCTTGGTTGAAACACTAAGTAACAAAGGCACAGAATGCACTCTGGATGCAGGACTTCAATAAGAATCACCAAGTGTAGCTTAGGAGCATAATATTGATCAAGACCTAAATAACCTTATGTCAAAAAGTACTGAAGGCTTGTCCTCCAGAACTAGATGTGCTGCTAGCCAAGCTGTTTCATTACAGCTGTAACATTTGCATTTCATCAATAATTGGCAAAAATTGCCAAGAAGAAATGTCCTACAAATAAAAGGAGAAAATCAACCTGATCAATTACTGTCCCATCAGTCTATTCTCAATTGCCAGCAAAATGACAAAAGAGGTCAACAACAATGGTATCCACTAGCACTTGCAAGGGAATAACCTGCTCTCTAGCATTCAAGGCTCCTTGGTTCTGATCTTACTGCAGCCTTGGTCCAAACTTGAACAAGAGAAGGGAGACTGATGATTGCACAAGATTTAGCACCATTTGTGACTCCTCTGATATTGAAGCAGGCCCTGCCAATGTGTACAAAGTCCATGTGTACATTCGGGTTTCAGCTAATAGATGACAAGTAGCATTCACACCATAAACCAGTGTTGGGTAATGACCATTTCTGACAAAAGAGAATCGACTATGGTCCCTAAATGATTAATGGCATTAGGATCACTAAATTCCCCAGGGCTTACTATTCACGAGAAAATGAACAGGAGTAGCCCTCATAGCTACAACAGGAGATCAGAGTCCAGGAACTCTATGGCAAATAATTCACCTCCTATCTCTGCAATGCTTGTCCACTTATTATAATACACAAGTCAGAAGTGTGACGGAATACTTCACATACGTCTGGATGAGTGCAGCTCCAACAACTTGCCTTGGAGAGGAAGGACCCACTGGTTGTGGTCCATGTAGGTACTAACAATTTGGGAGAAATAGGAAAGAGGTTATGCAAACAGAGTATGATGAAGTGGGTACTAAATTAAAAAGCATAATGTTAAAGATGATCATATTTGGATTATTTCCTGAACCTCATGGGAATTGCTACGGGATACATAGAGAGTTAGAGAAATGGAAATGTGGCTCAAAACCTGACATAGGAGAACTGCATTCAAGTTAGCGGGCCATTGGCACCAGTACTTAGGAAAGTGATATTATTAGCTAACTAACAAACAGGAAATCAAGATCAATGGGTTGTTTTCAAGTTGAAAAATTGTATCTATTGAAATGCCAAAGCAGGTTAGGCAGCATCTGTGGCAAAACAGTAAGCTAAAGTTTCAAATTTAAATGACTCTTCATCAAAGTAGCTCTGATGAAGTCATCTAGACTCAAAGCATTAGCTTAGCTCTCTTTCCACAAATGCTGCCTGGCCCACTGTGATTTCCAGCATTTTTGCTTTCGGTTTGGATTCCAGTGTCAAAAAGGTAGTCCCTTTTTTTCCTAAAAGCTGTTCCTTGGCTCAAGGATACTCTGTCCTTAATTTTTTTAAAGAGGGGTAATAAACCAGGCCAGGATCCGATCAGTCTGGCTTGGTACAGAGATGAAAAGGATTTTGACAAGCCTTTTGTTTATATAGACTTCAGGCCAAAGGGTCATATTTTACAAGTGACTTGTATAATGAAAAGGGAGTGGTCAGCTCTTGAGCTGAGCAGTTCAGTCCTGCACTGGTGAGGAGTTCAACAGTGAACTGTGTGGAAACTCTCTCTCTCACTCCTTCTGCCCTTCAACTTCAACCTGTAAGCATGTGTTCCATTTATACTGCGTTCTAAAGGGAGTTTGCTTATTGGGACTGCTGTGTATGTGCGCAACAGCATAATTAAGTCTAGTTTGGATAAACTGAGTTCTGTAGGGGTTTTTTATTCTGTTCTTAATGTTTCATTGTGTAATTTTGTGAATACATTTTTTGTCTGTTTTAAACCTGGTAGTCAACCTCGCTAACTTAATCCGGATAATTTTCACTCTACACTTAGCGAAACAAATTGCAAAGTTATGGTCTAGGCTGCCTGCTTAAGAATGTTTTGAGTGGCCTGGCCTAGTGCATAGCACCAGCATCTTCAGTAAGTTGCTCCTACATTACTAAACAGAAGGCGACTATAGAATATTGCAGCATAGAAAGACCAGGATGATTTACATATTGTATTGAAAAATAGGATGCATGTACCTATTTTAGAAAGGCAAAAGAGAACATTGGACTCAATTGCAAGAGGAATGTAATAGAAAAGTAGTTAAATCTTATTTCAGCAGGCCCTGTTGAAAATACACCCAGGAATATTGTATGAAATTTTGGTCTCCATATTTAAGGAGATACATTTATACTTCAGAAAAGATTCATAGGTTGATTCCTGGGCTGAAGAGGTTTGCTTATGAGGAAAGGTTGTGATGGTTTAGTCTACATTAAATGGAATTCAGAAGAATGAGAAGCGGTCTATTGAAGTGCACAAGAGGGAGCTTAGAAGGGCAGATGCTGACAGGATGCTTCCCAACATGGGTAAAATCTTGAACAAGGAGGAAAAGTATAAAAATGAAGGGCTGGATTTTATTTTCTATAGAGAGCACATTGCCCCACACTGACCAAAAAAAAACTGATTAAATGAATAGTCAGTCTCAGCAGCACGTCATCATCATGCCAGTCTCCATAGTTTTAAAAAAAGCACTGAAGTCAACAAAACAACTGACCATATATTTTTGTTGCCTGCTGCATTTATCCATCATAGAGACGTACAGCATGGAAACACACCCTTCGGTCCAACCCGTCCATGCTGACCAGATATCCCAACAAAATATAGTACCTAGCCCATATCCCTCCAAACCCTTCCTATTCATATATCGATCCAAATGCCTCTTAAATGTTGTAATTGTACCAGTCTCCACCACATTCTCTGGTAGCTCATTCCATACACATACCACCCTCTGCGTGAAAGAGTTGCCCCTTAGGTCTCTTTTATATCTTTCCCCTCTCACCCTAAACCTATGCCCTCTAGTTCTAGACTTCCCCACACCAGGGAAAAGACTTTGCCCATTTATCCTATACATGCCCCTCATGATTTTGTAAACCTCTATAAGGACACCGCTCAGCCTCCAATGCTCCAAGAAAAACAGCCCCAGCCTGTTCAGCCTCTCCCTATAGCTCAAATCCTCCAACCCTCGCAACATCCTTGTAAATCTTTTCTGAACCCTTTCAAGTTTCACAACATCTTTCTGATAGGAAGGAGACCAGAATTGCATGCAATATTCCAACAGTGGTCTAACCAATGCCCTGCACAGCCGCAACATGACCTCCCAACTCCTGTACTCAATACTCTGACCAAGGAGAGCATACCAAACACCTTCTTCACTATCCTATCTACCTGTGACTCCACTTTCAAGGAGCTATGAACCTGCACTCCAAGGTCTCTTTGTTCAGCAACACTCCCTCAAACCTTACCATTAAGTCCTGCTTAGATATGCTTTCCCAAAATGCAGCACTTCACATTTATCTAATTTAAACTTCATCTGCCACTTCTCATCAAGATCCTGTTGTAATCTGAGGTAACCTTTTTCGCTGTCTACTACACGTCCAACTTTGGTGTCATCTGCAAACTTACTAACTATATCTTTTATGCTCACATCCAAATCATTTATATAAATGACAAAAAGTAGTGGACCCAGCACCGATCCTTGTGGCACTCCACTGGTCACAGGCCTCCAGTCTGAAAACCAACCCTCCACCACCACCCTCTGTTCTGTATCCAAATGGCTAGTTCTCCCTATATTCCGTGAGATCTAACCTTGCTCACCAGTGTCCCATGGGGAACCTGGGAGTCAGTTGAGATCCAGTTTGTGAATCTTTTACACCAGCAATAACAAGCAGGAACAAGGGTGATAGCCAAGGCTTTCCGTTGGGACCATGATTGAAAGCACTACCTGTTCTGCGGCTGGGGAAGAGGGAAGCACCTTAATGATTTTAACTCATCTTTTATCTTTGTTGAATTTTCAATAAAAAGTAAAAACATGATTGATAGCAGGGGGCCTTCACAATTTTAGTTGCTATTGACTTCCTGTTCAGAGCAGCAGCATTTGGTACATTACATTCTAGCTTACAGTGCTGATTAGATGCAGAACATTTCCTTTGAACTCATAATTAGCTCCCTTCCTACAGGACAAGCAGTAATTGGCTTTCCAACATTTGATTGATCAAATGGATAGTGGGTGCAAGAACAAGCAAATCATTGATTCAGTTTCTAATCCATCTCTGTCACCCCATTGAAATATCCAGTTGAAGGAGTTTCCCATTTCAGAAAAAGATGAAGAGGAATTTCTTATCTGAAGGTTGTTAGATCTTTGGAATTCCCTTCTGCAAGGAACAGTGGATGTTATGTCACTGAATGTGTTCAAGGCTGAGTTGGATGGATTTTTGATTTACAAGGATGTCAAGAATAATGAAGCTATGGTGACAAGCAGGAAAGTGGAGTTAAGGTCATACACAGATCACCCATGATCTCATTAAATAGCACAGCAGGCTCTGTGCTTACAGGGCAGAATAGCTTACTCCTGCTTCCAATTCTTATGATCTTGCACCATTCTTTGAACTCTCTCATCTGATTAACTCTATACCAATTTGAATGTGGATCAGGTATCTATAAAAGATTAATATCCTGAATACTCTTGCAGTCTGCTTCTTATTTAAACCACAGCATCTCAAACCTCAACTGATATGTCACTGGGTTCTATGGACTGGAACAAATGGATCCTCTCCCTCCATTCAAAAGCCAGGATTTCAGACAGACGCAAGGGTTCGACAAACTGACTGAGAAAACAAATGCAAGCCTCTCACTGCTGGCCCTGGAAGAAACAGAATTGTACACTGTTCAGGCAATTTGTTACCTGCAGTCATGGCTTCTGCACCTTTGAGGTAGGATTTCTCACCTCAAAAAGCTGTGCTTCTCGAATGTTGGTCTCTTGACCACTCACCAATTTTAATCATCTCACCACTAGTGGCCATGTCTTCAGTTGCCTAGGTCCCAAATTCTGAAATACTCTCCCCACACTTCTCTGCCTCCATTTCATTTGTCTTCCTTAACATGATTCTTACAGTGTACCTGTTTTGATTATCTGACCTAATATATCATTATTTAGCTCAGTATCAAACTTGGTTTGATGATTCTCCATTGCACCCTCTTCCCCCTTACATATGTTATTATATTAAATACATTACATAAAAATTCAGGCTGTCATTGAGTGAAACTCATAACTTTCTAACAAACAGCATTATGGTGACATTCCTCACATGGACTAAGGTTGTAGGAGGCAGTGGCACAAGGTAGTAGCAAATTACCTTCACATGGCAACTAGAGTATATACTGCTATACTTAGCCTCACGCGTTCAGTGAACTAATTATTTTTAAAAAGTACCCTCTGAAAGGGAACAAGTGTTAATCCCAGATGGGCACCATTAGCACCGTCTGCAGTTCTTATGAGTTTCAGACACTTTTCATATGCAAAGCTTCAAATCATTAAATTGTTTCTTAAACAAAACAAAAATATGGAGGATGCCAGAAATCTAAACAAGAAGCAGAAAATTCTGAAGGTGCTCACCAGGTCTGGCAGCATCTATGGAGACAGACAATTAGTTAACATTTAAGACTGGTCACTTTGTTTGAAATGCAATGGGTTTTAAGCAAGCAAAATGAGGAGAGACAAATGACATTTGACTTTTCTTAGAATAGTGAACAGTAGTGTCTGTCTCACAGTCGAAATTAAAAGTGGGGGAGTAAATATGACTTTGAGAAGGGTCAGTTTATAAGCATTCTACCAGTGTCTACATTCCCAACTGCTCAGGAAAGAAGAGCATTCTTTTTTTTTCATTTATTCAAGGGATGTGGGTTTTGCTGGCTGGCCAGTGTTTATTGCCCATTCCCAGTTGCCCTTGAGAAGGTGGTGGTGAGCTGCCTTCTTGAAGTCCACCTGTCGTGGGTTAACCTACAATGCCATTTGGGAGGGAATTCTAGGATTTTGACTCAGTAACAGTAACCGAACAGTGATAGAATTCCAAATCAGGATGGTGAGTGGCTTGGTGGGAAACTTGCAGGTGGTGGTGTTCCCATGTATCTGCTGCCCCTGTCTTTCTAGATGAAAGTAGCCATGGAATTAGAAAGTGCTGTCTAAGGATCTTCGGTGAATTTCTGCAATGTATTTTGTAGAATCATACATTACTGCTACTGAGTGTCAAAGGTGGAGGGAGTGAATGCTTGTGGATAAGGCGACAATCAAGCAGCTGCTTTGTCCTGGATGGTTTAAAGCTTTAAGTGTTGTTGGAGCTGCACCCATCCAGAATTTAGGGAGTATCCCTTCACACTCCAAACTTGGCCTTGGAAATGTTGGCCAGGCTTTGCAGAGTCATGAGATGAGTTATTCACTGCAATATTTCGAGCTGCTGACCTGCTCTTTTCGCCACTGTTCAAGTGGTGAGTCCAGTTGAGTTTCTGGTCAATGATAACGCCAAGGATATTGATAATGAATGTTACCATTACTGAACCAATGTTTACATATTCACATCAATATATTCAAATTGTGCACATACGTATTCACATCAGAAATAATCAACATTCAGCCTCCCCACACATACATATAATAATGGGCCGAGAGTGTGGTGCTGGAAAATCACAGGTCAGGCAGCATCCAAGGAGCAGGAGTATCGACATTTCGGGCATAAGGCCTTTATCAGGAATAAGGCTTGCGGCTGGAGAGGTGGGGGGGGGTGAACTGAGAGATAAATGGTAGGGGCTGGGGAAGGAGCTGGGAATGTGATAGATAGTTGAAGGTGGGGGTGAAGCTAATAGGTCAGAGAGGAGGGTGAAGCGGATAGGTGGGAAGGAAGATTAACAGATCAAGAAGGCAGTGCCAAGTTGGAGGCTTGAGACCGGGATAAGATGGGGGGAGCACCCCCCGGCCCACAAGCCTCATTACTGGATGAAGGGCTTATGCTTGAAACATCGATTCTCCTGCTTCTCAGATGTACCTGACCCGCTGTGCTTTACCAGCACCACATGACTCTGATCTCCAGCATCTGCAATCCTCATTTTCTCCAAATATATAATTATGTCTGATCTGCAAAAATAGGATTCACAACTGAAACAAAGCTGTAATATATGTACTGAAATTACCTTCAATTGATATTTTTGGATCTTCAAGTTTCTTTAGTAGAACAGATTCAATCAAGGATCTCAGCTCCTTAAAAATGATTCCTGTTCTGACAGGAGCCTACAAAAATTAATCATTTGTAAATATAAAGCAGCACCGAAAATTCTATTTCATTCAAAATAGAGTAACTACAAAGGTTTGAATTTGGTCTCAGTCTATAATGATCAACCAGGTTTTGTTATAATCTTTTATTTCACCCTTACCCTATCAGTCCCACAACACATTAATCCCCATGGAATTGCACAGGGAAATCAAGATCACACATAATTGTCTGGTCAACAAAGTTTAGAGGGTGGAGCACATTAAACTTCAGCTGTGATTCAAGGGAAAGAAAAGGGGACAGGCAAAAAAAGGGAGAGATTTGGGGGTAGGAGAGGGTACTGAAGAGGGGAATGGTGCAAGAGGGAAAGAAGTTAGGGGCAAGAGAAGGTGAAGTTACACAAACAGGCAGAAGAAGCAAAGGTATCTAGACAAATGTGGAGAAGTGCACCAAAATGTGGAATGATCAACATTATGGCTGGTTTAATGGCAAATTCAATATAGTTACAGATCAGACACTTTATTTTAGTTGAAGGAATAAGTGGTTTGCTTACTCCTTGGACATTTAGGATTTAAAAGGATTGGAGAAACAAAGTGATCTGGAAAAACAAAACCATCAATCACTAGAAGTAGCAACACAAAGTTGGTACCGACTTGAAGAGACGATATAAAGCATTTGAATCCATGTCCAGACGAATGCACTGCAGATATGGGGAAAAGATCTTGATTGTCCAGTACAGGCAGTTTTGCTATAATGTGGTAGTGCCGTCCTCATACAACTCAGTATTATAAGAAAATCGCATAATAGCAGCACCATTTAAAATAATGGGCCAGAATCGCGTTATAACCACTACACATTTTTAAAGTTCGCACTTCAGAAATAGTATCCCCAATTAGTCAGTCGTGTTATAGTGAACTTGCATTAATGAAATGCACATTATAGCAGAACGACCAGTACTCCAAGTGAGGTCCACAGTTCAGATTTTCACATAACTAAAAGGATTGAGAAAATGAAACTTTCAAAGTTGATTGAACAGGTTGGTCTGCTTTTCTCCATCAAAGAGATTATAGACTTTAGAATCATCTGCATGGATAGGAAGGTACCAAATGTAAAACAGGATTCAGAGGTTGGGGATTGGGGGTGGGGGACAATAGATTAGCACTGATGCATGAAAGGTTAATGGACAGCAAACAGAGTAAGGATGAATACATTCAGATTGTCAGGATGTAATCATTGTCCATAGTTAGAATCTCCACAGTCTGCACTGACATTCCAAAACAGCATCCTACCCAGACCATCTCCATCTCTATTGCCCAGCATATTTTATTTTTACAATGGCTAATTCACAGTCTGCACATCCCTGGGCATTATGAGACAATTTAGCATGGCCAATCTACATAACCTACACATCTTTGAACTGTGAGAGGAAACCCTCACAAACAGGAGGAAAACATGCAAACTCCACACAGATGGTCACCTAAGGCTGGAATTGAACTTGGGTCTCTGGTGCTGTGAGGCAACAGTGCTAACCACTGAGCCACCATGCCACCCCTTTGAGTTAATCTGCAAGTATAGCAAGAAAAATGGCACTTTAGTCTTTGGCCTGGATTGTTTTAATAAATGGTCTTGCTATAAAAGTATTTTGGGCATTGGCAAAAACACAGTGAGTGTACAATATACAGTTTTGATCTATTTATTAAAAGAGGTGAGACTTTTTTTTATTTTTAATTGGGCGTGGGCATTGCTGGCCAGGCCAGTATTTAGTATCCATTTAGTAAATGCCCAGAGGGCAGTTAGGCATCAACCATATTGCTCTGGGTCTGCAGTCATACATAAGCAAGACCCAAGTAAGGACTGCAGTTTCGTTCCTTAAATAACATTAGTGAACCGAAGCAATATTTTCCTCAACAACTAACAATCGCTTCAGGGTCATCATTATTGAATTCAAATTCCATGATATGCAGTGTGATTTGAACAGCTTAACAGCACAGATGTTGACAGATTGTTTCCCTTTACTCAAATCGTCATGATCTTAAGATAAGGGGTTCACTATTTTTGACAGAGATCAGGGGACTTTTTTTTTGTTCAGGGAATTTTAAATCCTGAGAATTTTCTAGAGGGTTATTGATGGTCATTTAATGTAGAAATTCAGTCACGATCTTGTTGATTGGTGGGGCAAGCTCAAGAACAGCTGTGTGGCAGACACTTGCTCCCAGCTCGTGTTCCTATGTTCTGGTAGAATGTCGTAAAAGCATGAAGGGGTTTAATAGAGTGGATGCAGAGAAATGGTTGCCACTTTTGGGTGAGTCCAGACAAGGGGTTATCAATACAACAATCATAAACATTATCAAACCATGAGCTTGTGGTAAAAATCTGCAGCACTTGCTGCAAAGCTTTTAAGAGGGCTGCAGATTAAAAACAAAAGTCAGGAAGATAGCCATGAGGGAGTGTGCGAACACAACATTTTTCTTTAGAATGTAAACTGGGAAAAATGGAAGGTTGCACACTGCAGTGTTGCATTAAGAACATACAAGGTGTGTTTCCTTTTTTTTGCAACTTAGAAGGTTAAGAGAGGAAACATGTGTTCACTTGTTGGTTTCACGAGATTATGTAACTTTTGGAGATGCTGGATATAATACTTGAGATACTGACAAGAAAAGTTACAAACAGATGTTTTTGGTGAAAAGCTCCCTAACAACAATCTTTTGGATTTTTATGTTGCACTTTGTCATAGACCTGGGAGTATAATTTCATTTGGATCTTCAGAAATAAAATAGAATAAAATAGAATAGAATAGAAATAACAAAAAAGTAAATACAGTGGAAGGCTTTATAAGTTGCCATATCACAGTGCTTGTATCAATGACAGAAGCCATAGATAAGAAAAAAGTAAAAATTAAGACAGCATTTATCTCCGATCAATTTCAGTTCAGGAAAAATTGATTACTTGGAATATGAATAGAAGAAATTTGAACTCAAGTAAATACCTAGATCCAAATGACCGGCGACTGATAGAAGGACCTTTTTGCAGTCAATAACAGTTTGAGTGAGCTCAAGCTTAGGGGGGCTGCATATAACAAATGGTACACAAAACAGACAATTTGCTTTGAATTTAGCAGAATTTATTAAATAAGTGTTATTACCTGGAAATGTATCCAGCCATCAACTGAAAGTAATCTTTCACGGTGCATCACCTCTATAGCACCACCAAACAGCAACACTGGAAAAGGTGAAGTCAGGGTTGTCTCTTGCACATATATCCTGCCATATTTCACCTAATTTGAAGAAAAAGGAATTGATCCATCACATCATTAAAATATCATGGTCAACTCGAGAATGTCCCTTTTAAAATTTAAAAGTCATACAGTTCAGTAGATAGAAATTATTTCAGTTGGTTCAGGAATCTAGGGTGGAAACCATTAGAGTCAAACTTTTCAGGAGTGAAATTAGGAAAGAACTCCAAACACAGCAGCATAACCATAAGTTTGAATGAGCTGACGTTAAATAAAATAAAATAAAAAAAACAATTTTTCTCACAAATGCTACCTGATCTGTTAAAACGGAAATAACTTATGCTTCATTATGTGTTGGATCATAGAATCATACGGCATGGAAGCAGGCCATTCCGTCAATCAAGTCGATACCGATCCTCCAAACAGCATCCTTGCAAGACTCAACACCAACACCTTATCCATGTAACCCTGCATTTCCCTTGGCTAATCCACTTAGCTTGCACATCCATGGACACTATGGTTAATTTAGAATGGCCAAGCCACCTAACTAGCAAATGTTTGAACTGTGGTAAGAAACCAGAATACCCGTAGGAATCCCACGCTAACATGGACCAACTGTGCAAACTCCACACAGTCACCAGTGGCTGGAATCAAACACAGATCTTTGGCACTGTGAGGCAGCAATGAATAACAACTGAGCCACCACCCCACCCAATATTCAAGCGAAGATCTAAGTGTCTCCGAGACAGTAGAGATGTAAGTTGTGAATAAGTTGGGTGGTAGAATTTTGGAAAATGCTTATTTAGATGGTGATTGATGCTAGGTGGACCATTAATTTTAACTCTTGAGATTGTATACATAATATGAACTTGGATGCAAAGAAACAGCATCCTGACCATGTCGCTTTGGGAAAGAAATCCATTAAGTCAAGGCTAATGATGAAGCCAAGAAAAAGTAAACAAGAACGTAGGGAAGTTAACAAGTTCCACAATACACTTCAAGGAGGTCTCATTTTCATGTCTCTTACTGTCATACTACATGCTATCATAGAGTCATAGAGCACAGAAACAGACCCTTCAGTCCAACCAATCCATGTCAAACATAATCCCAAACTAAACAAGTCCAACCTGTCTGCTCCTGACCCATATCCCTCCAAACCTTTCCTATTCACATACTTATCCAAAAGTCTTTTAAACATTTTAATTGTACCAACATCCACAACTTCCTCAGGAAGCTCATTCCTCATGCCAGGAAGAAAGAACATTACAGCACAGAAACAAGCTCTTCAGCCCTCCAAGCCTGCTCTGATCCAGATCCTCTATCTAAACCTGCCACCTATCTTCTAAGGATCTGCATCCCCTCTGCTCCCTGCCCATTCATGTATCGGTCTAGATACATCTTAAATGATATTATCGTTCCCACTGCTACCACCCTGTGAGAAACATTCTGCCCTTCTTGTATTTTTTAAACCTTTCTCCTCTCACCTTAGAACTGTGCCCGCTAGTCTTGAAATCCTATTAATGCTGTAAGACCATAAGGCATAGGAATGGAAGCAAATTCGGCCCATCGAGTCCACTCTGCCATTTAATCATGGCTGATTGGTGTTTCAATTCCACTTATCCTCTCTCTCCCTGTAGCTGTTAAATTCTTGAGAGATCAAGAATTTATCAATCTTTGCCTTGAAGACATACCCACCTCCACTGTGCTCCTTAGCAATGAATTCCACAGGCCCACCAGTCTGGCTGAAGAAATGTCACCTCATTTCCTATCTATACCCATCATGATTTTGTAAGTTTCTATAAGGTCACTTCTGAACCGCCTACATTCTATTGAAAAGAGTCCCACCCTATCCAGTCTTTCTTTATAACTCAAACCATCCATACCCAGTAACATCCCGGTAAATCTCTTCCATATCCCCTCCAACTTGATAACATCTTTCTGATAAGAGGGTAACCATAACTGGACACAGTATTCCAGAAGAGGCTTCATCAATGTCCTGTACAACTGCAACGTGACTTCCCAACTCCTATACTCAAAGGACTGAGCAATGAAGGCAAGTGGTTCATTTCACACCATTTTAACCACCTTGTTTATGTGATGCAATCTTCAAAGAATTATGTACCTCTAGGTCACTCTGTTCTACAACACAATGCAAGGCCCTACGATTAACTGTATAAGCCTTACCCTTGTTTGTTGTAAAATGTAATAGCTCTCACTTCTAGTTTCTTGCTGAGCAGAGGAGAATTAGAAGTGTAATGTGAATAGGGCAAAACAGGATATTAATAAGAAGCAATAAGCCAGTAACTGCTCAAGCACAAGATTGTGATGCTGCCATTTAAGGCTTTAAGAAAAATGCACATCAATTTTTGAAAACCTGATGCTTTCATTCTTGCTCTACTTATCCACCACACATCATTATTCTTGTCACACCAGAGCAAAGGAAATTCTGCCCATCAATCTACTTTTTCAAACGAATGAGGATAACGGTCAGATGTCAAAAAATTTCAATTGTTTCATATACAATAATACTCAATTCATTTAAACATAGTAGAAGAGGTACAAATGGAAAAACACCCTAGCTTAGAGTGTGGGGCATTGTATGTGTAACTGAAACCATTTGTATTTCTAACTTAAGCTTCCTCCATCTTAGACACTGTTGTTGTAGAACATCTGAATCTTAATAAAACTCGAGTTATATTCTGTTTCAAATGAGTGCTTATTGCCAGTTATGTAGTTGTGCAAAAAATAAGATTTTGTATGGTAGTGGGATTAAAACCCTTGGAACCATAAATTATTTGGAAAAGAAGGAAACATGAAATAGTAGATCGAAGAGATAAAGCAGAGATGGCCACAATCGTAAACAAAATCCTTGTGACAATCCCAACAGAGACCTGCAATAATTAGTCAACCTTTACAATCATGGATAGAAATAAATAGCTTTATCAATAGAAGTTACCTTCTCCTTATACAGAAGCAAACCATTTGTCTGCAGATCTCTGTTGACAGATGAAGGGTGTAATTGTGCTTTACCTTGAGCAGTTTCGACACAACAGATCACCTTGTCAGTGATATCCACTGACGGTGTGTAAATAATCTTCCCAATATTATCATACAGTCCTGCTGTTAGTACAGCTTTCAGAAGCAGAATTTCCTTATCTGATAAACTCTTTTTTGGGTGCTCTGCCAAAGGTCCTTTGCTGCAACTTTGATGCTTAATTCCTCTGGTTCTTGATGGCACAAAACCTGCTGCTTCCATCAGCTTGATAAGTTCCTGTTTAATATCCTGCAAGCATATTTTTCAGTAAGCACATCAGGAGCTGCCATTCAAGTTAGCAATTTTAATTTAAAAATATATTTTTATTAATAAAATTGACATCAAACTCTAGTCCTTTAATTGCAAATCAAATTCTAAAAAGCTCAAAATTAGCATGCGTACTATAAAACATCAATATTTTTCAACATAAGGAATGTGTGTAAGCTTCAACATTTAGGAAGATACCAAGTAGCAACATGAAAGCCTTGACTGAAAAGCACAATAATGGGATGTTTAATGCAAGAAAAATATACAAACCTCCATTGTTATAAGTGTAGTCCGACTCAGAAAGTGTTTCTTACAGTAAGCCATTTCAGCACGATAGCCATCTGATTCAACATTCTTCCATCTTGACATGCAAACACAAATTTAAATTTAGACAGGATACCAGCAATGAAAAATATTTAATATATCCAAAATCTATCCTTTGTATGCTCACATAATAATGACAGTTCACTGACTAAATACTTGTAACATTTGTGCTGCAACGTTAGGTCAATTTCTTCACATTGCAGATGCAGTTACAGTTCGTGGAATCTTGTTTTCTAGAGCTTGTGGAAGTGGGCCTGATGAGCAGGAGATACTTTTGTTCAGAGATGGGTAAGGATTCCTTGCATGATGACATTCTTATCAGCTCATGACATGTGCATGCATGTACATCTACAACACTGATATCTACTCGACAACGTGAAACCTGTTCATAAAAAGCAGGACAAATTCAATTTGGCAAATTGCAACCTTATCAGTTCACTCTCCAGCATTAGGAGAGCAATGGAAGGAATCATCAACAGCATTTGCTGAGCAATAACCTGCTCCATGACACTCAGTTTAGGTTCCGCCATGGTCACTCAGATCCTGGCCTCATGACAGCCTTGGTTCTAGTGTGGACCAAATGGCTGAAATCCAGAGGTGAGGTGAGTGTGACTGCCTTCGACATCAGGCTAGATTTGGCCATGTGTGCAAAACGAGTCCATGAGAATTAGCAGGAAAAATCTCTGCTGATTGTAATCTTATAAGAGTCTTCTTTTGCAGTAGATGCGACTGTTAGAGGTCAGTCACCTCAACTCCAGGACAGCTCTGCAGGAGTTCCATCACTTAAGTGCTGAGCAACGACCATCATGAACAAGAGTTTCCAACCATTGCTCCTTATCTTTCAATGGGATTATCATAGCTGAATTCGCCATGATGAACATCCTGGGGATTACCCTTGACCAGAAATTAAACTGGACTATCCATTTACATACAGTAGCTACGAGAGGAAGTCAGAGGTTATGAACTGGCTAACTCGTCTCCTGTTTTCCCAATATCTATCCACAAGCTACATGGTATAAGTCAGGAATGTAACGTAAAACTTCTCATTTACCTGTATGAGTGCAGCTCCAACAACACTCATGAAGCTTGACACCATCCAGGACAATCAGCCTGCTTGATTAGCATCGCATTCACAAACAGTCACTCTCTCCACTACAGGTGCTCAGCAGAAGTCAGTCACCATCCTGACTTGGAAATATGTTTCTATATTTTTCATGTCCCTAGGTCAAGTTCCTGGAACCCCACCTTGAACAATATCATGGGTGTACCTACACCATATAGACTGCACTGGTTTAAGATGTCAGCTCATCTTCACCTTCTCAAGGAACAATCGAGATGTGCAATAAATACTAGCCCAACCAATTATGTCATCATCCAAGGAATTTGTTAAAAAGTCAAATTTTACAGGCAGATAGACAGGAGGGTTGTATCTAATACAACCTTCTGGGCTCCAACTTTCAGACCCTATTTTTGAGAGGCACTCAGACAAAACCTAACTTTCTACGACCCAGAACTCTCACTCAGCATCTGCTCATTATCCTCACTCATCATGGAGATGTCAGAAACCAACAAAAACAAAACCATTCTTTAGCAATACCTCCCTAGAGGTTCTCATGAAGGTTGTCCAGGAGAAAAGGAAAGTTCTCTTTCCTAGTATCAGAGGCTATCCCTATTGACAAAAAGGCAGCTTGGTCAGAAGTAGCTGCAGAGGTCAAGAGAACCTGGTTTCATTGCTGCAAATGATGACTGGTTTGCCCAGGTATGTACCATTGTCTACTTGATGTGTTATGCCTCTTTGAGCATAAGTTAGCATTTTAAATTTACCTCTGCAGAGGACTGTACACATAATATTGAGTGCCATGTATCTTCATCAGATGCATCATTTGCTATCAATATCTGTCAATTGCAAAATCAATACAACACCACTTGCATCACAGTGGGTATTCTCTCTCACAAATGACAGCGTTCACATTTCAAAAGTAAAAAGGAGCAACACTCGGCAGCTCATATACTATCAGGTCACTGACCTTTCTTCACAACTGGGAGAACGTACACATCTGTGAGCTTTTCACTAAGGTTTGCATGAGACAAAGATACAGGAATAAAACCACAAGAGACAGACTTTGGGATAAACAACTCATATGTATGCAAGGAACACACATCACAAGGCTTTTTTGGTTTTTCTCAACCGTAAATTTTTGACAACACCTTTCATTCGTAACCTTTTAACGTCTAACTTCTCCCATGCCACATGCTACTTACTAGGATTATATACAGACAATTACAGCCCTGGGGATTTAGCACCATGCTAATGCTATTGCATGCATTTTAATGCCCTTTATGCATACCGCTTTCTGGGGAAGAACCTGCACAATAAGCACAAATGTGCCCAGGTAGAAGAGAGAGAATATTAGACAGAATTCTCCCTATCCCATTGAGGAGAATGCTGCTGATCTGGAAGGAGATAAGGAACGTGATGATAAGAAATCTGAATATCTATAGCCAGCCAATAATCTGTTGCATCCAGCTTCACATCAAAGCACCAGTCTTAATGAAACCTTGGATAAGGATGGAGGCTTGCAACATGAACAAATGTTTGTGCTTTTCTAGGGAGCCTCCAGATGACATTCCCAAGACAAGTCAAAACAAAAGTCCAGCTATGTCTTCATCTCCTTAAATCTCAATTCTTTCTCCTCAGAGGTGAGAGTCAAGGAGCTGGTAGAGGTGGGACTGGGAAATGTCAGGAATATCAGAGGGGGCACTATCAAGGTCTTCCTCACCACCCTCCCACAGGCACAGATTAATTTACTTTAGGATGATCTATTGACAGTAGGCTTGGTGAACAAATCATGGACACATGCTGATAGCTGCAGGAGTAAGAAACTGCAGAAGTCTCGAGGAGATTCAAAGAACTGCGACAGAACAAGCTCTTGCTGAGCCTAAAGTACAATCTCTCTTATCAACGTCAGCAAAATGAAGGAGCTGGTCACTGATTTCAGCAGAGTGGAAAGCACACCTGTCTGCATCATGATGCCGAGGTGGAGATGGTCAACAGCATCAAATTCTTGGGAATGATGATCACCAACAACCTGTCCTGGTCCACTCACATCAAAGCGACAGTCAAGAAACAATTTCTCTACTTCCTCAGGAGGCTAAGGAAAGTCAGCATGTGCACAAGGACTATTACTAACTTACATAGATGCTCCATAGAAAGCACAGACTCCATCCACCCTTCCCACTGCATCAGGAAAGCAACCTACATAATCAAAGACCCATCTCACCCCCCAGTTATAGTTCTTTTACCCTCTTCCATCAAAGTTACAAAAGTTTGAATACACGTATACACATTCACCAGCTTCTTCTCCGTTGTTATCAGATTTTTGATCAGATCTCTCAAATGTTAATTCTGATCTCTCTCTCTGCATCTTCTCCACAGCTGTAACGCTCTATTCTGCGCTCTGTTCTGCTACCTTGATGCACTCTGCATGATAAGATCTGCCTGCATAGAATGCAAAGGGAACTGATGGACAGGTAAGCAGAGGAACATTTGGCAAAGGTGCTAGAGATCACAAGCAGACAGGAGTAAAGTGTAGAGTTAGTCTGCGCAGGTTCTGTGAGCACAAGGCTTCCTCCATGGAATAAGTGGTTGCTACAATGCACAACTGGGTAGCTGAGAATAGTCAGTATCCTCCAGATCTGCACAGAGACATTCACTCCATTGCTTGAGCCATGGATGCATTTATTCACTGGCAAGTCAAGATGGAGTCAAGGGACCTTAAGCTGCCTCGTTGTGTCCCATTCCTTTAAGACATGAGGGAGGTACCTTTGTGCACCAACAGGGAGGAGGATCAGACAGAAACTCAGATTGTCATCTCAAGACACTTTAGAGGCACCCAGCCATGTCACCTCCCTTCTTTCATGTATCTAAATGCCTTCATCAGGTCAAAATGAGCAAGCACCTGCATCTGAGCAGATGGGCCAGAGCTCTCTCGGTCCTGGATCATTAAAGGACATCCTCCAAAGTCATCTGGGACAAGGCACTGAAAGAGTCAACATTCTGCTTCAAGTTCAGCTGCAGTTGCCAGAATGGCATTCAGATGTAGTGGTAGGATAAGAAAGATTAATAACAGTGAAGTCACTTGGATTTACAACCATCAACCATCTCTGCAAACTGACATCACACAAATATAGCACTTTGTATGACAGTGCTGAGTCATTTTTGATCTATTCAGGTTTCTGACAATTTATGTTTCACCGGTCACACTTACTTACACATCATGTGGCGCAGTACAAAGAGTGCTGAAGTTGTCATGTTACGCTGCCCCTTGAGAGACACTCAATCTCTGGAAAGCAGGAACTTAGGTACATAGTCACAGAGATGTACAGCACTGAAACAGGGATTTTGGCCCAATTCATCTATGCTGACCAGATATCCTAAATAAATAAAGTTCAATTTTCTAGCATTTTGCCCATATCCCTCTTAACCCTTCCTACTCATATACCCATCCCGATGCCTTTGTAATTGTATCAGCCACCCACTTCCTCTGGCACTCATTCCATAAATGCACCACCTTTTGTCCCTTAAGTCCCTTTTAAATCTTTCCCCTCTCACTTTAAACCTATGCCCTCTAGTTTTTGTACTTACCCATCCCAAGGAAAAGACCTTGGCTATTCACCCTATCCAAGCCCCCCATGATTTTATAAGCCTCTAAATATACTCACCTGGATGTAGGTTTGCTCGCTGAGCTAGAAGATTCATTTTTAGACTTTTCGTCACCATACTAAGTAACATCTTCAGTGAGCCTCTGGACGAAGCATTGCTGATGATTCCTGCTTTCTATTTCTAAGTTTGGGTTTGAGTTGACGTCATTTCCTATGGTGACGTCATTTCCTATGGTGATGTCATTTCCTGTTCTTTTTCTCAGGGGGTGGTAAATCAATGTGTTTGTTGATAGATTTCCATTTGGAATGCCAAGCTTCTAGGACTTCTTGTGCATGTCTCTGTTTGGCTTGTCCTAAGATGGATATGTTGTCCCAGTCAAAGTGGTGTCCTTCCTCATCTGTGTGTAAGGATACTAGCGAGAGGGTCATGTTGTTTTATGGCTAATTGATGTTCATGCATCCTGGTGGCTAGTTTTCTGCTTGTTTGTTCAATGTAGTGTTTGTTACAGTCCTTGCACGGTATTTTGTAAATGACATTAATTTTGCTTGTTATCTGGATAGCATCTGTGGGCTACCATGATGCAAAGGGATCTGAGTAGTCTGGCAGTCATTTCTGACATGTCTTTGATGTAGGGGAGAGTGGCTAGGGTTTCTGGATGGGTTTTGTCTGCTTATTTGGATTTGTTGTTGAGAAATCGGCAGACTGTGTTCATTGGGTACCCATTCTTTTTGAATATACTGTATAGGTGATTTTCCTCTGCTCTGTGTAGTTCCAGGAACTATTCAAAAAGAACGGGTACCGAATGAACACAGTCCACCGATTTCTCAGCAATAAACACAAACAAGCAGACAAAACGCGTCCAGAAACCCTAGCCACTCTCCCCTACATCAAAGACATCTCAAAAATGACTGCCAGACTACTCAGACCCCTTTGCATCATGGTAGCCCACAGACCCTATACAGACAACAAGCAAAATTAATGTCATTTACAAAATATCCTGCAAGGACTGTAACAAACACTACATTGGACAAACAAGCAGAAAACTAGCCACCAGGATACATGAACATCAACGAGCCACAAAACGACATGATCTTCTCTCACTAGTATCCTTACATACAGATGAGGAAGGACACCATTTCGACTGGACAACACATTCAACCTAGGACAAGCCAAACAGAGATGTGCACGAGAATTCCTAAAAGCGTGGCATTTCAACCTGAACTCTGCCAACAAACACATTGACTTGGACTCCATTTACCACCCTCTGAGAAAAGGAGCAGGACGCGGCATCACCAACCCAAAGAAACCCAAAAATATAAATAGAAAGTAGGAATCATCAGCAGTGCTTCATCCAGAGGCTCACTGAAGATGTTACCTAGTATGGTGATGAAACGTCTGAAAATGAATCTTCCAACTCAGGTGAGCAAACCTACATCGAGAACCTCAACCTGAGCTACAAATCTTCTCAAAACTAGCTAAATATAATCACCCTTAAGCTAGGTATGTGGTATTTGAATTGTATCAGTAAATTTAACCCCTCTACATCACTCTATTCAATGAATGCCCCTGGGAAACTGAGGTTTGAGTCATACTAGTGCCATCGCCTGCATAGCATCATATTGATGATGTTTTCCCTGGAAATTCAGAAGCTGAGGGGTGACCTCCTCATGCACTGCTATCACCACTATTGGCGAATTTTAGGTATCCTTCTTCAAACATTAACCGAATTGCAGGACATTGTTCAACTGTTGGTATTAGGAGCTAACAAAGCATTTTTTTGCAGGAGAATCCCTCTCTTCAGTGATGAGGCCTAGTGGAGTGCGCACATCATTGTATTTTTCAGCTTCTGCTTGGATTAGTTGTATCTCCAGGTACAGGAGCGTAAACAAATCTTGGACTCTTTCCATTTGTAATGCACTTTCTCTGCAAGGCTTTTTTTTGTAAGGTGATTTAGGGCAGAGAAGGCAAACAGGTTTTATGCTTTCCAACATTGCTCCTGTAAATGTTATTCCAGTGGAATAGAATGCTAATGAGTATATGGCATGCTAATAAAAGCAAAATAGATCCTGAGCACCAAGATTGGGACAGCTGACCTAACTGAAAGGTTCAAGAATTTAAAGTTCAAAAAATGTTAATTTGTTTTCAGGAAACTGAATTTAGCATCAAGCCCAAATTAGTTTCACTACCCAACTTTCTAAGAGCTTGGAGGGTGCCCAGAAGTTTCTACCCAGTGACAGGAATTACATTGTGGCATCTACTGCACGCACCACCATAAGTAAATAACAGGGCAGGCAAACCATGGTGGAGTAAGTGAAGAGAATGCTAATGAGAAATTAGTAGTAATGGCAGGAACTGCAATTGCTTTTTCTAGGTTCTTAATCCAGATGCATACCAATAAATACGTCAGCACCAACATTTCATAATGAAGTAACTCATGATTCAAATCTTCCAATCTGGGTCAAAATCTTTTTCTCTGACCAGGATCAGATTAAAAATCTCAGTTTCATGTGATATTTTCAAGTCAGAAGTCACAAGACACCAGACGATAGTCCAACAATTTATTTGAAATCGCAAGCTTTTGGAGTACTGCCCCTTTGTCTGGTGAAGTTACTGTAACCTTGTGTCGTGTGACGTTCGACTTTGTCCATCCAAGTCCAACACCAGCACGTCCACATCATGGCTTCACAAACAAGTTCACAGGAAATTTTTATGGAAGCCATGCCCTTTTTTCTTTGCAGCATTATTTGTTTATTTACTGGAATATGGCAAAGTTTAAAGGTCCAAAGCCCCTGTGAGAAAATATAAAAGTGAGGAGTAGAGTGGTGGGCAGTTTGGGAGCAGCAGATCGGTAATAAGTAACACGTAGTGCAGCAGGATGAGTAAGGGGCCAGGATAGCATGGTGAGTGAATGGGGGTGGGGAGCACCGAGTCCAGGGTATTGTGTTCGATGGTGAGTTTGGATCTGGAGGGACTGTGATTGGGGGAATAAATTGAACAGTTACCCAGGAGTTGGAACCAGTGTAATTATCAAGTCCATTAAGTGAAAACCCTCCCAGACTTATGAATCTAAATTAGATTTGGAGGCTTTTTCAGGTTTAGACACATGGCAATGGTCCATTGGAAATTCATGCATAATCAATGCGTTGGGACATCTAAGGGATTCTGATGAGTATCTCTCAGGCTACATCTGGTCTCCAATTACCCAAAGAGGAGAATATCTGGACCCATTTCTGCCAAAGAGTTGCATCCAAACTGTCTTTCCCAAAAGATTTCTTGCTTAGTTAATTAAGTAAAATTTATTTTCTGCATGGTATAACAATAAATAAAAGTACTGCATTATGTGAGGCTCGAGACAATGACAATGGAATTAAAGTATTTCCATAATTATCAACTGAGCCCAGTTAGGTTGTGTATGAACTGCTTCCATAAAGTCTTAAGAGTGCCACAGCTCACTGTCTAAATCATCTCAAGGTTTTGCCTCTTGCTGGACTTCGCAAGAAATTAGATACAGTAGTTCCGGCACAATTCTTAAAGTGATTTTTAAAATTCTGAAATCTATTAAAAACATCTCCAATGCTCCTCCTGCCTACTGATTAAAAGCTTTCTGCAACAGTTGCACAAGTGCTGGTGGCAACAGTGCTGCATAAGTACAACCATTTCTGATGTTCTTCTGGTCAGAAGCAGAAGTGAGTGTTGCAACATACCCTAAATATGCTTTGTAAATGGCCAGGTGATCTGAATTAGCCAATGCCAGAGCTGATTTTGCAAGGTTAGCTTCTTCTTTCCCATTTATTGGCGTAACAAAGGGAGATTTTTCAGCCATGGCTGCAGCTATGGTTGCCTGGAAACAAAGTATACATTTGTAAACCCACATTTTATCTAAACTGCGAATAAGTTCAGAAAGCATAACAAAGATTACACAAAGAAATAATTTTTCCAGTACAGCAAATTCGGAATCTTTTATATACCAAATATCCATCAGAAAGTGTTGTCCATGACTGCCAATAATGCCATCCTGATTTCCATTAATATAGTGCCTTTGACATTATTCAAATATAGAGCTGAAAATGTGTTGCTAGAAAAGTGCAGCAGGTCAGGCAGCATCCAAGGAGCAGGAGAATCGACGTTTCGGGCATGAGCCCTTCTTCAGGAATGAGGAGAGTGTGCCAAGCAGGCTAAGATAAAAGGTAGGGAGGAGGGACTTAGGGGAGGGACATTGGAAATACTATAGATGGAAGGAGGTTAACGTGAAGGTGATAGGCCGGAGTGGGGGTGGGTGGGAGGTCAGGAAGAAGTTTGCAGGTTAGGAAGGTGGTGCTGAGTTTGAGGGTTGGGACTGAGACAAGGTGGGGGGGAGGGGAAATGAGGAAACTGGAGAAATCTGAGTTCATTCCTTGTGGTTGGAGGGTTCCTAGGCGGAAGATGAGGTGCTCTTCCTCCAGCCATCGTGTAGCTATGATCTGGCGATGGAGGAGTCCAAGGTCCTGCATGTCCTTGGTGGAGTGGGAGGGGGAGTTGAAGTGTTGAGCCACAGGGTGGTTGGGTTGGTTGGTCCAGGTGTCCCAGAGGTGTTCTCTGAAACGTTCCACAAGTAGGCGGCCTGCCTCCCCAATAGAGGAGGCTGCATCAGGGTGCAGCAGATGCAGTAAATGATGTGTGTGGAGGTGCAGGTGAACTTGTGGCGAATATGGAAGGATCCTTTGGGGCCTTGGAGGGAAGTAATGGAGGGGGGGGGGGGGGGGGGGGGGGGGGCATAAGTTTTGCATTTCTTGCGGTTGCAGGGGAAGGTGCCGGGAGTGGAGGTTGGGTTGGTGGGGGGTGTGGACCTGACAAGGGAGTCACGGAGGGAGTGGTCTTTTCAGAACGCTGATAGGGGAGGGGAGGAAAATATATTCCTGGTGGTGGGGTCTGTTTGGAGGTGGCGGAAATGACGGCAGATGATACCATGTATATGGAGGTTGATGGGGTGGTAGGTGAGGACCAGTGGTCTTGGTGGCGATTGGAGGGGCGGGGCTGAAGGGCAGAGGAGCGAGAAATGGAGGAGATGCGGTGGAGAGCATCGTCAATCACAACTGGGGGGAAATTGCGGTCTTTGAAGAAGGAGGCCATCTGGATTGTTGGTATTGGAACTGGTCCTCCTGGGAGCAGATGCGGCAGAGACGAAGGAATTGGGAATATGGGATGGTGTTTTTACAGGGGGCAGGGTAGGAGGAGGTGTAGTCTAGGTAGCTGCGGGAGTCGATCGGTTTTTATTAAATAGCTATATTATTCAAATATAGCAAGATTGCTCGCAGAGGCCTACTTATAAACAGATGCCAAGCCAAAATGGTTTGGAAGAAGTGGTGAAAACTGCCAAAGCTATTGATCTTACAGGGCCCTCAAAAGGAGGAAAGAAAGATGGAAGTTTTTAAACAGAGAATAATAAGAAGGCTGAAGGCTACACACTGATCATGAGACAGGGAAAATTTTGGTGAATGGAAAGAGGACATTTAGGGCCCTGAGGTCGTGACTGAAATCAGGATGGATAAGGTCATTGACACAGCGGTAAGAATTTTAAATCTGATACTTCAATGAATCAGAAATAATATTGGTCAATGGAAACAAGGGTGAGAGGGGAACGTAATCTGGCGCAGTATTAAAAAAAAAATCAACAGATGTGTTGAAGTTTATAGAGGGTTTAGAACAATAGTCAGTGTGCACAACATTGGATTAATAATAGGCGAGGACTTCAAATATGAATGGGCTAAACTTGGTACAGATGATGATATATTTATTAAGTAAAAATATGCATTTAATTTGTGATGATGATGATACTGGGTCATACATAAGACAAGGCCAAAGTCACCAACAATCGAATTTGACATGAGATGATGGCCAAGGTGGGTCATAAATTTCTAAGGCATGGTTTTAATATCAGACATTGAACCAGCAAATTCACTCCTGACAATTTTTAAATGAAGGAAGTTGTGACCCATATTAGATACTAGATCACAGATAACTAGCCTAATAGCATCAAGACAATAATGGGTGAAGTTGATCATTGCCAACACATACTTTAAAAATTGACTACATGATCAAATTGAATGTAAAAACTGGACAAAAGACTTGGCTATTTTTGTCTTAATACACATTTAGATTTTGAACTTTTAAAAAAATATAATATTGTTTTGTTTAAACTCAATGTATTCATTTAACATACTTACCACAGTTTCCAAACAGCCAAAAATGGCACCAAATATCAACATTTTCCCAATTCTCACATTTACTGGAAGGGCAGCAAGATGCTGACCTAATGGTGTGAGTTTAGCTTCGTTGATTTCACAGGCTCCAATTTTCCTCAGCAAATTCATAGCATTACTAATGACCTGGAGCTGTGGTGGATCTAAAGCTCTGGCAAGAAAATCTTCTGGGGATCCATGATTGCATTTCTAAAAAGAAAAGCAGACAATCTTAAGATCATAATCTGTAAGAAAGTTGTGAGCAGAATTAAATGCTGACAAAAAATGATCTTATCCAGTTTTATTGGCTGGAATGATGAATGATGGGGCATGGGGAGGGTTTGATCTTCAACAGTTTGAAGTTAGAGGAAAGAAAAGCTTAGCACAGAGGGTGTTTGTAGAATTGGAGGAAGTTAATGAAATGGTATGGCTATGAAACAAATGTAAACAATACAGCAAGAATTTTACTATAAAAATTGGAAATGTTTAAGCTTTGTAGACAATGAGAACAGGTGTCAATGACCAATGCTATTTTTTATGCACCCTCCCATTAAGAGTGACCACTATTAAAGACACCATCAAGCTCAGACAATAGCCAAACAAACATTGGCTTTAGTTCAAAGTTGTGCTGGAGAAAAATGATAGACCTACAAGACCAGGCAGAGATGCACAACACAGCACATCACACCACACCACACACAGGGATATAGGATGCAAACCACTCGTTAGACAGTCATTTCACAAATAAATGCCAGCAAAAATGTGGTAGTGAAATAACTCAAACCAAGACTTGGAAGAAGCCAAACAGTCACTGAAGTAGCAAGTCAAAGAGGTTGAGATCTCAAAGAAAACAAAAGTGATTAGAGAGGCTGGACAGTTATTAGAACAGGCTATGACGGCTAAAACCTAGACAGAATTAGGAAAATCAGGATGTAAAATCACAAGCTTTAAAATGAGCTAGAAGCTCTCAAGAAACAAAACAGTAAATGCTGAGAAGATTTAAAACACTCAACACAGTCAATTAGTGGATAACCAACAAAACTTGGCTGCACTATGTCAAGATAAGCATATTCTCCAAAAACAACTGTAATCAACTGGGAAAAAAAATGACAACACAACAGGGGTGACTAACAAGATCACCAATGTCTGAGGAAATCACTGGCACCTTCACAGAAAGTCACCATTGTGGGATCTGGACATTTCTGCAAATTATCTAGACATTATGAAGACTCAAAAACTCTTATTATTGTAAATAGCTAAACTTTCATTCAGAAAAAAGGTGATGTTGTATAAAAGGTGATGTTGCATGTATACCTTGTCTTTAAAAGAGTTCACTGGAGTTTCAAGCTCCATGTGCACTGTGTATACAATGTTGTGACTGCCAGGCATTAGTCTGCTGGGGTTATAAGGCTGCACATACAGAAATAAGTTGATTTGCTGTAACATTAACTTCATAATTTGAAATATGTTTTACTGTTTCGAATAAAATTACTCAATCCTTGATAAGCGTTAGTCTAATAAACAATCGTGACTATGACAAATGGGACTTGGGCAAAGAAGTAGACAGTTTTGAATGAGATGAAGTATGTAGAGCATGAAAGGTGAGAGGGGCCAGCTTGGCCGGCACTCTGTATGGATTGAATAGAAATAACAGCTTCGTATTTAGATCAGTACACTCTGGTACAACTTACAAACATTTTTAGAATTCTAAGAACACCCAATGCTGCATTTCAAGCAAGGTCCGGCCTTGCTCATTTTCAAAGGAGGGTGGGGATGGGAGGGTCATCTTTTTCAATATTTTGACAGGGTTGAACTAATTAACATTGCAACTTATCTGCTGAAATAGTAGATTATTTTAATACTCCTGACTTAGATTCCTTCCAGTTTTACACTACCCATTTTTATTAAAAAACCTGCAAACTCTTAGCTTCACTTCTTTTCCACCAAACATATCCTGACAGTTCAATTACTTAAAAATCCTTTTCTTAGGAAAGTTGCTTAGCACATGCTAACTCTACCAAAGGATTTCTTGGTATTTGGGAGATTAATGCATGCTTTTCTCTCAGATTAGGAGACATTGTGACAGAATAAAGGACACTCATTTAAAACTAAGAACTGAAGAAATTTCTTCCTCCATAGAGTAGTTAATGTCTGATACCTTCTACACCAAAGAGCTATAGAGTCAAGTTCACTGCAACTATTTAAAGAGGGGGTAGGTAATTTTGAATTATTGGAGAATTGACTGCTATGTTGAGCCAGCACAAAAGACCAGAGACCAGTTGAGGCCAGTGGTCTTGTCGAATTGTAGGGAATGGTTGAGGGGCTGATTGGTATATCCCCACTCCCATTTCTTATGCTCTTTTATAAAAGGTTCACCAAAGATCCTTCAAAAGCATCTTTCAAAGCTCCGGATGTCATCACCTAGAAGGTCAAGTGTAGCAGATGTATGGGTATACCAGCAGTCTGCTCCCTACTCGGACTTTCAAAGGTATGAAGTAGGAGCAGAACTAGGCCATTTAGCCTCTTAAGCATGCTGCACCATTCAAGAGGGTCATGACTGATCAGTTTGTATTTCAAATTTGGGCGACATAGTGGCACAGTGTTAGCACTGCCAAGGCGCCAGGTTAAATATCACTCTTGGGTGACTGTAGTTTACATATTCTCCCTGTGTCTGAATGCATTTCTGTCAGGTGCTCCAATTTCCACCCACAGTCCAAAAATGTGCAGGTTGGTAGGAAAGTTTTTGGAGGATTTGTGCAGACTCAAATGGGCCAAATAGCAGCTTCCTGCAATGTAGGGATTCGATGAAATTCCACACCTCACTTGCTTTGATAAACTTTGATTCTCTTATGGAAAAACATCTACCCACCTCTCTTAAAAATATTAAATGAACCTGCTTCCAATGTCTTCTGAGCCCTTCTAAAATAAAGATTATCTTCTCATGTCTGTCTGAAAATGTAACTACTAATTTTAAAACCATGTGTCCTAGTCTGGAGTCACTCATAACAGGAAATATCTTTTCTGCATCTATCTTCTCACGACCATTCAGGATCTTGTAAGCATCAATCAAATCACATCTCTCTTCTAAACTCAAGCAGAAACGAATTCCACCTGTCTAGATAATCCTCACCATCAAACAATGTTAAACTGCACAGCCGCTTAAAAGGCTTCCACCCGCCAATTTGTGCCGATGCATTCTCTTCCAGTTTTTCATTCACTGCAATGCATGAACCTTGGAGGTCTGATCAGCAACTGGAGAAATTGGCAGGAATGCAGTTGGTGACCCACTCATTTGAGATATCTAATACAGTAAACCTTTCTCTTTCACTTCGAATGTATTTAGGTCCTTAGTTGAATAAGGAGACTTGTAACTACAGCACAGCTTCTTCACTAATTCTGGGTCAATATCCTAGAAATCCTTTTATAACAGTACTATACTTGTGCCGACATCAGATGAACTTGAGTTGTTCAAAAAGTTGCTCATCATCACTTTTCAAGAGCAGTTAGGGATGGGAAGCAAATGCTGGCCTTACCAGCAAAGCTCACATGTCTTGAACTAATTAAAAAAAAAGTTTGATATCACCCAAAGATAAAATCATCTGTTTGATAAATACCCAAACACATGAAGAATTCACTCCTTCAATTCCAGATCTACCATAGCTGCAGTGATTACAATTTACAAGATGCATTGCAGAAACATGCCTCAGCTTTTTCTACAGCACTTCCCAAACACTTGACTTCAAACATCTAGCAGGACATAAATAGCAACATGATATTAAATGCGATCACAACGGAAAACTCTTTTCTAGATCAGACCATTCTGATTTTGATGGGTCATCATTCCGCAGGAAAGGAGCAAGGTTGAGAAGGTGGGGCCATCATGGTTACTTCAGCCAACACAGGTATTTAAAATGCGCTGTTATCATCACTCTTCACTGCAAACCAGCCGACCAGCTAACTAAAACCTGCAGCTAAAACCATTATTGTATGCATTATAAAGCAACTGACTTAACTAGCTGCCCAACATCTTACGCTGCCTCAAATCAGTAAGTTCAGGAAAGATCGATATACTTGCTGTCATCCTGACATGTCACCCCAGCAACCATTGCTCCTTTAAGCTTGGCATTTTTAAAGACGATTTAAACATACACATATTTTAATTTACATCAATAATGTTTGACAGAAAACAAACGCACATATGGTAGATGAATAATACACTAGCTTTACACAACTGTTTGAAATAAAATGAAGTTTAAATGTCATTCTTTACATTTAAATATATAACAGACTAAGTGACAACATGTTTTGCTGTACAGCCAATATGTCAGTCATTAAGTATTTGAGTATAAGAACATGTTACCATGATATGAAGACAAAGTTCTTCCAGTGGAACTCGCAGGATTTCTGGGACAGAATAATCTATGAAACTATCATACCTGAAGAAACAAAACACAGCATAATTTCTTTAAAATAAACCCAACACACAATTAAATCAACTTAATTAATAGATAGATGTGCATAAATGAAATGGAGGTTAATTCTTATAATTGAAAATATTTTCAACACATGACTATCAAAGTAAGGTTATTTCAACCAGAGTGCCAATAAAGGCAAAACATTTTCTTTCCAAGCAAACAGTTTAATTAACATCAATAAATTAAAAATTACTGCTGAATGAATAAATCCAGCTCTAATCCAACCTGAAATGGTAACTGTTTAATCTTTTCACAGATGTTGGTAGTGTTGCTCAGTATTTTCTGTTTGTATTCTTCTTTCATGGAAAAATCTCTAAAATCTACTCTGTACTTTCTCTGTTCAGCATTGTTCTCCTTTAAGTTACTTAGGTTGTAAATCTTTAATAATTTTGTTCATAGCAGCACATTACAGTACCTGACCTGACTGGCACCATTTTGGAACAACAGCTTCAACTGTGATTTCCAGCTTTTCCACTGTTGCATCTCAGCCCAAGATCTGCAGCAGTAACTGTGTCCCTCACCCAATAGTCCTGCCCTAACACTGTAATGTCTGCAATCTGCTAATGAATTAGTTCTCCATTTTAAACATCAATTGAAGGGTGGCAAAGGCTCTTGATGAGTGACTGCATTGTCCACCAAGTAGCCTGGCATTGACTGAACTGACCAAACCAAACCCTGAAGGAAATAACTGCTTGACAGAGAATGCAGCAGGCAATGTGGGAACCAAACAGAGGGAAATGCATTTGACATCGTCCTCATAAAACAAGCTTTGGCAGGTGTATTTGTCCATGACAGTACTTGTAGGAGTCACCTTTGCTCTTTTCTTGTGGTTAGTAATCCCATTTTTAAAATGTAATTCTTGGGATGTAAGCTTTGATGGCCTTCCCGTCCCAAGTTACCCTAAAGGTGTTAGTGGGTCACCTTCTTGAACTGCCACAGGCTATTTGCTGTGGCTAGATCCACAATGCCATTAGAGAGAGAGTTTCAAGATTTTGACTCAGCAACACAGAAGGAATAATGAAATTTTTCCAAGTCAAGATGGCGTGCTGCTTTGAGAGGAACTTGGTGATATTCCTGGATATCTGCTATCCTTGTCCTTCTAGATGGTATTGGTTATGGTTTTAGAAGGCGCTATCTAAGGAACCATGGAGAGTTCCTGCAGTGCATCTATAGACGGTACACCTTTCTGCTACTGTGGAGGGCCAATCAAGTGGGGTACTCTGCCTTGGATGGTCAGCCATTTCTTGAGATCACCAAGGGTGAATTGAATTAGATTGAAGACTGGCATCTGAGATGCTTGGGACATCTGGAGGAGGTCAAGATCGATCCCCCAAACATCAGGTTGGAGATTGATGCAAACACTTTAGCCTTGACATTCGCACTGAAGTGTTGGGCTCTGTTGGGAGAGTTTGTGGAGCCTCTTCCCCCTGTTATTTATTTGTCAAGCACCATTCAAGACTGGATGAAAGCAAAGCTTAGATATGGTCAACTGGATGTGGGCTCATTTGGCCCTGTCTGTTGCATGCTGCTTCTGCTGTCTAGCAACCACTTGATTCTAAGTTGCAGTTTCACTAGGGTGGCACCTCATTTTAAGGTATATTTGTGGCTGCTCCGGGCACGCCCTACTGAACGCTTCATTAAAGTCAGGTTGATGTCCTAGCCTGATGATTATGGTAGAGTAGGGATATGCTGACCCGTGAGATGACAGATTAAGGTCAAGGACAACTCTGCTGCTCCCAGTGGTCCATACATGGACATCCAGTTTTGAACTGATTGATCTGTTCAACAGCTGCCCCATTTAACACCAGGATGATGGAGGCTTTCTTCAAGTGTGAAGTATTCGCAACAATCTTCAATAAGAAGTGCTGAGCAAATGATCCACTGCCCTCCTCTAGAAGTCCCCAACATCACAGATGCCAGTTTCAATTCATTCCACATGATATGAGGAGTTATCGACAGTGACACTGAATATTGCAAAGGCCATGGGTTCTGACAACACACTGGTAGTCAAAGGTAGTCCTGAAGACTTCAGAGAATCATCGAACCCCCAGGTTATGGAAGCAGGCCATTCGGCCAATTGAGCCTACACCATCCCTCTGAAGAGTACCCCACTGAGACCCACCTCTCAACCTTATCCCTGTAACCCTGTCTTTCCCATGGCTAATCCACAGAGTCTACTCATCCCTTGACACGAAGGTCAATTTAGCATGATCAATCCGCCTAATCTGCACATCTTTAGACTGTGGGAGGAAACCAGAGTACCTGGAGGAAACCCATGCAGACACAGGAGAATGTGGGAACTCCATATTCACCCAAGGAGTAGAATCAAAACCAGGTCCCTGGTGCTGCGAGGCAGTAGTGCTAACCACCATGTCACTGCAAACTTGTGCTCCAGAATTTGCTGCTTTCCAAGCAAAGCTGTTCCAGTACAACTACAATACTGGCATCTACAAGAAAACTGCCCAGGTGTGCTCTCTTAAACAAAAAGCAGGACAAATCCAACCCAACAAAAGACTGTCCCAATGGTCTACTCTCAACCATCTTTAAAGTGATAGATGGTTTTATCAATAGTGCAATCAAACAAATACCTGCTCAGTGACATTCAATTTTAGTTTCACAAGAGCCACGCATGGATGCAGCCACTCCAAGGTTCCACGCACAGTGATCAGCACAGCACACTGATCACAAAATTGACTTTTGGTTCCAGAAGTCACTGCTGCACACCAGTCTCAGAGGCCCACACAGCAGGGGAACACTGCTTGCAAATAAAGGTTAACAGCTATGATCTTATAGAGACTTCAAAGACATGGTTGCAAGGAGATCAAAGCTGGGAACTAAATATTCAGGAGTAGGTGAATTTTCAAAACAATAGGCAGGAAGGAAAAAGGTAGTGATGCAGCATCGTTGCTACGGTATGGTACAATATCAAGAATCTATGTTAGGCTCCTATTTATTGACTACAGTTCCGCCTTCAACACCATAATTCCAAACAAACTGATCTCTAAACTCTGAGACTCCCCTTCTGTAACTGGATCCTCAACTTCTACAGACCACAAGCAATAAGAACAGGCAACAACATTTCCTCCACCACAACCTCCAATGCTGGTTCCCTCAAGGCCGTGTACTCAGTCCCCTACTATACTCTTTATACACTCACAGCTGTGGCCAAATCTGCCCCAATTACTGATTGCTGGATCTCAAACAATGACGAGACAGAATACAGAAAAGAGACTAAGTACTTAGCGGTATGGTGTAAAGGCAACAATCTCTCCATCAATGTCAGCAAAATGAATAGCTGGTCATTGACTTCGGAAGCAGAATGTAGGGCACGTCCCTGTCTGCATTAAAAGGTGCTGATGTGGAGATGGTCGGAAGCGTCAAATTCCTGGGAGTGATGACCACCAACAATCGGTCATGGTCTATGCAGGTCGACACGATGGTCATGACAGCAGAGCAATGTCTCTTCTTCCTCGAAAGTTAAGTAAATATGGCTTGTCCACAAGGACTCTTACCAATTTTTAACAGATGCACCATAGAAAGCATTCTATCTGGATGTATCACAGCATGGTATAACTATTCCTCTTCCCAATACTGCAAGAAACCACAGAGTTGTGAACACAACCCAATCTATCATGCAAACCAGCCTTGCATCCAATGATTCCATCTATACTACCCACTAACAGAACTAAGCAACTAACAGAATCAAAGCCCCCTCCCACCCTGGTTCTTCTCTCCTCCACCTTCTTCCATCGGGCAGATGTAAAAGTTTCATGTATAAATAGACTCTTCCCTACAAATAGACTCTTCTTAATTCTAAACTCACTCTATGTACCTTTTCTGCAGCTGTAACCCTTGATTCTGCTGTCCTGATGCACTATGTATGGTACAATCTGCCTGTATAGCACGCAAAACAACACTTGTCACTGATTTATTGTTGTCGCATATACTGAGATATAATCAATCAAATGATCTTGAATAAGAAGATGTAGAATTCATATGGGTAGAGATAAAGAATAAAAAGGCCAAGAAAACACTGGAAGTATTAGTTCATAGGCGCCTTAACAGTAGTGGCATGGTCGGACACAGAATAAATGAGGTAGAAGAAATATCACATTGAGGGGGTGGTGTTGGATGCATTAGAATATATGAAGATGCATAAATCTCATGATCCTGACCAGATATATCCAAGAACACTGCAAGAGGCGAGAGAAGAAATTGCAGTGGCCCTGGCTGATATTTTTGCATCATCGCAAGCCACCTGTGAGGTCCCGGAAGACTGGAGGGTAGCCAATGTTTTGTCCTTATTAAAGAAAGGCAGCAAAGAAATGACTGAGAACTGTAAACCAGTAAGCCCAATATCTGATGTAGATATGTTACTTGAGAAGATTCTGAGATGTGGTGGCGACCCTGGAATCCGAATGCCCTATTGTTTGAACAAATTGGAATTCGAACATTTATTTCGAGAAAATTTTGCCCTAAAATCTGAACACATTTTCAGAATCTGAACACCACGTACCGTTCAGGCCGCACATTGTTTGTCCAGTTCGTCCCGGGAAGTAGTCGTGAAAGCATCTCTTGTGTGTCCATCACTAGTTTACCTCGTGTTTTCACCTTGATTTGTGCTGGGTTTTTTAAATTATCACCCTTGTGCATTCACCATGGCACCCAAGAAGAGCAGTGAAGCAAATAAAAGTAAGAGGAAGTCCGTGAGAACCTCAATTGAGTTGAAGAAAGAAATTATCGTTAAGCATGAGAGCGGTATGCATGGGTCCAGAAACTGATTAATGCACTTTCCATTATTTCTTATGGGGAAGAGAGTTTCGCAATCCAAACAGCCTCCTGGAACGAATTAAAGTCGGATTCCGAGGCAACACTGTACAAGCCTTTAGAAAGGCAGGGTTTGATTAGGAATAGTCAGCATGGCTTTGTGCATGGGCAATCATGCCTCACAAATTTGTTATAGTTCTCTGACGAAGTGACCAGGAAGGTTAATGAGGGCAGGGCAGTAGATGCAGTCTTTATGGATTGCAGTAAGGCCTTTGATAAGGTTAAACATGGTAGACCGCTCTGGAAGTAAGATCGCATGGAATCCAAGGGAAGCTGGCAAATTGAATACACATTTGGCTTGATGGTAGGAAGCAGACAGCAACAGTGGAAGGATGCCTGTCAGACTGGAGGCCTCTGACTAATGGAGTGCCTCAGAGTCACTGCTCGGCCCATTTGTTTGTTATCTATATCTATGATTTGGATGAGAATGTATAAAACATGACTAGTAAGTTTGCAGATGGCACTGAAATAGGAGGTATCATGGACAGTGAGGAAGGTTACCAGAAATTCCAGCAGGTCCCTTGATCAGCTGGAGAAGTGAGCCGAGAAATGCCAAATGGAATTTAACATAGCTAAATGGGAGGTCTTGCATTTTGGAAATTCAAATCAAGGCAGTTTCATGGTGAATGGTAGGACCTTAAGGAGTGTAGTGGAACACAGGGATCTTGGAGTTCAGGTGCATGGTTCTTTGAACGTGGAGACACAGGTAGACAGGATAGTGAAAAAGATTTCTGGCACACTGGCCTTCATCAGTCAGGGCATTTTACGTAGAAGTTGGGAAGTCATATGCAATTGTACAGGACATCAGTGAGGCCGCACTTGGAGTAATGAGTTCAGTTTTGATCACCTTGTTATTAAAGGATCACCTTGTTATTAAGGATGTTATTAAACTGGAAAGAATGCAAAAGGAATTTACAAGGATTGCCAGAACTCAATGGTCTGAGTTATAGAGAGGCTGGACAAACTAGGACTTTTTCCTTTACAGCGTAGGAGATTGAGGGGGGATCTTACATAAGATCATAAGAGGCCTGGATAGGATGAATGCACTCAAGTCTTTTTCTCAAGGTTGGGGAATCAAGGACTAGAGGGCATCAGTTTAAGGTTAATGGGGAAAGAGTAAAATGGAATATGTGGGGCAACTCTTTTTATTTTTACACAGAGGGTGGTATGCATGTGGAATGAGCTGCCGGCAGAAGTGGTTGAGGTGGGTAATTTTACAACATTTGAAAGGCATTTGGACAAATACATGGATAGGAGAAGTTTAGAAAGATATAGACCAAGTGCACGTAAATTAGATTAGCATGGATGGACATTTTGGTTGGCACATCTTCTGCCTTGGAACACTTCAACCCCAGGGCATCAATGTGGATTTCACCAGTTTCCTCATTTCCCCCCCCCACCCCCCCCACCTTACCTCAGCTCAGCACAGTCCTACCTGCCAATCTCCCTTCCCACCTATCCGCCCCACCCTCCTCTCCAACCGATCACCTCCATCCCCACCCCCATTCAGCTATTGGACTCTTTGCTACCTTCTCCCCAGCACACACCACCCCCCCCCCCCCCCCCCCCCAAGTATTTCTCCACCCTCAAGGCTTCCTGCCTCTGTTCCTGATGAAGGGCCTGAAACATTGATTTTCCTGCTCCTTGGATGCTGCCTGACCTGCTGTGCTTTTCCAGCACCACTCTGGTCTAAACTCTAGTTTCCAGCATCTGCAGTCCTCACTTTTGCCTGTTTTGGTTGGCATGGACCAGTTTGGGTCAAAAGGCTGTGTCCATGCTATCGGACTCTATGACTCCAAGTAATGAAGACATGCAATAATGGCGGTACATGAATTTTTTAATGACTTTAATGTACATGGGGACAATTAAATTGGCAGATTCCTATAGCAATACTTTAAGGTTCCAACTAGGGATCTGGCTATTTTGGATCTCATGATGTATCATGAGGCAGGTTTAGTAAATGATGTCAGTAAAAGATCCCCTTGGGTCAGTGACCATAACACGGTAGAATTTAGCATTCTGTTTGAGAGAGTGGAACTTGCAAAACTTGATGAAATAGCTTGCAATATGTAATGTAAGAATTGTACAAATATGATATATCTTGCATAGTCAAGTGTGACCATCCCTATCTCAAAGCAAAAAGTTTCACTTCTGAAGTTCTGATCACCCAACTGCCAAATTAAGGTTAAAAATCAAATTAATTCTATCTTTGACTATATTCCAGCTTCTTACCCTCCTCTTGTCCCCTGGTCATATAATGCCTGATTTCCTTTGCAACAAATTATCCATTCCTCTGCTCCACTTATCAACTTGCCTCTATTTTCCCTGGAGCAATACAATGCAAAATATGCTATTTTGCAAAAGTTGGAGATATTTTCTAATCAAACTAACCAGCTGCTATTGCACATCTCTGGAGCAGGTAGGATTTCTTTTAGATTAGATTACATTACATTGTGTACGCTTCGGCACAACAAGTCCACACCGACCCGCCGAAGCGCAACCCACCCATACCCCTACATTTACCCCTTACCTAACACTATGGGCAATTTAGCATGGCCAATTCACCTGACCTGCACATCTTTGGACTGTGGGAGGAAACTGGAGCAACCGGAGGAGGGCCCACGCAGACACGGGGAAAACGTGCAAACTCCACACAGTCAGTCGCCTGAGGCGGGAATTGAACCCGGGTCTCAGGCACTGTGAGGCAGCAGTGCTAACCACTGTGCCACCGTGCTGCCCACTAACCGGAGATCCCTGGCCCAGAGGTAGGGATACTAACACTGCAATACAAAAGCCCTTTACTGTACTCGGGAAAAAATAATTAATGTTACAGACTTTGAGTACTCACCTTTCTTGGGTATACAAACGAAAACAGAACCCTTCTCTGATACGGCCAGCTCGACCCTGCCTCTGAAGAGCATTGGCTTTGCTGATGAAGGTCTCCACCAGTGAGCTCATTTGGCTACTTTCATGATACCTACAAACATTAAGTTACATGTATATTTATACAAATTTATTTTAAAATTTATTTCAAAGTATAAAAAATACTCTTTATGTGGATAATTTAATATGTTATTCAGTATGTTATGCACTTCAAAACAGATACTTGAGCCTTTTAATATAACAAATTAAAAATTCTGACAGTAAAATAACTTTTAAACATATTTCACAACTGGCATTGAATTATAAAGTCTGAAAGTCTGTTATAACCTATCGTAAGCATAAAGTGAATGTTTATAAAATACTTGGTTAGGATCAAACCTGTTCTCCTTGGTCTTTCCAGAATCAATGACAAAAACTACATCAGGTATTGTGATGCCTGTTTCCGCAATGTTTGTCGCCAGAACAATCTGAACGCAAAAGGCACAAAGGGTAAATTACATTAATGAAAAAAGGTGGCTACAAAGCAGGTCAGAGGCTGGGAACAAAAGCAGCAAGTTATAATCTGAGGGTGGTGGTGGAAAGATACAATTGTAGCTTTCAAAATGAATTGTCTATTTTTTTGGAGAGGGGAAGAATGTTGCTTTTGATGATGGCAAAAACAAGAGAACAAACTTGCTGAGGAGCTTTGAGATGGACCAAATACATCTAAGTATTCTATGACTACAAACCGTGTATTTATACTGATTACCAATCACTGGTATACCCTTATGCTGTTATTATTTGATTCTGTGACTTCAGCAATGAAAACTGAAGAAACTGGAGCTCTGTAAAGGTGATAGAGCGTCAAGGATGTGATAAAACAATTCTTACCTTTCTAACCCCTTGTGGTGGGACTTTGAAAGCTGCAGCTTGATCTTGAGATGAAAGAATGGAGTGCAAAGCAATTACTTTGAACCTGTAGATGCAGCAAAATAAGGAGAGTTTATAGAAATGTCATTTCAAAAGAAAATCAGGCTATTTTGTTGGATTGTCAAATTCTTAAGGTCACTAAAGCAGTCATGCTCACAAACTCCGATACCTAGGATTCTGCTTTCCCCTCTGCAACTGGATCCTTGACTTCCTGACCCACAGACTGCAATCAGTAAGGATAGACAACAGCACCTCCTCCACAATAATCCTCAACACTGGTGGCCTCTAAGGCTGCTACTCCTTATACACTCACAACTGTGGCTAAATTCCGTGGCAACTCCATTTATAAGTTTACTGATGACATAACCACTGTGGATCAGATCTCAAACAATGGCCAGAGTACAGGAAAGAGATAGAAAGCTTAGTGACATTATGTAAAGACAACAATCTCTCACTCAATGTCAGCAAAATGAAGAGCTGGTTATCGACTTCAGGAAGAGGAGTGGAGGACGCACCCCTGTCTGTATCAAAGGTGAAGATGGTCGACAGCTTCAAGTTCTAGGAGTAAGTAGCACCAACAATCGGTCCTGGTCCATCCACATCAATGCTAGAGTCAAAAAACCAAACCAACACCTCTACTTCCACAGAAGGTGAAGAAAGTTTGGTATGTCCGCAATGACCCTGACTAATTTTTATACATGTGCCACAGAAAGCATTCTCTCCAGATGCATTACAGTTTGGTATGGCAACTGCTCTTCCCAAGACTGCAAGAAATTAGAGATTTGTGAATACAGTTCAGTTAACCACTAAAGCCAGCCTTCCATTTACTCGGTCTACATTCCTGTGCTTCAAGAAAATAGCTAACATAATCAAAGACCCCTCCCACCTCGGTTGTACTCTCTTCCACCCTCACATACCAACTGATTCAAGAACAGCTTCTTCCCCAGTGTTATCAGATTTATTAAGCAACCTCTGATAGATTATCTTCCTCTGCACCTTCTGTGTAGCTATAACACTATATTCTGCATTCTGTTCGAATATACGTCAAGTATGACTTGCATGGATAACATATAAAACAATATTTTTCACTATTTCAGTACATGACAATAATTCAAATCAAATCAGACAAAATCTGGACAGCAAATTGCTCAGTGGGGATTACCAATTGAGCCACACAAGTGCCAGGGAATGACTAATATTAACAATGCAGACACTAACCATCTCTTCTTACCATTCAATTACATTGCCACCACTGAATTCACCCACCATCAACAGTCTGGACATCAGCACTAAGCAGATACTTCATTGTACCAGCCACATGAACACTTGGCTGAGAGATACAAGCCAGAGGCTGGGTATGCTATATAAAGCAATTTACTTCCTAATTCCCACCAAACTTTTTTCTCCACTTACAAGGTGCAAATCAGGAATCTGACAAATACTTTCCGCCTGTCTGATTGCAACCCGCTTCAAAACTATATAAGCAAAGTAACATGTTGAACTAACATCTTCAGTATCCAACTCAATCATTCATTCACTCCACTACTGGTGCACCATGGCTTCAGTATGTGGCATCTACCAGGTGCACCATATTAATATGCCAAGACTTCTCACGCCAAAGCACCACTCAAACCAAATGGACAATAGTGGTCGAAAGTAGCTTATCACATATTCATAAAACATGATGCACCTTCTCAAGGACAATTATGAATGACCAATAAATGCTGGCCCTGCTAGCAATACCCACATTTTGAAAAACATGCAACCCCTATTACCTAGAAGAATGTCAGTAGGTGTGTGGGAACTAATTATCTAAAATACCAATCATGCATTATCCTGACTTGGAAATATGTATTACAGCTCCTTCAGTGTCACTGGACAGAAGTTCTAACTCCCGACCTAACAGCAGAGTGGGTGTATCAAATCACATGGACTGCAGCTGTTCAAGATGGTAATCAACACCAACTTTCACTGGGCTGTTCTGGTGTTTCACACATGATGACGGTATCAGCACACCAATCACGTCAATGACCTTTGGTGTCAGAAGTGACTTTTTCATGGCCTGAGATGCCCACAGAGCCAGGAAGAAAATTAGAGGGAACATTGCTCAAGGACAATGAGGGATGGGTATGAAATGTTGAACTTTCTTGTAATACTGTAATCTATTTATTTCACAGACATAATTTACATCCGTAATATAATGTCACATGTATTCTTGAATTTCCAAAAGTACATCACACTTCCTCCACCAATAAACATACTTTCAATCTGGTGACCCCAGCAAATTAAAAATCTGAATAAAGCATTAAGTTACATAAAGTTGAGGAAGAACACCCAGTAATTTGTCAAAAATTGGGTGCAGAAATGGAATAGTGTTGCCAAAGAAGTCGAGAAATGAATGCTCAGAGCTCAATGAATGTACATTTCCTTGGCCATGGTGGCTTGTTTATTTATATCTACACATAATACACAGGAGAGGAGTCTAAAAGCCACAACCTTGTGCATTTTATTCCTGCTCTGCCTAGTGATTTCAGTAATGAATGTAACCACAGAATAATGGTATCCTGCAAGCTTGTGAAAATCTTTACTGATGGGTAATATGGGTCATCAGCTACACATAGGTTTCCAGAAATTAGTTCCCAATAGCCTGGTATTTTCCCATAATTCCTACACTTACGTCACTTATATTCGATGAAGGCAGGCAGGCAGAATCATCCAGCTCACAATGAACAGCTGAGTTTACCCACGTGGTGCTGAGATCAACATCAGTACTTAAATGGAGAAGCCAGATAGGAGTTTAGATTTGCAACAATAAAGCTGGTAGTTAATGGACAATCAAGTTTTTGTGCTGGCTTCTACTTATTATGATCAGAATGCTGTATCACTGTATGCCTCTCTGTCAGACCTACAATTATTCCTGGTTGGATGTTTGATCCATAATTTTGATGGGACAACTGCATAGTCTACTGAGGGCAGTAGTCATGGGAGTCTGCATCCATGCTACTGCACATTCTTTCAATTTCATCTGTAGTTTATATACGCCCCAAATTCTTTTTCAAGATATTGTTTGATCCAGAAACAAGCCTGCAAAAAAATATATTTTTGAACATTTTTGAGAAAAGCCAGAAAGTTGAATGCTCAATCCTTTGATAACTAATTTAGGCATTACTTCAGTACTGTATTAAGATTTCATTGTATTACATAGGGTCTTTCGTTGACATATTAAACCCAAGGCCCTGCTGATCTGTTTAGGTGGACAAAGTTCTCATAGCACTATTTGAAGAACAGAGAATTGTCCAAGCATCGTGACCAACATTCTTCACACCAAAGGAAAGATGATCTGCTCATTCAGCTTTAAGTTCTGTTGCATGTAATTATGTGAAAATTTTGGCTGTTCTCCTGGATATAAATGGCTCTGTATGAAGATGCTAAAGGCTTAACATAAATGCAAGTTCTTCATTGGATATCAAACTGGGAAAAGCTATTTTCATGGAAAATAATGCTGTTATTGTTATTATAATGACCTCAGTCTAAGAACTAAATCACTCCTCGAGGATTAATTAAATTAATTAGTTTATTTAACACAATGAAATACATTATAAATTATAAAACAAACATTTAAGCAGAACAACTGGCTTTAATTTATGCTGCCCATACACTTCTAGCCACATTATTAGGCAAAGGTGCAGCCTTACCTCTACACAGTACCCAAGGTTTTCAAGCTAAAGTCCCTTAGGTGCTAAGGTATGCATACAAGAGTTATTACCAAATGTTTCAGAACATCTTCAAAGCACAGACTGTTTGTGGGAAGAAGGGAAGCCTTAAACTCAGTGTTCAGCCAAAGGTTACTGGACAGACCAAATCCTAGCCTATTACACGCTCAAATGTGTCTGCAGTATTGGTATCTGACATATAACATACTGAATCTTCCTTTCAGAAAACATTGAGAGCTTATTGTACTGAAGCCTGGATAAAGACATTGACTCTTAAAACAGTTGCACTGGAACTTCACCTGGTACAAACTAACTGTCAAAGAGGAAAGGAACTATTGAGCATTAGCTCAACTAAGGCATTCAAGAGGATGTTATTTGGATAGAAATAATGTACAAGTGTATGGGGGGGAAAAAATGGGAAATTAGCAATAAGTAATGAAACTCATGTGAAGAGTCAGTGCAGACACAACACACCAAAAAATCACTTTCTTAGCCAAAACACTTCTGTCATCATCTTGGGAACAATATAGATCAGTTGTGTCATCTTAGACATTGAACAGGGAAAGCATGTTTGATATTTTTAAAAAAAGGTTTATGACTGCACAATTCCATAGGTCTTATACATATGCCCTTGGCCATGGGGATGTTTATCTTCCATTATCTTCAAACTGATTGTTCCAGGTTTCTGGATTATTCATTTTTGATCCCAAGACAATCTTTACTGTAAAGACAACCTGTATTACCTTCATAATAGTGCCACTCTCCAACAATAACAGCTGAAACTTCTATCCACGCTCCTGCTATTTCAGGCGTCAATAAAACAGAAGCCTTCACAGAAGCTGGTGAAGATGAGTAGGCTACCTAGATGTTTTGGATACATGTTCCAAACTAACTCCTCTTAAGCAAGTGGCTTTGGGTTCAATAGCTGGAGGCTTTAAGAGATCATGGAGCAAACCTGAAATATGGCAGCAGGATTCTGGAAACTAAAACTAAAACTAAGCAATAATTCACAAGGTATTCTTTGTAGAAATTGGCTTGTATTATTCATAAACACAAATAGTATAAACACTATAGTTTTATCACAAATTGTACCTTTTTCTGTCCTGGAACCTTTTGTCTGTAGTTAGAAGATCATACAGTTGTTGAATATGAGCCAGACCCGGTAAGAATACTAACACTGCACCATCAACTGCTCTGAATGGGGCACTTTTATCTGAAAGGAAATGAAATGTCAGTTCTGGCCGACATCAAAACATGCATGCCAATTTTTCTTTCCTGCTATCACCTCCAATATCTGAACAGATTGACCACTTACCCCTCTAAAGTCTGTTTCTCAATATGGCAATCTGCATGCAAAAGCTGGCCACTTGCCTGCATTGCCAATTCCGAAGTACAATTTTCCATCACTATTGTGAATCACCCCAATAGGTCAGATTGCTTATCCAAAACATGATTTTATAGAAGTCACAACTTCCTGATCAACACACATTTTCTCAATGTCAGTAACTGAGGAATAACTAAAGACAGTAAAACCAAACAACCTAGTCCTGCAGCTTCCAAAACAGCACTCTGTCTCCTGTCCAAAAACGAAGACAAAGTCAGTTCACCCTTTGGTTACCCTCGTTCTTTGTCAAAATTCTGTAGTTGGCTGTCCAACACTGGCCTTCCTTGATCAATTCAACATTCACCCACCTGCTACCTGAGAATGATATCTCAGTGCCAGTTCACTACGGTGTTCTTACAATAGAACGTAACCTGCATTATCTTGAGACCAGTTCCCAACAGCAAACATCAGCCTTTTGTTCTTTTTCAAAAACAAGCTGCTGCTCAAATTTTGAAGTTCAATTCTCAACTTTAACACTCAGTTCCAAACCAAAAATGATAAAATAAAACAAAAGTGATGGTCTCAGCATTCAGTACCACAACTGGACAATCAGCACAGATTTTAGTCTCCTCAGAAATTCAATCATGATGCATGCAGAGAAGTTTTTAAACCATGCATTAAATATCAATCTGTATATACTGACTGCATCTAATTACCACAAGATACACATGGAAGAAAATTCTCCCAGTTCCTTGGTCTCTGCCGCATCTGTTCAGATGATGCGAACTTCAACATGGGAGCCTCCAAAATTGTTCCTTTGTTCCACAACTGTGGGTTCCCCACCACCATGTTTGACAGAGCCTTCAGCCAATTTCAACACATCCCCTGCACCAGCCCTCGCATCCTCTCTTCCCTTCCGCAACAGCTGTAGGGTCCCCTTGCCCTCACCTACCATCCCAACAGCATCCAAATCTAAATGATCTATGGCCTCCATTTCTGACACCTCCAGTGTGATGCTACCACAGATACACGCCTCCCCTCCCATGTCAGTCTTTCACAAGGACAATTCCCTCTGGGACCCTTTGGTTCACTCCTTCTCCATTCCCCACGCCCTGAAGACATCTTCCCCTGAAATCATAGGTGTAACACCTGCCCATTATTCCCTCCCTCCTCACCATCCAAGGTCCCAGACACACTTTCCAGGTGAAGCAGCAATTTATCTATTCTTCACTCAATCTAGTCTACTGCAGTTGATGCTCACAACGTGGTCTATCTATATTGGCGACACGAAGTGCAGTCAGGATGCCTGCTTTACAGAACATGTACATTCTCTCCACAAATATTATGCTGAGCTTCTGGATGCCTGGAGTTCAACATACCACCACATTCTTTGACCAACATTTCTGTCTTGATCTTGCTTCAGTGCTCAAGCAAAGCTCACTGCAAGTTGCAAGATCAACACCTCTTTGTCCACTTGAGTCCAGATGGTTGCAGGGTTCCCAACACTGAGTTCAACAATTTCAGGAGTGAACACCTTCGCCCTTATCCTTACTCCAACCCCCAAACACCAGAACTTGTTATCACATGGATTATTACCACAAACAGCCCATTATCAGCTCCTAATGGTCCCCATTAGCAGATACACATTCTCCCATGCTGACCTTTACTCACTCCTTTGTATGCCCAGTTGTGTTTGTCTCACTCTGGGCTTCATCTCCACCTATAGTTTATTCCTTCCCCCTCCTCTTGCATATACACCAACCTTTTCCAGCTATAATAAGTTCTGAAGGGTCACTGGACCCAAAACATTGACTGTTTTCTCTCCACAGAGGCTGCCAGACTTAGAGTTTTTTGGATTTTGTTTCTGATTTCCAGCATCCACAGATTTTTTTATCTAGTACACATACTGTAGGGTTGCATTCAAGAGATTTATGATGTTGTTCAAACATATCAATTACTTCTCTTAGGCAGAATTGGATGATTATCTGTCAGATAAATGTGTGGGCTAGAGAGAGGGGAGGGCATTGTCAATAGTCTAATTGCTACTTCAAAGAGCCAACACAAACACGAGTCCAAACAGCCTTCCCCTGTGCCATAAAAATTCTATCATTCTAAGAATAATTTAAATGGATACAATTACAGTGCTTCAGAAGTTACCATAACATTAAATCGCCTATTTAAAATATATACTTAATTGAAAAATTAAAAGTGCTTGACTTTCAGTAAGCTACAGATTTTGGAAATTAAAATCCTGCAACCAATGAAAAATAAAAAACAAATAAAAACAAATGTTGGTAAATCCATACTTTGTTAGTAAGTACTGTAAAGAGAAATGCGAAGCTCTTTGTGCAGGTGAATTTTTTATTGATTCACAATCGGAATTTTGTTTTTCACTTACCCAAGAAGTTAATGAGATCCAATATGAGATCCATGTTTATTTTGGTTGGATGCATGTACTGAATAGCATGACAAGTACGACTACTGTATTTTTCAAGGTCTATTACCAAATTATTCCCAGGCTGTGTCCCTTTAACAAGATACTCCTGAAAAAGATTTGAATAGAGATCAATTAGGGAAGATCTGGCCTTTGATGAGAAAACAAGAGACTTCAAAAGTCATGAGTTTCAAAGCTAAAAGCTTACAATATCCAGCTCAGTTTAGGCACCTGGAGTAAATCACTTCTATTTGAGGTAACGTTTACAGTATCAGTAATGTGGTTCAATTAAATTGAATCTTTCATCTGCTTTCAACAGAATCAAAAGCTTCCCCTTTAAGTCATTCAGTCCAAACCACACTGCCTAAAGTCACACCTTAACTAAATGAGAGAATTTCACCCAAGCAATAGACGAAACCTTGCAGTTTCACTGGCAAGTGAAACCAATTGACTAACAGAACTGTGGAATAATAAGAATTTCCTTGAAGCAAATGGAAGATCCAACTTTATCAACTTATTTTAACTTCTTTCACCAGTTATGTCACCTTAATGTCAACCAAGGAACACTGATTACTTTCCTCTGCCTCAAAAGCATGACTAAATTTTTTTCCCCTCATTTTAGTTTTATTCATTCCTGGGAACGTGGGCATTGCTGGCTTGGCCAGTATTCATTGCCCATCCCAAAATGTTAAGAATCAACGACATTGCTCTGATCTTGGAGTGACATGTAGGCCAGACTGGGCAAGGATAGCAGTTTCCCTCCCTAAAAGACATTCATGAACCAATGGATTTTTCTAACAATTGACAATAGCCATCTTTAGATTCCAGATTTGTTTTAACTGAATTCAAATTCTGTTGCATCGGGATTTGAACACGGGTCCCGAGACCATGACCTGGGTCTCTGGATTAATAGCCCAGCCATAATACCACTAGGCCAAGGCCTCCAGAGTTGATCATTAGTTAACATTAATAAGGACTAAAATTTTGAATACTTATGAAAACTATAAATGTCTCAAAAACTATTCTCTCTAAATATAAAGCTACGTTAATTATATGAATTAAAATGAAACCATCATGTTTTGTCTCAATAGTGACAGTCACCACTAAGGAAACTGCAGAAACCTTCCCAATCACAATCATGTGAAGGAGCTTGCTTGATTGAAGTCGAAGCTGTCTGAATTCAAGTGAAAGCTTTTGCTATCAAGCTGTGCAACTCAGCACATTTATCAAATTTCATCAACGATCATGTCACTGGTATGAAAACAATTGGAAACCAAATGATCTGTTCAGCACATCTATGATGACAAAATGATAAAATGCTACCTTAATTGATAATAGATTGACAATAAATACTGTACACACTAATTAAAAGCCACTTATGAACAACCTGATGGTGAAATGTTTTTCCTCCTTTGCCGGTGACTGTCACGTTGATTTCTTCCTCCTCCTCCAAAAATCGTTGGCAGTATTCAGAGTCCTTTTCCAAAATGTAGCCAGTCTCTTCCACCACCTCTTCCAAATGATAAACCTGGATGCAATTAAGGGACAGAATTTGAAATACACACAGTTTGACCTACATCATGTAACAAAATGCTACCAATATTTAGCGGTTCAGAAAATATCACTTATAGGATGAAACACAGTAAACCATGACTATTTATTCAATATTGAAGAAAAGTTGGTTCAGTTCAAAATTGATCTAATATAAATACCACACAGAAGTGCATTAGAATTTATACAATGGATAAATTACTTTGTCTAGTATTATAATATTACTTTACATATTAATCATCTGGATGAAGGGACTGGGGCATTCTGGCGAGGTTTGATGGAAGTTAGGCAGACAGGCAGGTTGTACTGAGGAGGTGGGGAGGCTGCAGAAAGATTTAGACAGTTTAGGAGAGCGGTCCAGGAAATGGCTGATGAAATTCAATATGAGCAAATGTGAGGTCATGCACTTTAGAAAAAAGAAACACAGGCATGGACTATTTCCTAAATGGTGAGAAAATTCATAAAGCCAAAGTACAAAGGGATCTGGGAGTACTAGTCCAGGATTCTCGAAAGGTTAACTTGCAGGTTGAGTCCGTGATTCACAAAGTGAACGTAATGCCATTTATCTCAAGAGGGTTGGAATATAAAAGCAGCAATGTGCTTCTGAGAATTTATAAAGCTGTAGTTAGGCTCCATTTGGAGTATTGTGTCCAATTTTTTGGACCCACACATCAGGCAGGACATACCGCACTGAAGTGTGTCCAGCGGAGAGTCACACTGATGATCCCTGGAACGGTAGACCTAACAAATGATGAACACTAAGGACCCTGGAATTGTATGCATTAGAGTTTAAAGGTTGAGGGGCGGTCTAATAGAAACTTACAAGATAATGCATGGCATTACTGTGAACTTGTTTCTGTTAGGCGGGGAGACTAGGACCCGTGGGCACAGCCTTAGAATTGAGTGGGGGGGGGGGGGGGGGGGGGGGGGGGGGGGGGGGTCAAAATAGAATGGAAGTCAGGAGACATTTTTTCAGCCAGAGAGTGGTAGGCCTGTGGAATTCGTTGCCACAGAGCACAGTGGAGGCCTGGATGTTAAATGTCTCCAAGGCAGAGATTGATAAATTCTTGATCTTGCAAGGAATTAAGGGTTACAGGGAGAGTAAGTGTACATGGAGTTGAAATGCCCATCAGCCACAATTAAATGGCGGAGTGGACTCGATAGGCCGCACAGCCTTACTTCTATGTCTTATGGTCGTATTATTTCTCTAGTGATGGCAATGGTACTTGATTCTACCCTCATATTCTTTCATGAAATGCTCAAAATATCTTCCACTGAGACGACTGATGAAAAATAACTCATGGGGCTAAAGGCAGATAAATTTCTTGGCATGATAGCTTGCATCTCAAGTTCCTAAAAGAAGTAGCTACAGACATATTGGATGCATCTTTCCAAATTGGATTCTGGAGAAGTACTGGAGGATTGGAAAACTGTCAATGTGACACCCCTATTCAAAAAGGGAGGGAGGGAAAAGTGGGAAAATATCGCCTGATTAGCCTAACATCTATTATTACAAAAATATTGGAATCAATTATTAAGGAAGTAATAGCAGCATATTTGAAAAGTCATAATCTAATTCAGCATGGCTTCATGAAAGAGAAATCGTATCTAAATAATCTATTAGAGATTTTTGTGGAAGGTTCAACCAGAGTGGATCGAGGGAAACCAGTATATGTGCTGGATTTGAATTTCCAGATGGCATTCAACAAGGTATCTCAGAAAAGCTTAAGGAATAAGAGTCCACGGTGTTGAAGGTAGTATCACAGAATCCCTATACGGTGGAATCAGGCCATTTGGCCCAACAAGTCTACACAGACTCTCCACAGAGTAACCCACCCAGATCCATTCCCTTACCTTATTACTCTACATATCCACTGACTAATGCACCGAACCTACACATCCCTGCAACACTATGGGCAATTGAGTATGGCCAATTCATCTAACCTGCCCATCTGCCCATGTCTGGACGGTGGAAACAAATTGGAGCACCTGTAGGAAACACACACAGATATGGAGGGAATGTGCAAACTGTACACAGACAGCTGTCCAAGACTGGATTTGAATGCGGGTCCCTAGTGCTGAGATAACAGTGCTAACCACTGAGTCACCATGCTTATCTATTTTGATGGTATCTATTTTATCATAGATGGAGAATTAGCTAACGGCCAGGAAACAGCAAGGAGTGATAAAGGTTTCTTTTTCAAGTTGGCAACCTGCAAACTAGTGTGGTTCCATAGTTATGAGCACTACGACTGCAACTATTCACAATATATATCATTGACTTGGAAGAAGGAACTGAATTTCCTGCAGCCAAATTTGCAAATGACACAAAAATAGGTGAAAAGGTAATTTGCAAAGGGGATATAAACAGTTTACAGAGAGATATTAATAGGCTAAGTAAGTGGGCCAAAAATTAGCAAATGTAATATAATATGGAAAAATGTGAAGTTGTTCATTTTGGAAGGGAGAAGAAAAGAAGGGACAAAAACTGCAGAAAGCTGCAGCCCAAGGTGACTTGGTTCCCTTATTTAAATGAGAACATAATTTCATTGGAGGCAGTTCAGAGAAGGTTTACTAAGATGATCCCAAGATTGACTTATGAGCAAAAGGTAAACAAGGTGGCAGTCTCTGGAATTTAGAAGAGCGAGAAGTGATCTTGCTGAAACATAGAATTCTTAAAATATTTCACAAGGTAAATTCTAAGAGGATGTTTCTGCTCATGGAAGAACTTACTATTTAAGATTGAGATGAAACAGAATTTCTTCTCAGAGGGTTGGGAGACTTGGGAACTCCTTGTCACAGAGAGCTGTGGGACCTGAGTATTTGTCTACATTTAAGGCAGAGGTAGACAAGATTGTTGATTGGTAGGAGATTCAAGAGTTATGAGGAGAAGCGCAGGAAAGTGGACACAAGGAATGTCAGATCAGCCATGATTCAATCATATGGCAGAGCAGGCTTGAGTGACCAATCGGTCTGCTCCTACTTCTTAGATCAAGAAGATCGACGCCAAGATCCAGATCTACATACATCAGGAAAAGCAAGGGTCTCAATATCGACCCTTGGAACCTCCACTATAAATCTTCCTCCAGCCTGAAAAATATCCATTGATACTGTTTTGGATGAGAAGTGAATGGAAAGTAAAATTTCAGCGACACTGAACCCATCAAACACGGTCAAGATAGGGGTCAAAGAACACTACAGTTTTAAAATGTGAAGGAAATGGAAAGCCTCAAGACTCCAGTTTTCTCAGGCAGCAGCATGAAGAGGCAGCCCAGGCTCTTGGCCTCAATCAACAGCATTAGCTACAGGTACGGCTCCAAGCTCCAGGTTTCTACTCTCTCACTTATATTCCATGTCCCTACTACCCCTTTTATTCCATGACATATAACTTTTCTCAAGTCTGTTGTGTGCAAACTCTCTTCCTAGCAGCACTGCGAATTCTAAAGTATTTTAAGAAGGCAGTTCACCACCACTTCTCAACAACATTTAGGGATGGACAACAGATACTGGCTGAGCCAGTGAAGCACACACCCAGTGAAAGAATCATTTTAAACTAACACAGGTATGACTGAGGTAACATTTTTCATACCAAAGCAAGATTCCTTTCATGCTGATTTAATTACATTCTTCTTTTCAAAGATGGGTACAATTACGTGATGTGAAAAAATGAGCCAAAAAGAACCATGATACCAGAAGATAGAGGGGGAGAATTAGGCCAGTTGGCCAAGGAAGTCTGCTGTGTCATTCGATCATGGTTGACATATTTCTCAATACCTTGCTCCTAGCATCTCCCTATAATCCTTGATCCCTTTACTAATCAAGAACCTAACTATCTTGGTCTCAAATGCATTCAATGACTTGGCCTCCACAGCCTTTTTGGCAACGAGTTCCACAGATTAAACAGCATCTGAAGGAAGAAAAATCCCCATCTCAGTTCTAAAGGGTTCCTTTACTCTGAAGAATGCCTTCTGGGCCGAGTCTACATTATTAGTGGAAACATGTTCTCTATGTCCATTCTATCCAGGCCTCTTAGTATTTTGTGAATTTCCAAGAGATCCTTATCCCTATCCTCCTAAACTCGAGTACAGACCCAGAGTCCTCAACTGCCCGTCATATGATAAACCCTTCATCCCAGGATCATTCCTGTAAACTTCACAGAAGGGAGCTGAAACAAACAATTTATTAGGCAAACCGTTCAAGAAAGCCAATAATTCCAAAAGGAAAAATATGAATGCATTGTTAAAGGCTATTGGAGGCAGAGAAATGACAAAACTATGGTAATGATTTTTGCAGTTAGTGCCACTGGGATTGGCTCAACATGAATTCCAACTGTTACAGTTTATTTCCTTTTGAAGCATACATTTGGTCATGCCAATGATTGTTTTTCCATTCAGATGATTACAACAGAACGTGATTAAAGTTCAGCTCACCATTTTTTTTCCATAGTGTCCTGAACATCATGAATTTCTGTTGCACACATCTAACATTCACATTCAAAATGTTGAGGTAAATTAATGGAAATTCATAGAACATAGAAAAATACAGCGCAGTACAGGCCCTTTGGCCTTCGATGTTGCGCCGACCGAAGCCTACCTAACCTACATTAGCCCAATAACCTCCATATGCTTGTCCAATGCCCACTTAAATGACCATAAAGACGGAGAGTCCACCACTGCTACTGGCAGATTTTGTAAATGTAAAATCCATGCTCACATTAAATTGACAATGCATAGTCTCCCAGAAAAGTAAGTACTTAAGCTGTGCGCATGCAATAAGCTTTGGAGCCCACCAAAATTTCTATTATGATGTATGCTATGCATGCATAATGCTGAAATTGCATAACCAGATTTTTCATTTAAAATAAATAGTCAGTAGTTTTTTAGAGAATTGTACAAGTTTATAAATTTCTAATGTGCATTTGATAAATGTGTGCAAGACGATGCTTTAAGTTAGAGGGCTTTTTAAAAAGATTGTGATTCCCGTCTTTATAAAAGATGAGATAAAGAAAGCTTTCTCAAAGATGAGCGATAATGGTTGCCAAACCAATGTCACAAAATAAAGTGATACTTGAGCCATATAGTGTCTCCATCACTGGAGTAACACATGCCATGGTACCCACTTGATACATTCATTTGACATGATGAGATTCTGTGAAGGAAAGGCTGATTAAAAATTTCATGTCCTGGCTTCAAAGGATATTCTATTAGTGAAACAGGCTTTTGGAAAATATGATAACTGTATGTTGATCAGGATACTGAGGAACATATTTGGGAAGGAGCCATACTAGATCTGGTATTGGTGAATAAGGTAAAAACAATGACTGCAGATGCTGGAAACCAGATTCTGGATTAGTGGTGCTGGAAGAGCACAGCAGTTCAGGCAGCATCTTGGATGCTGCCTGAAGTATTGGTGAATAAGCTTGGCCAGATGATCAAAGTTTCCGGGGTGGGGAGGGGAGGGGGCGGGAATTCAGGAACAACAACCACAATTCTTAACTTTTAAGTTATTTATGGATAAGGAAAAGAGTCGTCCTTGGTTGAAAGTATTAAATTGGGGGAAAGCTAATGACCATAAAAATTAGACAGGAACTGGGAAATAGAGCCTGGTGATTGCTATTTGAGGGTAAATCCACATTGATCATGGGGCAATCTTTTAAGAGCCAGTTGATTAGAATTCAGGACGAGCATATTCCTGTGAAAATGAAGGAAAAGGATGGCAAGACACGGAAACCTTGACAAGAGAAATTGAGAGCTTACTGTAAAAGAAAAAGATATGCGTAAGGTTCAGGAAACTGAAGACAGACTTGAAGAACATGAAGATAGCAGGAAAGAACTCAACAAGAAATTAGGGGGGCTAGAAAGGGGCCATGAAATATCTTTAGCAAACACAATTAAGTAAAATTCCCCAAGGTGTTTTATAAGGAGCATGAGATTGTCTCGAGAAAGGGTAGATCCACTCAACCTCAAAGGAGCAAATCTACGTGCGAAGTCACAGGATGGACTTCAGGAAGGTGTTCGACAAGGTTCCTCATGGGAGGCTGGTTAGCAAGGTTAGAGCTCATAGAATACAGGGAGAACTATCCATTTGGATACACAACTAGCTTGAAGGTAGAAGACAGGATGGTGGTGGAGGGTTGTTTTTCAGACTGGAAGCCTGTGACCAGTGGTCTGCCACAAGGATTGTGGCTGGGTCCACTGCTTTTCGTCATTTATATAAAGATTTGGATCTAAACAGAGGAGGTATAGCTAGTAAGTTTGCAGTTAGAGGTGTAGTTGACAGCAAAGAAGGTTACCTCAGAGTACAATGGAATCTTGATCAGATGGCCCAATGGGTTGAGGAACAGCAGATGGAGTTTCATTTAGATACATGTGAGGTGTTGGAAAAGCATTTTGGAAAAGCAAATCAGAGCAGGACTTATACACTTAATGCTAAGGAGTGTTGCTGAACAAAGAGACCGGAATTGCAGGCTCATAGTGCCTTGAAAGTAGGGTCACAGGTAGAGAGGATAGTGAAGGCAGCATTTGGTATGCTTTCCTTTATTGGTCAGAGAACTGAGTAGAGGTGTTGGGAGGTCATGTTACGGATGTACAGGACATTGATTCGGCGACTTTTGGAATATTGTGTACAATTCTGGTCTTCCTATCGGAAGGATGTTGTGAAACTTGAAAAGGTTCAGAAAAGATTTACAAAGGATGTTGCCAGCGTTGGAGAATTTCAGCTCGAAGCTGAATAGGCTGGGGCTGTTTTCCCTGGAGCATTGGAGGCTGAGGGATGGCCTTTTTTTTTAGATTCCCTACAGTATGGAAACAGGCCCTTCGGCCCAACAAGTCCACACCAACTCTCTGAACAGCAACCCACCCAGACCCATTCCCCTACATTTACCCCTGACTAACACTTGACATCTAACACTACGGGCAATTTAGCATGGCCAATTTACCTGACCTGCACATCCTTGGACTGTGGGAGGAAACTGGAGCTCCTGGAGGAAACCTACGCAGACACAGGGAGAATGTGCAAACTCCACACAGACAGTCACCTGAGACTGGAATCGAACCTGGGACCCTGGTGCGATGAGGCAGCAGTGCTAACCACTGAGCCACCATGCCGCCCCACCTTATAGAGGTTTATAAAATCATGAGAGGCATGGATTGGATAAATAGACAAAGTCTTTTCCCTGGGTTGGGGAAGTCCAGAACTAGATGGCATAGGTGTAGGGTGAGAGGGAAAAGGTATAAAAGAGACCTAAGGGGCAACGTTTCCACACAGAAGATGAGTGTATGGAATCGGCTGCCAGAGGAAGTGGTGGAGGCTGGTACAATTACAGCATTTAAAAGGCATCTGGCTGGATGTATGAATAGGAAGGGTTTAGACAGATATGGGCCAAGTGCTAGCAAATGGGACTCGATTAGGTCAGGATATCTGGTTGGCATGGATGAGTTGGACTGAAGGGTCTGTTTCTGGGCTGTACATCTTTAAGTGTGTGAAGTCCTTCACAAATACTTTGAAACTTTGGGAAGGATTTGTTAACAATCTAAATCATGCCAAAATAAAATAAAGATGTTAGGTGTTTTTTTTAAAGCATTAAGATAGCTAACTCCCCAGGACTTGATGAGATCTATCAAAATGCTAACAGATACAAGGGAGGAAATTGCTGGGGTCTTGTACAATATCTTTGTCTCCTCATTAGTCACAGAAGAAGTCCTAGAGGTCTCCAGAATAGCCAACGCTTGTTTAAGATAGATGCAGAACTTGATTCATAGTAGAAAACAGCGAGCAACAGTGAAAGGATACATTTTAGTCCAGAGATCTGTGACAAGTGGTGTCCCACAGGGATCAGTGCTGGGACCCATGTTGTTTGCAATATTGGTGGCCTGATTCATAAATTTGCAGAGAACACAAAGATTGCGGGGAGGGGGGGGGGGGTTGTTGCTGCTGATTGTGAGGAGTGTTACCAGAGGATATAGCAGGATACAGATAGGCTAAAGACTTGGGCTGAGAAATGGCAGATGGAGTTCATTCCAGTCAAATGCGAGGGGATATATTTTAAGAGATCCAATGGAGGAGGAACGTATATTGGAAATGGCAGAACTTTTAGTATGTAGAACATAGAACAATACAGCACAAATCAGGCCCTTTAGCCCTCAATGTTGTACAGATCTTTTATCCTTCTCTATGATCATACTAACCTACATACCCTTCATTTTACTATCATCCATGCGCCTATCCAAGAGTCTCTGAAATATCCCTATTGCATCTGACTCTACTACCACTGCTGGCAGTACATTCCACGTACCCACAACTCTCTGATTAAGAGCCCACCTCGGTCATCTCCCCTAAACTGTCCTTCAATCACCTTAAAATTATGTCCCACGTAATAGACATTTCTATCTGGAAAATGAATCTGGCTATCCATTCCATCCATGCCTATCATCTTGTACAGCTCGATCATGTCACCTGTCATCTTTCTTCACTGCAACGAGGAAAGCCCTATCCTTCAAATCTGTTTTCATAAGGTATGACCTCCAGTCCAGGCAGCATCCTGGTAAATCTCCTCTGCACCCTCTCTAAAGCTTCCACATCCTTCCTATAATGAGGCAACCAGAACTGAACACAACATTGCAAGTGTGGTCCAACCAGAGCTGCAGCGTAACCTCATGGCTCTTAAACTCAATCCCCTGCTAATGAAAGCCAACACACCATACGCCTCCTAACAACCCTATCAACTCAGATGACAACTTTGCGGATCTATGGACATGGACCCAAAGATCCCTCTCTTCCTGCACACGACCAAAATTCCTGCCTTTAACCCTAAAATCAGCATTTGAATTCTACCTTCCAAAGTGAATCACTTAACAGTTTACTAGGTTGAATTCCATCTGCCTTTTCTCAGCCTAGCTCTGCATCCTGTCAATTTCCCGTTGCAACCTACAACAGCCCTCAACACTATCCACAATTCCAGCAACCGTTCCAGCAAACTTACTTACCCATCCTTCCACTTCTTCGTCCAAGTCATTTATAAAATTCACAAATAGCAAAGGTCCCAAAAGAGTTTCCCTGCAGAATACCATTGGTCACCGAGCTCTAGGCTGAATACTTTCCATCTATTACCATCTTCTATGGGCCAGCCAATTCTTTATTCAGGCAGCCAAATTTCCCTTTCTTTTTTTACTTTCTGAATAAGCCTACCATGGGGAACCTTATCAAACCTGAAAATGTGTTGCTGGAAAAGCGCAGCAGGTCAGGCAGCATCCAAGGAGAGGAGAATCGAGGTTTCGGGCATAAGCCCTTCTTCAGGATTCCTGAAGAAGGGCTTTTGCCCGAAACCTCGATTCTCCTCTCCTTGGATGCTGCCTGACCTGCTGCGCTTTTCCAGCAACACATTTTCAGCTCTGATCTCCAGCATCTGCAGTCTTCACTTTCTCCTCGAACCTTATCAAACGCCTTGCTGAAATCCATATACACCACATCCACTGCTCCACCTTCAATGTGTTTTTTCATATCTTCAAAGAATTGAATAAGGCTTGAACCTACCCCTCACAAAGCCATGCTGACTATCTCTAGTCCCTCAGAATCCTCTCCGATAATTTGCCCACTACTGATGTAAGACTGACTGGTCTTTAATTCCCAGGGTTATCCCTATTGCCTTTTCTTGAACAAGAGAATAACATTTGTCACGCTCCAATCATCTAGTACTACTCCAGTGAACAATGAGGACACAAATATCATGGCCAAGGCACAGCAATCTCTTCCCTTGCTTCCTGTACTAACCTTAGGTATATCACATCTGGCCAAGGGGACTTATCTCGCCTCATGTTTTCAAAATTTTTAGCACATCCTCTTTCTTAACATCAAACTGTTCGAGCAGATCAGCCTGTCTCACGCTGTCCTCATAAATGACAAGATCCCTCTCTAGTGGGTACTGAAGCAAAATATTCATTAAAGACCTCCGCTATCTCCTCCGACTCCAGGCACAAGTTCCCTGCACTATCCCTGATCGGCACTACCCTCACTCCAGTCATCCTCTTGTTCCTCACATAAGTGTAGAATGCCTTGGGGTTTTCTTAATCCTATCCACCAAGGGTTTTTCACGCTCCCTTCTAGCTCTCCTAAGTTGATTCTTCAGTACTTTCCTGGCTACCTTGTAACCCTTGAAAGCTCTGTTTGATCCTTACTTCCTCAACCTGAAGTAAGCTTCCTTCTTACTCTTGACGAGATGTTCCACATCTCTTGTCATCCAAGGTTCCTTCATCATATCATCCCTTCCTTGCCTCAATGGGACAAACATATCCAGCACTCACATTAAGTGCTCCCTAAATAACCTCCACATTTCGTCATGCATTTCCCAGAGAACCTCTGCTCCCAATTTATGCTCCACAGTTTCGACCTAATAGCATTGTAATTCCCCCTCCCCCAATTAAATATTTCCCCTTCCATCTGCTCCTATCCCACTCCATGACGACAGTAAAGGTCAGGGAGTTTTGATCACTAACACTGAAATGCTCTCCTATTAAGAGAACATACACCTGACCTGGTTCATTGCCAAGCACCAAATCCAACATGGCCTCCCCTCCAGTCAGACTATCTACATATTGAGTCAGGAACCCTTCCTGGACACACCTGACAAAATCTGCTCCATCCAAATTATTTGCACTAAGGCGGTTCTAATACGTAATAGGGAAGTTGAAGTCACCCATGTCAACCAAAATCTGCCTCTCAATCTGCTCCTCTGTGTCTCTGTTGCTATTAGGGTTTTTACAAACTCCCAATAAAGTGACTGATCCTTTCCTGTTTCTGACTTCCACCAATACTGACTTTGTAGACAAACCCTCCTCAAAGACCTCCCTTTCTGCAGCTGTGATGCTATCCCTCATTAGCAATGCCACTCCCATACCTCTTTTCCCTCCCTCACTATTCCTTTTGAAACACCTAAACCCCAGAATGTCTGACAACCATTTCTGCCCCTGTGATATCCAAGTCTGTGTAATGGCCACACCATCATAGCTCCAAGTATTGATCCACGTTCTAAGTTTATCACCCTTACTCCTGACATTTTTTGTGTTAAAATAGACACACTTAGAGTCATAGAGATGTACAGCCCGGAAACAAACCCTTCAGTCCAACTTGTCCATGCTAACCAGATATCCTAACCTAATCAAGTCCCATTTGCCAGCACTAGGCCCATATCCCTCTGAACCCTTTCCTATTCATATACCAATTCAGATACCTTTTAAATGCTGCAATTACACCTGCCTCCACCACTTCCTCTGGCAGCTCATTCCATACATGGACCACCCTCTCCATGAAAAAGTGGTCCCTTAAGTCTTTTGTATCTTTTCCCTCTCACCATGAATATATAACATAACAGTGCAGTACATGCCCTTGCACTGACCTGTGAAGCCAATCAAGCCCACCTAACTTACACTATCCCATTTTCATTCATATGTTTATCCAATGACCATTTAAATGTCCTTAATGCTGGCAAATGTCCTTAAACGTCCTTAATGCCCCTTCTCTTTGAGTAAAGAAACTACCGCTGACATCTGTGCTATATCAATCACTCCTCAATTTGAACTTATGTCCCCTCGTGCTAGCTATCACCATCCAAGGAAAAAGGCTCGTACTGTTCACCCCATCTAACCTTCTAATTATCTTATGTCTCAATTAAGTCACCTCTCAACCTTATTCTCTCTAACAAAACAGCCTCAAGTACCTCAGCATTTCCTCAGAAAATCTTCCCTCTATATCAGGCAACATCCCAGCAAATCTCCTCTGAACCCTTCCCAAAGCTTCCACATCCTTCCTATAATGTGGTGACCAGAACTGTAGGCAATAGTCCAGGTGTGGCTGCACCAGAGTTTTGTATAGCTGCAAAATGACCTCATGGCTCCAAAACTCTGTACAACGCAAATAGAATTAAGGAGAATCCAAAGGGTTTTTACAAATATATTAAGGACAAAAGGGTAACTATGGAGAGAATAGGGCCCCTCAAAGATCGCGGAGAAAGTGAGGACTGCAGATGCTGGAGATCAGAGCTGAAAATGTGTTGCTGGAAAAGAGCAGCAGGTCAGGCAGCATCCAAGGAGAGGAGAATCGAGGTTTCGGGCATAAGCCCTTCTTCAGGAATGTTGGGAGGATCTGAGCTACAGGGAGAGGCTGAACAGGCTGGGGCTGTTTTCCCTGGAGCGTCAGAGGCTGAGGGGTGACTTTATAGAGGTTTACAAAATTATGAGGGGCATGGATAGGATAAATAGGCAAAGTCTTTTCCCTGGGGTCGGGTAGTCCAGAACTAGAGGGCATAGGTTTAGGGTAAGAGGGGAAAGATATAAAAGAGACCTAAGGGGCGACCTTTTCGCGTATAGTGTGGTACGTGTATAGAATGAGCTGCCAGAGGATGTGGTGGAGGCTGGTACAATTGCAAATTTAAGAGGTATTTGGATGGGTGTATGAATAGGAAGGGTTTGGAGGGATATGGGCTGGGTGCTGGTAGGTGGGACTAGATTGGATTGGGATATCTGATTGGCATGGACGGGTTGGACCGAAGGGTCTGTTTCGATGCTGTACATCTCTATGACTCTACCAATAAAAGCTAGCACACCGTATATCTTCTTAACAACCCTATCAACCTGGGTGGCAACTTTCAGGGATCTAAGTGAATGGACACAGAGATCTCTCTAATCATCTACACTACCAAGAATCTTACCATGAGCCCAACACTCTTTACTCCTGTTGCTCCTTCCAAAGAAAATCACCTCAAACATTTCCAATTAAACTCCACATGCTACCTCTCAGCCCAGCTCTGCAGCTCATCTATGTCCCTCTGTAACCGATAACATCCTTCAGTACGATCCACAATTTCACTGACATTAATGTCTTCTGCAAATTTACCAATCCTTCTATGTTTTCATCCAGTTAATTTATAAAACTGACAAACAGTAGTGGCCCCAAAATAGATCCTTGCGGTACAATACCAGTAACTGAACTGCAGGGTGAACATTTCCCATCAACCACCACCCTCTGTCTTCTTTCAGCTAGCGAATTTCCAATCCAAATCGCCCTCAACCCCATAGCTCCATACTTTGTGCAATAGCCTACCGTGGGGAACCTTATCAAACGCTTTACTGAAATCCATATACACATCAACTGCTTCACCCTCAACCATCTGTTTGGTCACCTTCTCAAAGAACTCATTAAGGTTTGTGAGGCACAACCTACCCTTCACAAAACCGTGCTGACTATCCCGAATCAACTTAGTCCTTTCTAGACTATTATAAATCCTATCTCTTATAACCTTTTCCAAAGCTTTACCCACAACCAAATTAAAGCTTACTAGCCCATAATTACCTGGGTTGTCTCTACTCCCCTTCTTGAACAAGGGGACAACATTTGCTGTCCTCCAGTCTTAGCGCATTATTCCGATAGACAATGACAATATAAAGATCAAATGCAAAGGCTCTGCAATCTCCTCCCTGGCTTCCCAGAGAACCCTAAGATAAACACGATTCAGCCAAGAGAACTTATCTATTTTCACATTTTCAAGAATTGCTAACACAGCCTCATTGTGAACCTCAATCCTGACTAGTCTAGTAGCCTGAATCTCAGTATTCTCCTCAACAACATTGTCTTTTACAAGTGTGAATACTGAAAAAATATCCACTTAGTGCTTCCCCATCTCCTTGGACTCCACACACAACTTTTCAATACTGTCCTTGATTGGCCCTAATCTTACTCTTGTCTTTCTTTTATTTCTGATATACTTACTTATGAAACACTTTAGGATTTTCCTTGATCCCATTTGCCGACAACTTCTCATGTCCCTCCTGGCTCTTCTTAGCTCTCTCTAAGTCTTTTCTGGCTAACCTCTAACTCTCAAACACCCTAACTGAGCCTTCACATCTCATTCTAACATAAGCTTTCTTCTTCCTTTTGCCATGAGATTAGACTTCTTTAGTAAACCTCCCTTGCTCAACCACATCTTCCCTGCCTGACAGGAACATATTTATCAAGGACACATAGTAGCTGTTTCTTGAATAAGCTCCACATTTACATTTGTGCCCACCCCCTGCAATTTCCTTCCCCATCCTATGCATCCTAAATCTTGCCTAATCGCATAATTGCCTTTCCCCCAGCTATGACTCTTTCCCTGTGCTATATGCCTATCCCTTTCCATCACTAAAGTAAACATAACTGAATTGTTGTCACTATCACCAAAGTGCTCACCTACCCCCAAATCTAACACAAGGCCGAGTTCATTAGCCAGTAATACATCCAAAGTGGTGTCGCCCCTTGTTGGCCTGTCTACATCCTGTGACAAAAACTGACCCAGTCAATATTTGAAAAGTTAAAGCCCCCTTAACAACGACCCTGTAACTCTCGCTCCAATCCAGTATCATTTTGCTATCCTTTTCTCGACATCTCTAGAACTATTTGGAGACCTACAGAAAACTCCCAACAGACTGACCTCTCCTTTCCTGTTTCTAACCTCAGCCCATACTATCTCAGTAGATAAGTCCTCAAACACCCTTTCTGTCACCATAACACTGTCCCACCTCCCCCCTCTTTTACCATCATCTTTGTTTTTACTGAAACATCTAAATCTTGGAAGCTGCAACAACCATTCCTGTCCCTGTTTTGTCCATGACTCCGAAATGGCCACAACATTGAAGTCGCAGCATGTGTTCCTTGAATAAGCTCCACATTTCAATTGAATGGGCACGATTGAAATATGGAGCTTATTCAAGGAACACATGCTGCAAGTTCACCCATCTTATTCCGGACGTTCCTGGCATTGAAGTAGACATACTTGAAACCAGTTTCCTGCTTGCCAGTGCACTCTTGCGACCTTGAAACCTTATTTCTGACTTCACTACTCTCAACCTCCAGGACACTGGAACTACAATTTAGGTTCCCACCCCCCTGCTGAATTAGTTTAAACCCTCCCAAAAAGCATTAGCAAATATCATCCTCAGGATAGTGGTACCCTTCTGGTTCAGGTGTGGACCATCCTGTTTGTAGAGGTCCCACCTACACCATATTGAGCCCCAATTATCCAGGAATCCAAAACCCTCTCTCTTGCACCATCCCTGTAGCCATGTGTTCAAATCCTCTTTCCCTATTCCTTGCCTTGCTAGCACATGGCACAGGTAACAAACCAGAGATAACTGTTTGTTCTAGCACTAAGCTTCCACCCTAGATCCCTGAATTTCTCCTTACATCCCCATCCCACTTCCTACCTATGTCATTAGTGCCCATGTGGACCCACAATTTGACGTTGCACCCCCTCCCCCTTCAGAATCCCAAAAACATTATCAGAGACATCACAAAGCCTGGCACCTGGGAGGCAAAACACCAACCATGAGTCTCTCATTCCCACAGAATGTCCTATCTGTCCCACTAACTATGAAGTCCCCAATGACTAATACTCTGCTCTTCTCCTCCCTTCCCTTCTGAGCAACAGGGACAGACTCTATGCCAGAGACCTGTACCCCATGGCTTATCTCTGCTAAGTCATCCTATATCCTCTAGTTCTGGACTCCCCTACCCCAGGGAAAACACCTTGTCTATTTACCCTATCCATGTCACTACCTCTCTAATATCATCCCTCAGCCTCCAATGCTCCAGGGAAAACAGCCCCAGCCTATCCAGCCTCTCCCTATAGCTGAAATCCTCCAACCTTGGAAACATCTTTCCTGAACCCTTTCAAGTTTCACAACATCCTTCAGATATGAAGACAACCAGAACTGCATGCAATATTCCAAAAGTGGCCTAACCAATGTCCTGTTCAGCCACAATATGACCACCCAACTCTTCTACTCAATGCTCTGACCAAAAAAGGAAACACCTTCGTTATTATCCTCTCTACCTGCTCTCCAAGGACTCTTTGTTCAGCAATACTCCTTAGCATTAAGTGTATAAGTCCTGCTCTGACTTGCTTTTCCAAAATGCAACACCTTGCATTTGTCTAAATAAATGCCCATCAGTTCTGGACTCCCCCCACCCCAGGGAAAAGACTTCGTCTATTTACCCGATCCATTTATCTAAATTAAACTCCATCTGCCACTCCTCAGCCCATTGGCCCATCTGATCAGGATCCCACTGTACCCTGAGGTAACCTTCTTCACGGGGCAGAAGTGGGTACTGAAGATGCTGGAGATGAAAATCAAGAGGAGAGTGGTACTGGAAAAGCACAGCAGGTCAAACAGCATCCGAGGACCATGAAAATCGATGTTTTGGGCAAAAGCCCTTCATCAGGAATGAATATCAGGAAGAAATTCAATCCTGATGATGGGCTTTTGCCCAAAACATCAATTTTCATACCCCTTAGATGCTGCCTGACCTACTGTGCTTTTCCAGCACCACTCTAATCTTGACGTAAACCTTCACTGTCCACTACACCTCTAAACTTGATGTCAACTGCAAACTTACTAACTATACCTTCTATGTTCACATCCAAATCATTTATATAAATGACGAAAAGCAGTGGACGCAGCCCCAATCCTTGTGGCACACAACTGGTCGCAGGCTTTCAGTCTGAAAAGCAACCCTTCACTACCACCTTCTGTCCTCTACCTTCAAGCCAGTTCTGTATCCAAATGATTAGGTGTCCCTGTATTACATGAGATCTAACCTTGCTAACCAGTCACCCATGAGGAATCTTGTCGAATGCCTTACTTGAAGTCCATATAGATCACATCCACCGCTCTACTTTCCACTCATCAATCCTCTTTGTCACTTCTTCAAGAAACAAAATTAAGTTCGTGAGGTGCGAATTCCTAAGCACAAAGCCATGCTGACTATCCCTAATCAGTCCTTGACTTTCCACATATATGTAAATCCTGTCCCTTAAGATTCCCTCCAACAACCAGCCCACCACCTATGTCAGGCTCACCCATTTATAGTTCCCTGGCTTTTCCTTACTCCTTTAGCCAACCTGGAGTCTTCCAGCACCTCACCTGTGACTATCCATGATACAAATATCTCAGCAAGGGGCCCAGCAACACCAACTGCAACTTTGCCCTATCAACTGTCTATCCTTCCTCATAGACTGTCTTCATGCTGTATCTGCCTGTTCACCAGCTACCCCATCCTCTGATCCATAGCTCCAATTCACATCCCTCTGTCAAAGTAGTTTCAACTCTCCTGAAGAGCTCTATCAAACCTCCCACCCAGGATATCGGTACTCCTCCAGTTCAGGTACAATCTGTCCTCCTTGTACAGGTCCCACTTTCCCCTGGAAGTATCCCAAAGATCCACCTTTCTGAAGCCCTCTCTCGTACACCAGCCACTTGTTAGCTGCACTTACTCTCTATTCCTAGTCTCACTCGTCCATGGCACCGGTAGCAATCCTGAGATTACTACTCTGCTTGTCCTACCCTTTAGTTTCCAAGCTAACTCCTCATGTTCCCTTTTCAGGTCCTCATCCCTTTTCCTAACTATGGTCATTGGTGCCAACGTGTGCTACGTCTAGGCTGCACACCCTCTACCTTAACCATCCTGTAGACTCTATTCAAGACATCCCTGACCCTGGCACCCAGGAGATAATATATCATCCGGGAGTCTCGCTCGTAACTAGAGAGCCTCCTATCACTACTGCTCTCTTATTCTTCCCCTTTGCTTGTGAGCCACAGAGCCAGACTCAGTGCCAGAGACCTGGCCACTGTGGCCTTCCCCTGATAGGTCACCCCCTAACAGAATCCAAAGCAGTATACTTATTATTGAGGGGACAGCAACAGGAGATTCCTGTACTGTCTGCCTATTCTATTTCCCTCTCATGACGATCACCCATCTACCTTTATCCTGTCGCTTAGGTGTGAGTTCCTTTCTAGAACTCCTTTCTATCACACTTTCAGCCTCCCAAATGATCCCAAGCTATAATGCTCCAGATTCCTAATGCGGTCTGTGAGGAGCTGGAGTTGGGTGAATGTCTCAAAGGTGAAGTCAGCAGGGACACGAATGGTGACCTATATCTCCCACATCCTGTAAGAGGAGCATACAACAGACCTAGCTTCCATCCCCTCTGCTCTAAATTTACATAAATAGTAGTATCAACATACAAAGGGATCTAGGCATACTGGTTCACAGTTTCCTGAAAGTGACCAAGACGACATATGGCATGTCTGCCTTCATCAGCTAGGATATAGAGTATAAAAATGACATGTCATGTTGCAGCTGTATAGAAATTTATTTTGGTCACATCTGGAATATTGTGTACAGTTCTGATTGCCACACCACCAGAAGAATGTGGAGGCTTTGGAGAGGTTACAGAAATGGTTTAGGAGAATGTGGAGGCTTTGGAGAGGTTACAGAAATGGTTTAGGAGAATGTTCCCTGGTTTAGAGGTTATTAGTTACGAGGAGAAATTGGACAAACTTGCTTTGTTTTTACTTGAATGTCAAAGAATGAGATAGGGAGAAGTTTACAAAATTGAGAGGCATGGATAGAATAGATAGTCGGAATCTTTTTCCCAGGGTAGAAATGTCAATTACTTGGGGACATAGCTTAAAGGAGATGTGAGAGGCTTTTTCTTTTTACACAGAGGGTGGTAAGTGTCTGGAATACACTACTGGCTAAGTGGTGGAGACAGATGTTTAAGAGACATCTTGACACTTATAATCAGCCTAGAATACAGGGATACGGACTGAAATTAGGCAAATAGGCAAAGGGCTTGGCGGGCCAAAAGGTCTGTTTGTTCTGTACTGTTCATGGTTTATCAAGTGAAAAATTTTACACAATACAAGGCATGTGTTAGAATACATTTTTTGTAAATTTACTATGAAGAAATACCTTTCACTGTCTGCTATTATGAGGTTGTTGAAGAATTAAATTAAGTACTTGCCCACATGCATTAATGAATGTGAAAATCTGATCATCTTCGTCACGTTGGAGACCAATATTGTAAAAGTGTTCAGTAAAAAACTAAAATATTCGCTTTTCACTTCTTGCCCTCACCTCAACTGGATAGATTCTCCCAGGGATATTGATAACAGGACAATGTCCAAAGTACCGAGCAAACTTATCACTGTCCACAGTTGCACTCATCAAAATTAGGTTTAGATTTGAACGTTTTTGCATTAACTCCTTCAGTATGATCAACAGAAAATCTGACTGTACACTCCTCTCGTGAACCTGTAACAAATATAATGGAATAATCAAGAAGTGGGTTTAAAAAATGGGTTAAGGCAATAATTTTCATTTCAGACTTGTGATGTATACTTTAACTACAATGTTTTGCAACATTGGACAACCAAATATCAATGGGTCAAAAGGAAACTCCTGCTTATTGTTAATTAATCTCCCATAGCTATGAAATCCAAGCACCAACCTTATTTGGAAAAGTTAATTAGTTGGGCAAGTTGAGGTCTATAATGATTTAAATGGTAAGAAGCATCATATGCTGCATTACTGCACCAAACCCTTAGCTGTATGCTTGAGATTTCAGGATTCCGTAAACTATACTGAAATAGATCCAATCATTACAGCATGGCATATGTTTCTCAGGAGAAAGTGAGGAGATCAAAGTTGAAACGTGTGGCACTGGAAAATCACAGCTGGTCAGGCAGCAGAGGAGCAGGGAAGTTGATGTTTTCAGCACAAGTTCATCAGGAATGTGGAGGGGCTGAGAGATAAATAGGGGGTGGGGTGGGGCTGAAAGGAAGGCAACTTGGATGGCGATAGGTAGATGCAGGTGGGGCGTGGGGGAAGGTTGATGCTTTTAGGTCAGAACGGAGGGTGGAGTGGATAGGTGCGAAGGAAGTTGGACAGGTGGGACAGTTCAGAGGGTGGTGCTGAGTTGGAGGGTTGGATCTGGGATGAGTTAGGGGGAGTGGAGATGAGGAAACTGGTGAAATTGACATTGATGTCGTATGGTTGGAGGATCCCGAGGCGGAAGATGAGGCATTCTTCCTCCAGGTGTCGAATGGCTAGGATTTGACAGGGGAGTACGCCCAGGACTTCCGTGTCCTTGGAGAGTTGAAGTGGTCGGCCACAGGGTGGTGGGGTTTTTGGTGCACACGTCCCAGAGAGGTTCTCTGAAATGTTCTGCGAGTTGGCATCCTGTCTACCCAGTGTGGAGGGACCATATCGAGAGCAACAGGTGCAGTAATGAGGTGTTTGGATGTCAGTAAAGTGAGGTCTTACCTCATCAACAATTACATGAGACACAGTGGTGAGAAATGCATCGTGTTGCAGTTTCCGCAGAAGAACACCAGTAGTACAGTACAAAAGCTTAGTCAATTCTCCAACTTTTGATTCCAATCTGATTTGATAACCACAAAGAGAGTTCTGTAAATAGAGACATTAACTCAAATTACAAAAGTATGTTGCTCAGTAAGAATATGGTACTCAATATATGAGTGAACTGAAGCACAACTCTAACCCAGAAATTATAATATGGTTTGTATGCTAACAACAAATTCACTTCCTCTTAAGATGTTTAACAAGTCGACTATCACTGCTCTTAGTCAATTAATCGTCTTACACAGGAAACAATCAATTGTCTGGAATTTCAAAGCAGACCATACTACGCTTGGTTTTTAGTATTTCAGCTCCATCTTCCCAACGTAATTAGAATCATAGAGTCATTAATTCTCGAATTCCATCTAACCTACATCATCGATGTATTGAAAAATCAAAGAAAAGGAAAACCAAGATCTCCAATACCTACATAAAAGGAAAATACTGTGTTTTATTTTCAAATACCCAGCATCCAAAGTGCTCAAAAAACTCAGCAAGTCTCACAGCATATGCAGAGAAATAGAATTAACACGTTGTTTTCTTCAAAAACAAAGGGCGCTGGAAAAATGATGGTTTTTATGCTGTTGACAAAGGTGGAGTAGAACAGACGGTAAGCCTGCTCAGAGCAAAAGGCAAAGGAAGCACAAAAGGTAATTGAGGTTCTTTTTAGGTAGAGGTTTTATTTCATTCATCAGATGGATGAGCCAGCACTATTACTCAGCCCTAGTTGCTGTTGGCAAAGTGGTGGTGAGCTGCCTCCTTGAACCACTGTAATCTATCTGACGAAGGTACACCCAACATGTCATTAGAGGGAGAATTCTAAAATTTTGAACCAATGGCGTTGAAGGAATGAGATATATTCCAATTCAGAATAGTGTGTGGCTTGGAGGGGAATTTGCAGGTGGGGGGTGTTACCATGTATCTGCTGAGTTTGTCTTTCTAGTTTGTAGTGGTCATGGTTTTGAAGGTGCTATCTAAGAAGGTTTGCATCTTGAAAATGTAGATCACTGGTACTATCGAACATTTGTGTTAGAGAGTGCGAACAATTGTGGATATAGTGCTTATCCAGTGAGCTTTGTCCTGAATGGTATTGAGCTTCTCAAGTGTTGTTGGAACTGTACTCATCCAGGCAACTGGGCCTTGTATTTGTGGACAAGCTTTGGGGAGTCAGGTGAGTTACTCATTGCAGGATTCCTAACCTGGGACCTGGTTTCATTGTCACATTATTTAAGTGATGAGTCCATTTCAGTTTCTGGTCAATGGTAACCCCAGGATTTTAATGGGTCGGGGGGAGGGGGGGTGGATTCAGTGATAGAAATGCCACTGAATGTCCAAAGATCAATGGTTGGATTGTCACTTGTCAGCAATGGTCAATTCCTGAGCTGAAAAATGTGTTGCTAGAAAGGCGCAGCAGGTCAGGCAGCATCCAAGGAGCAGGAGAATCGACGTTTCGGGCATAAGCCCTTCTTCAGGAATGAGGAGGGTGTGCCAAGCATTGTTCAGCTCTGATCTCCAGCATCTGCAGTCCTCACTTTCTCCTAATGGTCAATTCCTGGTACTTTTCTGACATGAACATGACTTGCCATTTATCAGCCCGAACCTTGATACTGTCTAGGTCATGCTGCAATTGTACATGAACTGCTTCAGTACCGAACAACTTAACTAGGTGGACAGCAGGTTCTGGAGCACACATTTTTAGTTACATTGTCATTGCAGCATCAATGTCTCCACAGTTTCTTGATATCATATGGAGTAAAACAAAATGGTTGAAGACTCAGATCTGTGATGCTGGCAACCTCTGGAGGAGGTAGATATGAATCATCTTTTCAGCATTTTGGCTGAAGACCACTGTGCAAGCCTCAGCCTTATCTTTCACCCTAATATGCTGGACTCCTCCATTATTATTGAGAAGTCTGTGGAGCTTCCTCCTCCATAGAGTTGTTTCATTGTCCACCACCATTCACAGCAGAATATGGCAGGAGTGTAGAGCACAAATCTAATCTATTCACTGTGAAATCACTAAGCTCTGTCCAACTATTCTGCTTGGCACACAATGTTTTGTACCTTCACTAGTATGACATTTAACTTTTAGGTATACCTAGTGCTGTTTCTGGTGTGCCCTCCTGCACCAGGGTTGATATCAATGATAGGATGGGGGATAAGTCATACCAGGAGGTTGCAAATTGGAGTGCAATTCTGCTGAAGGCTCAAAGTGCCCCCTCATGGCCAGTTGATATATCAAGTTGATAGATCTGCTGAAAGTCTATTATATGCAGCTTAGGTGACAGTGCTTCACAACATGATGGAAGATTTTCTCAATGTGAAGAGGGACTTAGTGTCCATCAGCCTGTGTGATGGTCACCCTTACCAATACTGTCATTGACAGATGCATCTGTGGCAGGCAGATTGGAGAGGATGAGGTAAAGTATGTTTTTGCTCTTATGGTTTCCTCACTATCAACCATAGAGAAAAATCTAGCAGGTATGTCCTTTAAGAACTAACAATTCAGTCAATAGTTGTGCTGCTGAGTCACTCTTGGTGGTGGACATTAAAGTCTGTACAAGAAGAGGAGTATTGATTCATCAGTCAAGAGGGTGAATGCTTGGGCATGAGCAGGAAAGTTTCTTGCCTATGTTTAACCTAATAGAATGAGGCTTCATGGTGTCTCCTATAAATGGTGATGACCCCTGAGGAACTCTCTCACAATTACACACAACTGTGCCGTCACCTCTGCTAGGTCTAAGAAGAGAACGGCGGGGGGGGGGGGGGGGGGGGGAAGAGGGCCTGAGAGACCGGTTGGCAAAAGAGGCCAGGGGCGAGAGAGACTGGGGGTGAGAGAAAGGGGGTGAGAAGAGACCGGCAGCGACGAGAGAGACCGTGGGCAACGAGAGGTGACGGGGGCGACAGGAGAGCAGGGGCAAGAGAGACCCGGGGCGAGAGAGACCGGGGACTGCACATGCCAAGAGATGATGATAGTAATGTCTGGGACACTGTGGAATGTATGATTCCAAGAGCATGACCGTCAGGCCATTGCTTGACTAGTCCGTGAGACAATTCTCCCAATTTTGACACGAGCCTCTCAGATGTTGATATGGAAGACTCATCAAGGCTGAGTTTGTCATTGTCATATTTGGTACCATGGTCAATGCCATATAACCTCAAATAAAATTCCCACGTTACTCCAATTCCAATGGCTCCAAGACACTAGATTTCCTATTTTATGTTGGACATATCTTTTGCCCTCAATTACCTTAAGTTGAGGACGCATAAAGTTAATTTGGACAAGAATAGCGTTTCTTATATAAACAGATTATTAAAGCTAATAATAATATGAAGGACAAAATCCAAGAGAAAGGTCACTAGCTGATAACACAAGCTGCTTACTTTATGTTCAATTTTTCACTTCATTTTAGCCTCTTTTGATTTCAGCAATATTCACCATCAATGCTTTTTTGAACTCGCCACCTTGTTCCTTCTGAACTCCAAATACACTCCCTGACACATCCCTATGCTAAAGTAAAAACCAGCGACAGTCTCCATTATCAACTCACTCTTTGCCAACAACGACTCTCAAACTATTTCTTTCAGCCTTCCTAGCTCCCATCACCTTCACCTGTCATCAATTATTCCTGCTTCATCTGTACCATTTTAATTTCGTTGGTGCAAACACCATGCAATTTTGCCCTCATTTTTTTCAAATAGAGTGAAAAAACACTGCCCACTCAGGTAAGGGCTAGGAACTTGTTTCTTCCAAAATTCATCTCAGAAATAGGCTATATCTTACTTTTCCTCCAGGACCTTCTTCACAACCAAGTTCCTCACAAACACGTGTTGCCAGACTCACTGCTGAAATTCTTCGAGGTTGTGTACAAATAATATTGCATTGTGTAGTCTCACTTGACAGTAAATCATCCAAAAGGAACTGAGGTATTTGTGTGCTCTTCCCACTGCCTGTTTCACCTGCAACCACCACCACTCGATGCCTTCTGAGTGTTTCAAGAATTTGCTTTCTGTGTTGAAAGACAGGTAACAGTTGCCTCTCTTTCAAAAGTTTCTGAAACTTGACTGAACTTTGCAAGTTTTTTAAAATAATCTTTGCAGAGTTCAAATTATCATCCCTCTCCTTAGCAATACGTAAACTTCTGAAGTCATCCTCAGTTATCAAATTCTCCCAGGAATCTTCTAGATCTTCTGTTGTTGATGAAATGCAAGTGGATGGTTTCTGCTTTAGTGTATTTAACAATTTGGCAATGAATTGGTCTCGTGGTTTATTCTTTTCCATCTGCCTTGTTTCAGTTTTCTTCTTCTCAGCTTCACTCCATTCAATCCACACCTCACGATATGTAGGTGGGAGTAACTGATGTACAGCCTGAAATTTTAAAAGAAAGGTGGTAAAACTTGATATACAGAACTTTGAAGTTGTCATTCTGGCAAGTTAAAAATATAGCAATTCCACATATATCCAAAAACAAGACTTTCTCCAAAAATGAATTGACAATTCTTGCTTACAACAGGCTTGTTATTTTGTTATTCCATTAATCATGCAGATTATGATACACAAGGCATTGTTGAGACCACATTTGGAATAGTCTTCAGTTTTGGTCTCCTTATTTAGGAAAGGATATAAGTACACTAGAGATTGTTAAAAGAAATTTACTAGATTGTGGCTGTTTGTTTTGCCTGCTGAGCTAGTGGGTTGTCATGCAAATATTTTGTCCCCATGCTGGGTAACATCAGTGGAGTTCTATGAAACTTTCTTGTTCTACTCCGCTTGATATTTATATGATCCAGTCTGTTAAGGTGGGTGGTGTCATTTCCAGCTTTTCTCTGTAGTGGTTTGTATATGGGGTCTATTTCTACATGCCTGTTCCACATACCAATAGGGGAGATAGACCTCATGTCACAGTTAAAAACAGGATTATTTATACACTGGAAAAAACTCAAACAGGTTGAACAGATAACCAAGTCAGATTACATCAGAATGAAACCAGAAGGCTCCAACATGCCCCAATTTTACCGACCCCCCAAGGTGCATAAACCAGATAACCCTCTCAGGTCTACAGCTTCCCTATCAGGCATACCAACACACAAACTGGCCAAGGAACTACAATGGAGACTGACACAACTCGTCGACAGATCAAGCCACACCATCTACTCAGCCCAGGAATTCCTTAACCTCGAAACATTAGAATCGACTACAATTAAACGATAGTTTCATTTCATGAAACAGCACTGTTCACTTCCATTGACATACCACCAGCCAAAGAAACAGTCACAGCACTACCGCAAGAACCAGAACCACTGAACCGTAACACCACATTCAGCAAGGATAACATGCTCAAACTACTAAACTTTTGCGGTACCACTCACTTCATCTTTAACAGCCAAGTATACCAATGGCATACCCATAGAATCACCCATCAGGACTCATAGTGGAAGCAGTCGTGCAAAGACTGGAATGCACAGCCCTTCCCTTGATCCAAACCAAACTATAGATCTGCTAATTGGATGACACATTTGTCATCATCAAATACACAAAGTTACAGGAAACATACCATCTCATCAACAACGTATTCACCAGCATCAAATTCAGAGAAGAGGAGAACAACAATCAGCTTCGATTCCTAGATCAAAAGAGAAAATGCTGGAAAATTTCAGTAGGTCTGGCAGCATCTGTAAGGAGAGAAAAGAGCTGAAATTTCGACTCTAACTGACCCTTTGTCAAAGATGAGCTTTGATAAAGGGTCAGTTAGACTCGAAACATCAGGTCTTTTCTCTCCTTATGGATGCTGCCAGACCTGCTGGGATTTGCCAGCATTTTCTCTTCAATTGCTAGACGCTGTGGTGGAACGAGTGACTGACGGTGAATTCCTAATCAAAGCATATAGGATGGCAACTCACACAAACCATATCCTTAATTACAACAGCAATCACCCCAACGGCCACAAACAGAGCTGTGTCAAGACACTACTTAAAATGAGCTATAATGCGCTGCAACACACAATTATGCAAAAATGAGGAAGAACACCTACCTCACAAACAATGTATACCCCAACAGCTTCGTGTGCATATTGGACAGAAAACTACAAGAGGACACTGTGTGCCCTAATACAACAGTCACCCTACCCTATATTAAGAACACATCCAAAATGACAACCAGACTCCTACAATCACTCAATCATGGTAGCACACTAGCCCACAGCCACACTATGCCTACTAGCCACAAGGACAAAAGGCTTCATACCTACAACATGCAGGACCAACATAATATACAAATTCCCATGTAATGACTGTCATAAACATTACTTCGGACAGACAAGAAGAAAACTAGCAATCCAGATGCATGAACACCAACCAGCAGCAAAACGGCACAACCCCAATGCTCCCTCATCTCAATACATGCAGACAAGGAGGGTCATCTATTTGACTGGGACCATCCTAGGACAAGCTAACCGGAGGCATGCACAGGAGGACTGGTTTTCAACCCGGAATGCCATCAATAAGCATGTAGAAATAGACTCCATGTACAAACGCTGCAGAGAATAAGTGGAAATGATACCACCCACCTTAACAGACCGGGATCATATAAATATCCAGCAGGGTAGAACAACAATGCAAGTTGCACTGATGATGTTACCTAACATGGTGACAACGTTTACATGACAACCCATCAGCTCAGTGAGCAAAACAACAACCACATCCACAACCTGCAAAGCTACAAATCTTCACAAAGACCTTACTAGATTGATACCTGAAATTAGCATTTCAGTCTTGAGGAAATATTAAATAGGCTGAGCTTATTTTCAATGGATCTTAAAAGGGCAAGGGATCATTTGCTTGAAGTTTAGAAGATTCTGAATATTCATAGGGGACATAATGGCCAAGGTTTTGATGAAGTGGACTTGAAAAGGGTGTTAACTCTTGTTAGTGATTCCAGAAATAGGGGACACTTTTTAGAAATTCGAAAAGGAGAAAGTTTCTTTCCCCTCAAAGTGTTATGCAACTTTGGATTTCACTACCTGAGAAGTTGGAGGAGGTATGGTCATTGAAAATCTTTAAGAAAGTTATTGTTAATCTTTTTGTTAGGATAGGAAATCAAAAGTTATAGAATACCTAAGAATGTGAAACTTGAAAGTTGAAAATAGATCAGCCATGATCTTATCGAATGACAGAACACACATGAAGGGCCAAATAGCCAACTTTTGCTCCAAGTTTGTATGTTTGTTTATTTCCATCAAACCACCTCTCACTGTTCTAAATGGCAATAGAAATAAGCCAAGTGTGTCTAACTTTTCCTTGTGAGACAAAGCTGTCTATTGCTAATCTAAATCTTCTTTGATCTGCTTCCAAACCATTTACATCCTTCCCGATAAATCTTGACCAATACTGTGCAAGTAATCTAGATGCATCTCTCTCATGTCCTGTATGCACGAAGCATATTCTCCTTACTTTTCTAATAAATACCACTCATAAAAAATGATAATACTCGATTAGCTTTCCTAATTAATCTCTAGCATCTGCATGCTAAACTTACTTGATTCATGCACTAGGACATCCAGAGCCATCTCAGAGCACATATATACCGATCATTTACATAACATATGAGTTGCAAAAGATTAATATGCAGGTACAGTATGCAATCAAGAAGATGGAGGATGCTAAGTATCAATTATATAGGGCACTGATGAAACCAGAGCTTAATACACATTATTTAAGTGTGATCATTCTATGGGTTTAAGAAGTGTATTTTGTCTTTGGTTTTTTAAGAGAAGTTTTGAGCCATCGATGATGAGCTGTCTCTTCCAAACCAATTAAGTGAACACCATGTGAAACTTTGGGATTTTAAAAAAAATTGTAACAATAGAAGCAGCATGAACAGGTAGTCAGTCTCCCACAGAGTTTTAGTTTAGCTTCAGCAGTTGTTGAGGCTTTGAAGCTGGTTGTGGAAGCTTAAACATCTCCCTCTCTTTCTGCTACAGCTAAAAGCTTGGATTGTCACACAGCAGAGAGAGAGAATCTGTTTTACTGATTTTGCCTTTGCCAAAGGTGTGTTTATGGCATACACTGGAACTGTTGCTGTTTAGTAGTTAATAATCTATTATTCTGTTATGTTTTCCAATAGAGTTGAAGTTGTAGCAATTCTTCTTTCATTTTGTCATATTTTAACTGTAGGGGATAAAAGTAAAGGATGCTTTGCTCAATGTCGAGCAGTGTAACTAATCAAATTACATCTGGAACACAACACTTTACACTTGTCTTTAAATTAGAGATAAGTTAGAGTCTAGGCCAGCTCCTTGATATATCCGAAGTCAGTTTGGTCTGGTTCATAACATAAGGATGAACGCAAATGCATTGAAGGCTGTTCAGAGGAGGCTTACTAAATTGATATCTGAAATTAGTGGTTTCTGTTATGAAGATGGGTTACATATGCTGTGACTGGTTATACTGGAGTTCAGAACAATGTCAGTCCAGTTAATTGAAAAACGTAAGATGCTGAGTGGATGACTAAAATTTTTAAATAGAGTAGCTACAAAGACAGTGAGTGCAGGTAATAATTCAAGAATCCTTAGACGTTGGAGAAGTCCAAGAGGATAAAAAAACTGCTAATGTAACATCATTATTTAAAAAAGGAAGGAGGTATATACCGGTTAACTTATAGGACAGTTAGCTTAACACATTTGCTGTTGGGGAAATGTTGGAACTTATTATAAAGGATGTAACAGCAAAGCATCTAAAAATACTTACTACAATCAAGCAAAGTCAACATGGTTTCATGAAAGGATAAACAAGCATGACAAACTTATTACAGTTCTGTGAGGAACTAACAAGCAGGATACATAAAGGGGAACCAATAGATGCAATATATTTGCATTTACAAAAACATTCAACAAATTACGACACATAGGACTGCATATTAAGATAAGAACCCATGGAGGATGGGAGGTAGGCTATCATAATCAGAGGATTGATCAACTTTTCAAAGACAGAATGTTGAGATGAATGGGGCATTTTTATGATGACAGCCTATAATTTGTTGAATGCTTCAGGGTTGGGGTCATAATTGTTCATATTAATAACTCAGATGAGAAAAGTGAATGTAACCAGGTTTGTGGATGTCACAAGAATATACAGGGCAGCAAGTCTTGAGGATGATAGAAGGAGTCTAGAGAGGGAGACAGACAGGTAAAGAGCATGGGCAAAATTTAGCAGCTGGAATATGTGAGAAAATGGGAGGTAATACACTTTGGTAGGAATAGAAGAGCTGATTATTATTTAATTGGAAAAGACTGCAGAAGTCGCACCATAGAGAAATTTGGGGGCACAAGTTAATGAATCATGATGTCACCAACCCAGGAAACTCAAACATATGAATAGAAAGTGGGCTACACCACCAGTGCTTCATTTGGAGGCTCACTGAAGTTGTAACCTAGTATGGTAACGAAACGTCTGAAAACGAACCTTCCAGCTCAGTGAGCAAACCTACATCCAGAATTCTAATGGCTGGTATTTCGACATGATTAGTTTTTTTTTGAAGCAAAAAAACTAACAGCCAACAAGCTGAAATTATCTTTTGCAACAGAAGAAATCAAATAGACCTTTTGAATTTCCATTGATTTTTCTAGTATTTAATTAACACCAATACTTTCAAGCAATTAGGGAAGTTGAACAACAAAGTCAAAGCAGCAGGGATGCTAGAGCAATGCATGATCTGTTCAATGCTGTCAAAATAAATGTTTGCTAACAAAGCAATAAAATTTCAATTACTTTTCCTTAGGAAAAAAAAAACGACATTGCTTAGCTTCTGGATTAAAAACTTGTTAAATAAATTCTTAACTGGGAAACAAAATTGCAAAGACTGATAATTTTGTGTTCAGTTGTATTTTTACATCATAATTTACTGTCTCTCTTCTTTTTCCTGGAACTAAAATATTATTTTCTTGCAAATTACAGTTCCATATAAATGACCACTTACCTAGGAAATAAGCATTAGGTGATCTGACTATTTGGGGATGTCAGCAGGTACCACATCTGAGTCAGATTAAAGTATTTGCTTACCATCCACACATACAAATTTTTTTTCTATGAAGTCACTGCGTATCAAAAGTGACAAATATTTCGAATATGTTATTGCTATTTGGAAGCTTGAATTTGAAAGTGGTCAAACTACTTAGTTTTGAGGTGACAAGTTATGTAATAGAAAGGGTCAGAAGTCATTTGGAACAAGGAACTAAAGATAAGAAAGCATGTCTCTTAAGCTAAATGACTCAAGTAGCTACATGGGAGGTTAATTGTTGAACGTTTAAGTTTTATGATTAACTGAAATAGATAATAAAGGCCACAAGCGGATTGAGTTCAGCAGAAGAGAATTCATACCAGCAGAGGACCCATTATCAGTTTTTTAAAGAAGTCATCAGGCTGTCAAATGCTAGTTTGCAGAAGTGTCCAGAGTTGGAAAGTAATCTCCAGACCAACAGAGCTGGACAGAGGTCTGAAGCAATTTCAACACAGTGCTAGAAAAGGTTAGTCAGTTCATTTATATTTGTGTGTTCCAGGAGAGACAGATAGAACTGCATCTGTGAATGTGCAGCAAGTCAGTTGAGTAAGAAATCCTAAAGTGAAGAGACTTCTCTGGGGTTGAAGATCTCTGTAGATATTGTTGGAGAAATGCGTTAAATCTTTCTTTTAGCTGTTTACATTAAAATCTTTTGAAAATATCACTTATATAAAGCTTTTTTTTCCAAAACTAAACATAGGTTCTTTTTGTTAAAGTGCATTCTAAGTGACTGACCACAATTTATGATCTGTTGAAGCAGGTTTCACTCACTGATCAGACATGTTCAGAAGTACCATCACGGAGAGGAACTCTGTCACTGGTTGTTTCATTTACTGATTACTCTCTCAGAGCTGAGGAAATCAAGGTGAATGTATACTGAACTGAATTACTGGAGTGCCTAGTGCTTGTGGAACCATATTAAGCTAATACTTAAGTAGAAAATCCTTCTATTCCTTGGTGTAGAAATGCCAATTTGGACTGGAGGGTCAAAGTCAGAAGTCACACAACAGCTGGACACCTGATAAAGGAGCAGTGGTCTGAAAGCTGAGAGTTCAAACAAACCTGCTGGGGCTATAACCTGGTGTCGTGTGACTCCTGACTTTTTCTATTCCTTGAGGTATTGAACAAAACAAAAATGCAAGCTTCCAAATGCATTCCAAATATATACGAAACACGCCACCTTACCTGTCCTCTTACTAAATGCCACAGGGCCAATGTAGATGCCAGATGTTGGGCTTGCATGGCATCCTCTGTGAGAATTGTGGGACATACTTCCAATATTCCATCCTTCTGTCTGTTTACTCTTACACTAAACAAAACAAAAATAATATTTAGTAGCAGATTTATGCGAGTGCATAATTGTGAAAGACATCTGGAAACATAACTGTTAGCTCAGCAGTTATGCTATTTTGAAATTTCTTCCCTTATCCTACTCTTGGGAAAGGATACCACAGAAGTGAGCTAATTTGTGTACTTACTTGTTCTCGCTAGATGACACCACAGCTCCCCATATAGCATTATTAATTCAATAATAAACATTGCTAAAAGGAGAAAGAAGCTGACGCTTTTCATTTTGCACTCATCAGAGCTGTGATGCAAAAACTAACTTGAAGAAAGGACTACACTATAACAGGAAGATGCTCATTGGTGGGGACAAATTGGCATACAAATACAGCAACAGACAACTGCTTATCAGAATTCTCAGACCATGATGCTGCCAATAGGGATGCAGCAGGGATGAGTTATCTCCACCAATCTGTTTTTTGAAAAAGGTACAATGTACGTACAAATTCCATTTGCATACATAATACAAGGTCCTGTGTATTTATATATTTAAGAATATGAAATTCACTGTATTGTGCACCAAAATTATAAAATTACACATATAAGCATATGAAATAAGAGCAGTAGATGATTCAGTCCTTAGAGCCTGTTTGGTCATTCAATGCCACTGCTAAATCTTGATTCCACAGCCTCACAAGAATCTATCCATTTCTGCCATCGTAGTATCCAACGACCCTACCTCCACTTCTCTTTTTTAATTTATAAGCATCACATTTGCTTACTGATTATGTTCTGTCCTGCACACTAATTTTTTGTACACCAGAATACCCAATTCTTTCTGCGCCTCAGAATTCTGTAATTATTCTCCATTTAAACAATTCTCTAGATTTTTATTCTTCTTGCTAACACCTTGACATTCTCCCGCGTGTTTTCCCCTGACCCCATGAGTTTTGATTTAGCACTTTATCAAATGCTGTCTGTGAACCAAGTACAGCATGTCCACAGGCTTAATTTTATCTATAGAGTATGTTGCTCCTTCAAAGAACTCCAATCAAATGGTTAAACATGCTTTCCCTTTGAGGAAACCATGCTGACTTTTCCAGATTATCTTGAGTTTGTTTACTTTCACAATTATAATGTCTATAACTACCGATTCCAACACCTCCCCACAACAATGTCAACATAACTACCTATAGTTTCCTGCTTTGTGCTTCCATCTATTCTTGGGTGGAAGGGGGTTATATTTGTTACTTTCCAATAGAATCATTCATGAATCACATGAGTTTTGGAAAACTAACGCAGATCAGTAACCTCTCAGGATGAAATTCAAGGGGCCTGGAGACTGGAGAGCCTGTAGCTCCAGAAATCTGCCTAATATCACTTACCCATTAATTGGAATACTCACTAAGTCCCCATCTCCCTTCCACCTCTGGACGTCAGAGGCAAAATATTTATTTGCATGACCTGCCATTTTCTTCTACTATATCTAGAGAACCAACACATATTTCACTTGCTCTTTTTTTTAAAAAGAGTCAGAGATGTCCAGCATGGAAACAGACCCTTCGGTCCAACTTGTCCACGCCGACCAGATATCCCAACCCAATCTCATCCCACCTATCAGCACCCAGCCCATATCCCTCCAAACCCTTCCTATTCATATACCCATCCAAATGCCTCTTAAATGTTGCAATTGTACCAGCCTCCACCACTTCTTCTGACAGCTCATTCTATACACATACCACTGTCTGTGTGAAAACGTTGCCGCAGAGGTCTCTTTTATATCTTTCCCCTCTCACCCTAAACCTATGCCCTCTAGTTCTGGACTCCCCGACCCCAGGGAAAAGACTTTGCCTATTTATCCTATCCATGCCCTTCATAATTTTGTAAACATCTATAAAGGTCACCCCTCAGCCTCCGACTCTCCAGGGAAAACAGCCCCAGCCTGTTCAGCCTCTCCCTGTAGCTCAAATCCTCCAACCCTGGCAACACCCTTGTAAATCTTTTCGGAACCCTTTCAGGTTTCACAACATCTTTCCGATAGGAGGGAGACCAGAAGTGCACACAATATTCCAACAGTGGCCTAACCAATGTATTGTACAGCCGCAACATGACCTCCCAACTCCTGTACTCAATACTCTGACCAATAAAGGAAAGCATTCCAAATGCCTTCTTCACTATCCTATCCACCTGCGACTCCACTTTCAAGGAGCTATGAACATGCACTCCAAGGTCTCTCTGTTCAGCAACACTCCCTAGGACCTTACCATTAAGTGTGTAAGTCCTGCTATGATTTGCTTTCGCTTCCCAAAACGCAGCACCTCGCATTTATCTGAATTAAACTCCATCTGCTACTTCTCAGCCCATTGGCCCATCTGGTTCAGATCCTGTTAAAATCAGAGGTAATCCTCTCCGCTGTCCACTACACCTCCAGTGTTGGTGTCATCTGCAAACTTACTAACTGTACCTCTTATGCTCGCATCCAAATCATTTATGTAAATGACAAAAAGTAGAGGACCCAGCACCGATCCTTGTGGCACTCCACTGGTCACAGGCCTCCAGTCTGAAAAACAACCTTCCACTACCACCCTCTTGTAAATACCTGAAGAAACTCTTGCCAACCATTTTTACATTCCAAGTAAACTTCCTCTCATTCTAGTTTATTTTTCTCAATTAATCTTTTAGTCATCTTCTGTTGTTTGTTATATTCTGAATAATCATCTGATCTGCCACTCACCTTTGCCAGATGTATACATTTAAGTTGGATGTTGGGTCCTCTCTTTAGAATTTGTTTTGTGATAAAAGTACACTTATTTTACACTTACAGATCTATCCTCATCCTAGTTTGCCAGTTCACTTCAGTTGTTTCAACCTTCCCACGCACATAATTCAGCTCCCATACAGCATTATTGATTCAATAATGAACATTACTTAAAGGAAAACGAAGCTGATGCTTTTCATCTTGCATTCATTAGAATTGTGTTACAAAAACTGAGTTTGAAGAAAGAACTACACCATCAGAATCAGGTGCTTATTGGCCGGGACATCGTGACATACAGATACAACATCAGCTAACTGCTCATCAGAATTCTCAGACAAAGGGGAAAAGAGAAAATGCTGGAAAATCTCAGCAGGTCTGACAGCAACTGTAAGGAGAGAAAAGAGTTGACGTTTCGAGTCTAACTGACCCTTGTCAAAGCTAGATTCAAAATACAAACCTAAACCCTTATTTTACCCTTTCAAACTAGATGTAAACTGCAAACATTGCGGTTGTTTCTACCTTGCGGTTTTGTAAATGGACGGGTTGCACCTGAACCAGAAGGGCACCAATATCCTGGGGGGTAGGTTTGCTAGCACTCTTTGGGGGGGTTTAAACTAATTTGGCAGGGGGATGGGATCCGGACTTATAGTCCAGCAAGTAAGCTAGCTGTGTGTCAGGATGTCCAAGACTGTAGGGAGGCTGTGGAGAAGGTAGCACTGACAGGGACTACTTGCGGACTCAGAGATGGGCTCAAGTGCGTATACTTCAACGCAAGGAGTATCAGAAATAAGGTGGGTGAACTTAAGGCGTGGATCGGTACCTGGGACTACGATGTTGTGGCCATCACGGAAACATGGATAGATGAGGGACAGGAATGGCTGTTGGAGGTTCCTGGTTACAGATGTTTCAGTAAGATTAGGGAGGGTGGTAAAAAAGGAGGGGGGGGTGGCATTGCTAATTAGAAATGGTATAACGGCTGCAGAAAGGAAGTTTGAGGGGGATCTGCCTCTGGAGGTAGTATGGGCTGAAGTCAGAAATAGGAAAGGTGCAGTCACCTTGTTGGGTGTTTATTATAGGCCCCCCAATAGCAGCAGAGATGTGGAGAAACAGATTGGGAAACAGATTTTGGAAAGGTGCAGAAGCCACAGGGTCGTAGTCATGGGCGACTTCAACTTCCCAAATTTTGATTGGAAGCTCTTTAGATCAAGTAGATTGGATGGGGCGGTGTTTGTGCAGTGTGTCCAGGAAGCTTTTCTAACGCAGTATGTAGAGTGTCCAACCAGAGGGGAGGCCATATTGGATTTGGTACTCGGTAATGAACCGGGACAAGTGGTGGGCTTGTTAGTGGGTGAACATTTTGGTGATGGTGACCACAATTCTGTGACTTTCACCTTGGTGATGGAGAGAGATAGGTGCACACAACAAGGAAGATTTTACAATTGGGGGAAGGGAAATTACGATGCTGTAAGACAGGATTTGAGGAGCATACATTGGGAGCATAGGCTGTCAGGGAAGGATGTGGTGGAAATGTGGAACTTTTTCAAGGAGCAGATACGACGTGTCCTTGATATGTATGTACCGATCAGGCAGGAAAGAAATGGTCGTGTGAGGGAGCCTTGGTTGACGAGGGAGGTTGAATGTCTAGTAAAGAGGAAGAAGGAGGCTTACATAAGGTTGAGGAAACAAGGTTCAGACAGAGCAGTGGAGGGATACAGGATAGCCAGAAGGGACCTGAAGAAAGGGATTAGGAGAGCTAAGAGAGGGCATGAAAAATCCTTGGCGGATAGGATCAAGGATAACCCCAAGGCATTCTATGCGTATGTGAGAAACCTGAGAATGACGAGAACGAGGGTAGGTCCGATCAAGGACAGTGGTGGGAGACTGTGTATTGAGTCGGAAGAGATAGAAGAGGTCTTGAACAAGTACTTCTCTTCAGTATTTACGAACGAGAGGGACCGTATTGTTGAAGAGGAGAGTGTGAAACGGACTGATAAGCTAGAAGAGATACCTGTTAGGAAGGAAGATGTGTTGGACATTTTGAACAACTTGAGGATAGACAAGTCCCCCGGGCCTGACGGGATATATCCTAGGATTATGTGGGAAGCAAGAGAGGAAATTGCAGTACCGTTGGCAATGATCTTCTCGTCTTCACTGGCAACGGGGGTGGTACCAGGGGACTGGAGAGTAGCGAATGTTGTGCCCCTGTTCAAAAAAGGGAATAGGGATAACCCCGGGAATTACAGGCCAGTTAGTCTTACTTCTGTGGTAGGCAAAGTAATGGAAAGGGTACTGAGGGATAGGATTTACGAGTATCTGGAAAGACACTGCTTGATTAGGGACAGCCAGCACGGATTTGTGAAGGGTAGGTCTTGCCTTACAAGTCTTATTGAATTCTTCGAGGAGGTGACCAAGCATGTGGATGAGGGTAGAGCAGTGGATGTAGTGTACATGGATTTTAGTAAGGCATTTGATAAGGTTCCCCATGGTAGGCTTATGCGGAAAGTCAGGAGGCATGGGATAGAGGGAAATTTGGCCAATTGGATAGAAAACTGGCTAACCGGTCGAAGTCAGAGAGTGGTGGTAGATGGTAAATATTCAGCATGGAGTCCAGTTACAAGTGGAGTTCCGCAGGGATCAGTTCTGGGTCCTCTGCTGTTTGTAATTTTTATTAATGACTTAGATGAGGGAGTCGAAGGGTGGGTCAGTAAATTTGCAGATGATACAAAGATAGGTGGAGCTGTGGACAGTGAGGAGGGCTGTTGTCGGCTGCAGAGGGACTTAGATATGATGCAGAGCTGGGCTGAGGAGTGGCAGATGGAGTTCAACCCTGCCAAGTGTGAGGTTGTCCATTTTGGAAGAACAAATAAGAATGCAGAATACAGGGTTAACGGTAGGGTTCTTGGTCAGGTGGAGGAACAGAGGGATCTTGGGGTCTATGTACATAGATCTTTGAAGGTTGCCACTCAGGTGGATAGAGTTTGTAAGAAGGCCTATGGAGTATTATCGTTCATTAGCAGAGGGATTGAATTCAAGAGTCGTGAAGTGATGTTGCAGCTGTACAGGACTTTGGTTAGGCCACAGTTGGAGTACTGTGTGCAGTTCTGGTCGCCTCACTTTAGGAAAGATGTGGAAGCTTTGGAGAGGGTGCAGAGAAGATTTACCAGGATGTTGCCTGGAATGGAGAGTAGGTCGTACGAGGATAGGTTGAGAGTTCTCGGCCTTTTCTCGTTGGAACGGCGAAGGATGAGGGGTGACTTGATAGAGGTTTATAAGATGATCAGAGGAATAGATAGAGTAGACAGTCAGAAACTTTTTCCCCGGGTACAACAGAGTGTTACAAGGGGACAAATTTAAGGTGAAGGGTGGAAGGTATAGGGGAGATGTCAGGGGTGGGTTCTTTACCCAGAGAGTGGTGGGGGCATGGAATGCGCTGCCCGTGGGAGTGGTAGAGTCAGAATCATTGGCGACCTTTAAGCGGCATTTGGATAGGTACATGGATGGGTGCTTAATCTAGGATAGAAGTTCGGCACAACATCGTGGGCCGAAGGGCCTGTTCTGTGCTGTATTGTTCTATGTTCTATGTTCTATATCATTAATTAATCTTGTCTCAATGCACAATACCACATCTAAAATAATCGCTCTCTGATCAGTTTCAGAAAGTTTCTTAGAGCATCACAATCTTAAAAGCTTTCTCTGAACTCATCCAAGCTTGTACTGCCAATCTGATTTTTCCAGTTTATATGTAGATTCAAGTCATCTATTATTGCTGCCCCCACTGCTCCTTTTGTCATCACAAAAAATTGATTATACCACCGAATTTCCTAATTTTACCTGTCAGGTTACAAGAATATCTGCACCAGGTTTTCAATTAACAGGCAAGTAACTTTTATTGTATTTGAACTGTTTTTAACCAAAAGCAAAAGTCTATCAATTACTAATTCATAACACTATAAATTAAACTCTATCATTTCAAATTACCATATGCATACAGGGTAAAGACATACACAGAGAAGCAAGACAAGAGCATTTGATTGGGAAATGAAAAGCCATAGGCAGAGCTCTGGTTCAAGTTTGGATCAGAGACAATAAGTTATTTTCCGTGGATTCTTTCTGCTTCCTTTCAGTTCTTTGCTTAATAGATTAAGAAATTGGCACATCGATAAGGACTTTGATTCACTGACTCTGAAGGTGGTTTTCCCTTTTTTTAAAATCATAAAGGAAATTTACAAAAGAACAGTTTACAAGGAAATGGCGAGAACTACCACCAGGCAATTTTCTGTGACTTCTCTGCATAGGAGGGTGTAAAGAGAGAGAGGGTGGGTAGGTGTTTTCTCATCACTGGCTGAATGTTTTTGCTATGTTATCCAATGTCAAGACTAATAACAGTTACCTAAGAATCAATAATTATGTTGAGCACTCCTGATCTCCAATACTGGTCCCAAGTGAAAAGCAACTCAAAAGATTGCCTCTGGACAAAACTGCTCTGAACACATTCACTCAACATCTACGGGAATGTGTCTAGCTTGATCAAGGCAACATGATAGATACAGTTCACAATGAGTTCCAATCATTATTTTAAATACTGCAATATCGTCTTTCATTTTCCTTTCTCTGTATTCCCTCATTTGCCAAAGCTAATCCAACTAACCTTCACATCCCTGGTCACGATAAGCAATTTCACATGGCAAATCCACCTTGACTGCACGTTTGGACTGTGTGAGGAAATTGGAGCACCCAAAAAAAAACCTATGCAGACGTGGAGAGAACGTACAAACTCAACACAGACTGTCACCTGAGGGTGGAATTGAACCCAAATCCCCAGTGCTGAGAGGCAGAAGTGCTAAGGACTGAGCCACCATGCTACCCCAAAAAAAGGAGAAAAAAAAAAGGAACTAATAAGAATGGAAATGGCTTTTATACCTGATAACTTAACAGAATCCTATAATTTTCTTTCAAACAATGAACCACATGAGCTTAAAATCAACAGAAAATGCTCGGCTGAGAGAAATAGAAGTTTCTGTTAAATATTCATTATTCCCAAGGATAAAATACTAACAAGTTTATGAATTGTGACAAAAGGTACAACAAAACTTACAAACCTACACTTCCAGAATCTACCCACAGGGATTTTGCGATAATTAGGAGCTGGACTAGTGGGGAGGTTTTTCCGGCACCAATCAATCAGAAATTGTTTGGGAGACTTCCCTGTCCAACTTCGTGAAGTGTAGTCAAAGTTCCGTACATCCTTTGGTTCATTTCTTGCTATAAATGGTAATAGAGTTCAAATACAAGAATCAACAGTTATTCTATAAACAAAGTTATAAATATGTTATCCAATCAAGTGTTTCATTATACAGTTACTTACGTTTCTCTTTTAATTTTGGAGTTGATTCTTCCAGCAAGGTTAGGTTAAGGGCATCTTCATGCTTATCATCAGGAAGTTCAGGCAAACCTTTGCCATTCTTCTTTATGTCTACCATCTTGATTGAAGGATCAAAAGCAGGATGCTTCTCCAACTGTTTAATCTCTACATCAAAAGTAAAAATAGATATCATCATCCACATTTCCTAAGGTACAAAGTTTAAGGACACTTTCATAAGTTTTTTTCATTTTTACGATCATTCAAGACAATTGGAAAACTGGCAAATTCTAGCCACAGAGTAACTGTTCGAATTCAGTCTCATAAAATACAATGAAATTCAACATAAACAATTCACCAAAGAAGGTTCAACCTGGTTTAAGATTACTGAATTTTTTTAATGTTATACTTCACAATAATAACTTAAGTTCACAACATAATTCAATAATTTACTTTAAAGTCAACCTTCTTCCTAGATTTGTCTCCTTTTTTCTCATAACTCAACCTTTCTCCATGTTCTATCAATCTAGTTGCTCTTTTCTGTTCTATAAACTTAAAATAATACTTTGAGGGAGCTGATGACTGTCAAGGGGTGAGCTATCAGTGTGAAGAAATCTCCACGTGTAAATAAAGGGTAACTTGGTGACGGGATACCAGCCTCTGTGGAATTATTTCAGACATCTGGCCTCATTCTTGCTGTCTCAGGTAAAGGTATGGCAATTAACTTTTTAATTACTTTTCTTAAAAAAAAACTCAACACTACAATAATTGATCAAAGAAAGGAACTATGTCCTTACCCTGTTGTAGTATCTTTATTCGTTCACTTGCTTCTCTGTGAGCATGTTTGTTATTATTTTGTTTAAAGGACAAAGCCCGTTCTTTAACATCAACTAGTTTTGCTGTCAGCTCCAAGTAAAGTTCATTCTGTTCAATTAAAAAAAAACAAAATCTCCTTGAATTTCCAACAGAATACCTTTGCGTGTTATATGCGGAGCTAAACATATGGAGTTACAGCAAGTTCAAAAATGATGATAGGAAAACAAAATAGCAACACATCCAACTTTTCTAACTGACCAAAGATAGATATTTCTGAAATTTCTCTCCTTCCGACAGAGAGATGAAATCACAAGAAAATTGATTCAATGAATTATCAGTTATCAAATTTCAGATAGCATTCAATTAAAAATCTGTTAGAAATGCTCCTTTGTTAGGAAGGCACAAAATAGGTTACTTGTGAAAGCTTCAAATAATTTTAACATTTTGCAGAGTGAAATAGCTTAGTGACGTTGGCATAATTCATTCAACAGTGTTATTGATGGAGTTACCGACAGGCATTTGCTATAGATGGAATTGTAATACATCAACAAGCCTCCAATGCTTTCAGGGAGAAGAACATTGCAAAGGAAGGAAAAGCACAAGCAATGCCACTTTCCATCATCTGAAGATAAATACATGTTATATTTACCGGATCAAAACGTTCTTCCTTTTCACAAGTTTTCTCAGGTAATTCATTATTTGGATCATCACTGTCATCATCTCCGCTACTACTTGCTTTTTCAGCATATTGTAAAATCCATTCCTTCATGCTAACTTGCGTGCTTCCACTTTCAGCAGCCTATCAGCAAGAAACATTGTAATTCATATTCTTCAGACATCAATTTAATGTCTCATGTCAACCTTAGTCTTTCACAAAAATATTTACAAATCAGTAATCTAGCATTCCATCACCACTCTAATCTTGACTCTAATCCCCAACATCTACAGTACTCATTTCTACCTAGTAATCCAGAGTCCTAGCTATTGTTAGTGTGACATGGGTTTGAATTTCACAATGACAAATGCTAAAATTTCAAATTCAATTAAATTTAGAGTGAAAATCTAGTCTTATGGTGAGCATGTAATCACTCTTGACTGTTCTGAAGGAGCATCTGGTTCCATGATGTCCTTATAGTGCTACTAATCTGCTATACATGTCTAATTCCAAACATGCATACATCTAAATCCAGATCAACAGCAATGTGGTTGACTTTTAACTGCCTTCTTAAATGGTAGGCAATACACAGTTTTCTTAAAGCATCCCTAAAGTTGAAAGAAAGGAATGAAACCAGGCATTTTACCCAGCATTGATAGAGGCACCAGAAAAACAAAATGTCAAATGAACCCTCTTAACCTTGCAAAGTCTTCTTACGAACTTCTGGCATAATTGCAAAGGCATTCTCACAGACTAGTCAAGCAACAGGTTGACAATCATGCTTATGGAGTCATACCCTAATATTAATGACACTGTCCCAGACACCATCACTGCCATCCTTGGCTAGGTCCAATGCAACCAGAGATGGCGATACAGTGGCATACAATATGAAGGGAGCCTTGTTCGAGGCTCAACGTTGACTCTGGACCCATAATGTCTCATGACATCAGGACGAACACAAGAAACAAAACTGTCAAATTCATCTGTCATGATGTAAGAGAGATCACTGCACAGTTACTGTGGAAAAAAGGTCCCATTACACACTGAGCACACCCTGCACCTTGCTGTGTGGCACGACTGGCATGTTAAATGGGACAGACTTTGAAGAATGTACCATCTCAAATCTGGGCATCCATGAGACACATTGGGCAATCAGCAGCAGCAGCAAAATTATCTTCAAATACAATGTGAAACCTCACGGTTTGCATATTCCCTTTTCTATTATTAGTAAGAAGCCAGGACAGGCAGGAATGAAAGACTAGTTGGTATGGAATGGAATAAGTATGATATCAAGAACTTATCTTGAATTGGATAAGGTCTAAGCAAGAAATATAACAGGGAAAGACAATACTGATAGGGATCAACCCCTGAACAGTAGTCTTCTCATTGGACAGAGAAAAACTGAGGCGACAATAAGGGCATACAAAGTGAATACATTAATCATTGCAATTTTAATTTTCATTTAGATTGGGGAAATCAAATTGGGAGGAGGCCAAAAAGAAGAATTCCTAAAATGAACTGAGATTCCAAGAAGAAGAATGCTGCGGATTCAACTAGAAATCAGGCTGTTTTGGATCTGATGATATGTAATGAAGCATGTATATTAAATTAGGTCAAAGTAAAAGATGCCCTTGGAAACAGTGACCATAACATGGCAGAATTTAGTGTTCAGTTTGAGGGGGAGAAACTCAGGTCAGAAACAACTGTGCTAAGCTCAAATAAGGGTAATTACAAAGGAATGAGGGCAGAGCTGGCTGGAGTGGACTGAGAAAAGAGTTTCGCAGCAAAGACAGTTAAAGAGCAATGGCATACGTTTAAGAATATAGAGTACAGTGATGGAGGAAGGTTTTAGGAAGGGATAAGGCAACTATGGTTTACCAAGGAAGTTCAGGTTAGTAAAAAAAAAATGTGGCAAAGATCAATGATAAACCAGAGTTCTAGGAACGCTTAAAAAAAACAAAAGACAACCAAACAAAAAATAACGAGGGAGAAAATAATTAATAAATAGGAAAAAAACAAGGTAAACTCACAAGTAGTACCAAGACGGACACCTTAGGTTTCGAAACTGCCAATGTAACACCTTTATTTAAAGTGGGAAGGAGACAATCAAATAGATCAATCACAAAAAACAACAGCACGGAAACAGACCAGTTGGTCCAACTTGTCCATGCCAGATATTCTAAATTAATCTAGTCCCATTTGCCAGCATTTGGCCCATATCCCTCTAAACCCCTCCTATTCTTCTACCCATCCAGATGCTTTTTAAATGTTGTAATTGTACCAGCCACCATCACTTTATATGGCAGGTCATACAAACAACATGGAGGAGGTTAGAAACAGGTGAAACAAGTGAGCAATGACATAATGTGGGAAAATGTGAAGTTATGCTTTTTGGAAGGAAAAATAGAGGAGCTAAGTATTATTAAAAATCTGCAGAACCAAGGGGTTTGGGAGTCCTCATCCAAGAATCCCACAAAGCTAGCAATCAAGTTCAGTAGGTAATAGGGAGGGCAAATGGAATGTTGGCTTTTACTTCAAAGGTAATGGGCTTTAAAAGTAAGGCAGTTTAGCTAAAACTATACCAAGCACTGGTCAGGAGAAAGTTGGGATACTGCGAGCATTTTAGTCACTTTATCTAAGGAAAGATAAACTGGCATCAGAGACAGTCCAGAGAAGGTTCACTCGCCTGATACCAGGTATGGAATAACTGTGGGGAGAGGTTAAGTAGATTGGGCCTGTAGTCATTGGAATACACAAGAATGAAAGGTGACCAAAAACATACAAGATGCTTAGAGGACTTGGCAGGGTAGATGCAGCAAAGTTGCTTCCCCCCTCTTGTGAGAGAGGCTAGGGCCAGACGACATAATCTCAGAACGAGTTGCATATTTAAGACAAAGATGAGGAGGAATTTCCTCTCTCAGAAGATAGCGAGTCTGTGGAATTCTTTATATAAAAAAAAAGGGCTGTTGAGGCTAGGTCATAAAGCATATTCAGAGCTGAGGTAGACATGTTTTTTTTAATCAGTAAGGGAATCAGAGTTATGAGGGAAGGGAAGGAAGTGGAATTGAGGACTATCAGATCAGCTATGATCTCAAATAAATTGCAGTTAATGTAATACAGTAACCTTAAGTCATTGGGCACATGCCAACTACATCGATTGTGGGAAATAATGACATATAATGTAAACATTTAAACACTGACAACATGCTTCAAGAAAGCAGAAGTCATTCAAGAGATGACAGATCAGATGACAAAACGATCATGACAAAACAACTCCATACCAAGTCCAAATAGTCCAGTGCCCTGAAAATTAAATACATTTCACCTCATTAGAGCCAAAATGTCTCTCATATTATATATTAACATTCAGTTATGATATATGGGACCTTCTTTGCTTGTTGCTGTGTTGAAAAAGCAAATAGCAGCATATCAAACTAGTAATGCATGAGAACCTCATTTTTAAAATAAAAGCTAAGCTGCTGTCAAGGAGAGGAAAAATAAAAGGCACATAACCATTCTTTTATCCACTTTTTGTCAAAAACATTAAATTTGACAAAAGATTCATAATCTTACCTTGATTTGGGGCTTATCATCACCTTTTTGAACCTCAGATTTTTCATAATTTATTTCAGCCTTTACAGGCAGCTGAAACTTGGGCTTGGTCTTGGTCTCTTCCTCCTGCAGTTTCTGCCTGAATCCATCAGGTAATGAATCTTAAATAAAAAGATACATATCAAATCAATTAAAATGAGAAATTATTCTGAGCAGATTACCATAAACACACATACTACATGAACATTCAGAGATTAAGAATTTATTCACAATTTCTCATATGCGTACGTCATGAATTAAACCAGTCGAAAGAAACTTTCTGAACACAAAATTCATCCTTCAAAAGATTTTCTTTGGTCCCTAATATCCAGTTAAAGAGAGGCAGATTGCTCATCTGTTGTCTTGACATAGCCGAAGGAACCTGGTCAGCAGAACAGTTGTACAGTAAAAAGTTGCAACCTCAAAGAATAGAAAGCATACTGAAAATATAAGATATGAATAAATTGCTTAAACAACCAACTATCACATAACCACTATTTCATTCACTACAGTTTTTATTATTAACATACCCACTGTAATATAACACAATTTGAATGAGTAACCTAAATTTTGGTTCTGCTACCATGAATATCCAGTTTTACTTGTACCTTTCTCAATTTATTCATGAGCTGTACAAGTTGCTGGTTAAGCCAGTATTTGTCTCAAGGAAGTTGCAGTCAACTTTCTTCTTTACTGCAGGTACACTGCAGGGCAAGAGGAAGGGAGTTCCAGGATTTTGACTCAGTGACAGAAAAGAATGAGTGATAAAGTTTGAAGTCAGGATAATGGCAGTTTAGAAGGGAACTGGGAAACTAGTGGTATTGCTATGCATCTGATGTCCTTGGCCTTCAAAAGGGGTTTGATGAAAGTACTGATAAAGGAGACTTAATGAATTGTCACAGTGAATCTTGGATATGGTACACATCTACTGTGTAATAACAGTGTTATTAGCTTTGTCCTGGATGGTATTGAGCTTCAAATGTTGATGCAGCTTGGCTCATCTCGGCAAGTGGAGAATATTTCATCACACTCCTGACTTATCAATGATAGACAGGCTTTAGAGAATCAGGAGGCACGTTATTGACTGCAGAATTACCTGCATTTGACGTTCTCTTGTAGCCAATATATTTATATGACTGGTCGATTAAGTTTCTGCATGCAGTGCAAAATTATATAATTACTGGGACCCTAACAATAATGAAACAATGCTGGAAAATACAATTATAATTGCAGTAATTAAATTACCCAAGATAAATACTCCAGCAAAGCCATTTTCCTTCCTAAACTTCCAGTTGCCAAAGATACCTTTCAACAACTTTTTAGTTATTCATCATTCTTTGCCATCTGTACGGGCAGTTCCTATTTGATCTAAGCACTAAATCTTCCAACTTCTTTTTTTCCATCAAGGAAACACAGAAGCTTACAGTTATTGGTTGTATACATTTTGCAATATACCATTTTTTTCAAAAAATATATGAAATCATATAATCCCTATAGTGTGGAAGCTGGTCATTTGTCCCATTGAGTCCACACCAATCCTCCAAACAGAATCCTATCCAGACCCAGCCCCTTACTCTATTCCTGTAACCCTGCATTTACTTTGGCTAATGCACCTCGTCTGCACATCCCTGGACACTATGGTTAACTTATTACTTCCAATTCATCTAACCTGCACATCTTTGGACCGTGGAAGGAAACTGCAGCACCCGGTGGAAACCCATGCAGACAAGGGGAGAATGTGAAAATTTCACATAGACTGTCACCAGAGGGTGGAATCAAACCCAATATCTGGCACTGTGAGGAAGCAGCATTAACTACTGAGCCACCGTGCTGGTCTGCGTGTTATGCTTAGTCAAGCAATATACTTTTCACAATTAAAACATTTGAGTAGGATTTGAGTGGATGGGATGGCAGAGTGCTGCCTCACAGTGCCATGGGACGTGGGTTTGATTCCAGTGTCAGGCAATTGTGTCAAGTTTGCGTGTTCTTGTTGTGTCTGCCTGGATTTGTTCCAGTTTCCTCCCACAATCCAAAGATGTGCAGGTTAAGTGAGTTGGTGAAGCTAGATTGCCAGGGTTGTGCAGGCTCGGTGGATTAGCCATGGCAATAGAGGATTACAGGGATAGGGTTGGGGGGTGGTGTCTAGGTGGGATGCTCATGGAGGGGCGGTGTGTACACGATCACGGAATGACCTGCTTCGACGCTGTGGGGATTTGATTTTTTTTTGGGCCATGGTTTTGTGCAACTGCAAAATGTAATGCTGAAAAGATTGAGTGAAGGTCAAGGAAATGGATTTGCTTTTTCAAAAATATGTTGGCAATTTTTATAAAGCAGTACTCATTGCAAGACTAATGACACATTGTTTTATCATGACAGCAGTGTTGCATTGAATTTTTTTTTCTAATATAAAAAGGAAATACAAATGCTTGAAATCTGAAATAAAAGAAAAAAATTCTGATAATGTTGAAGAGGGCAGACAGTATCTGTTGAGGAAAGAAAAAGCTAGCATTTCAGATTGACGTCTTTTTGCAGAATTGCAGGAGGAAACATCAATTTCCCCACAAAGTCTAAATGGCAAAATGTATCCAAGTCCAAGTCCATGTCATGTTTGTCACAGATAAAACAATTATACTACTAAACACATTCATATTCAAACAACTTACCGTCAGGAAGATTTAAACACAACCAGTCCAAAGCAGAATGAAGATCTCCACCATAAATAACAGTGTTTTTCATGGCTTCTTCAATGTCCTCTGCACGAAATGAAAATCCTTGCAAAGCTATATATAGGTCCTGCACAGACATTCAATTAATAAGACTATTTAAACATAAAAATTGTTCCGTATGCTTTCAAACATCACGAAAAACTAAAACCGAATATAAAATTCAACTGAAAAGTTAATAATATAGTGGGAATACTTAGAATGAACATATACAAGTATCAATGATGACAGTTAAAAGGTTAAATATCATGAATTATAGAAGTAAACATAATTCAAATCCCATGAACACTTTACTGGCCCAAGCACACCATAAATTATCCTAATTTAACCACAATTAGACTATTAAGAATAATAAACATCCATCCTTGTAATAAACTCCTCTGCAATATTTACATGAATCACCTGCTTCCCACAATACCCACAGTCATGTTTGCCACTTTCCACAAGCCCAACAGTCCATGTTCTATAAATACTCACTAAGGATTTAAGAAACAGACAAGCACTTACAACATAAGAACTAAGAGCAGGAGTAGGCCATCTGGCTATTTGAGCCCATTTTGCCATTCAATAGGATCATGGCTAATTTTTTGTGGACTCAGCTCCACTTACCTGCCCTCTCACCATAATCTTGAATTCCTTTACTGCTCAAAAAATTATCTAAGCTTTAAAAACATTCAATGAGGAAGCCTCAACTACTTCACTGGGCAGGGAATTCCACAGATTCCTTCACCCAGAGGGTTGTGAGTTTCTTCTCAATTCAGTCCTAAATCTGCCACCCCTAATTTTGAGGCTATGCCCTCTTGTCCTAGTTGTATCCACCAGTGAAAACATCCTCTCAACTCTATCTTATCTATTTCCTTGATAGTTTTACATATTTCTCTCAGATCCCCTTCCTCATTCTTCTCAATTCCAATGAATAAAGCCCCAGTCAACTCAGTCTCTCCTCTTAAGCCAACACCTTTAACTTAGTAAACCTCTTTTGCACCCCCTCCAGTGCCAGTACATCCTTTCACAAGTAAGGTGAAGAAACTGTACATAGTACTCCAAGTATGGCCTCATCAGCACCTTACACAGCTGCAACATAACCTCCCTGCTTTTAAACTCAATCCCCTTAGTAATGAAGGACAAAATTCCATTTGTCGTCTTAATTACTTGTTGCATCTGCAGACTAACCTTTTGAGATTCATGCACAAGGACACCCAAGTCCCTCTACACGGCAGCATGCTGCAATTTCTTACCTTTCAAATAACAGTCCTTTTTACTATTATTTTCTTAGCAAAATAGATGATTTCACTTTTATTAACATTGTATTCCATCTGCCAGACCTTTGCCCATTCACTTAAATCCATGTCCCTTTGCAAAGCTTCACAGACTTTTGCACACTTAGCTTTCCCATTCATCTTAGTGTCACCCACAAACCTTGACACACGACTCATGGTCCCCAACTCCAAATCATCTAGGTAAATCCTGAATAACTACAGTCCCAACACTGATCCTGAGGCACACCACCCACGAGTCTCTGATCACCAACCAGAAAAGACTCATTTATCCCCACTCTTTGCTTCATGTAGTTAACTAATCCTCTATGCAAATTAATATATTGCCAATAAAGTCATGCATCTTCAGCTTATGCTGCAGCCTTTTGTCGAATGCCTTTGGAAATCTAGGTACACCACATCTACTGGGTCCCCATTGTCCACCTTGCTCGTAATGTCTTCAGAGAATTCCAGTAGATTAGCTAAGCATGACCTGCTTTTCATGAAACCATGCTGCGTCTGCCCAACGAGACAGCTTCTATCTAGATGTCTTGTTATTTCTTTCTTGATAATAGACTCAAGCATTTTCCCAGAGAAAGTGAGGACTGCAGATGCTGGAGATCAGAGCTGAAAATGTGTTGCTGGAAAAGCGCAGGTCAGGCAGCATCCAAGGAATAGGAGAATCAACGTTTCAGGCATAAGCCTTTCTTCAGGAATGAGGAAAGTGTGTCCAGCAGGCTAAGATAAAAGGTAGGGACGAAGGGCTTGGGGGAGGGACGTTGGAAATACGATAGGTGGAGGGAGGTCAAGGTGAGGGTGATAGGCCGGAGTGGGGTGGGGGCGGAGAGGTCAGGAAGAAGATTGCAGGTTAGGAAGGCGGTGCTGAGTTTGAGGGATTTGACTGAGACAAGGTGGAGGGAGGGGAAATGAGGAAACTGGAGAAATCTGAGTTCATCCCTTGTGGTTAGAGGGTTCCTAGGCAGAAGATGAGGGGCTCTTCCTCCAATCGTCGTGTTGCTATGGCCTGGTGATGGAGGAGTCCAAGGACCTGCATGTCCTTGGTGGAGTGGGAGGGGGAGTTGAAGTGTTGAGCTACGGGGTGGTTGGGTTGGTTGGTCCGGGTGTCCCAGAGGTGTTCTATGAAAAGTTCCGCAAGTAGGTGGCCTGTCTCCCCAATATAGAGGAGGCCACATCGGGTGCAGCGGATGCAATAGATGATATGTGTGGAGGTGCAGGTGAATTTGTGGCGGATATGGAAGTGTCCCTTGGGGCCTTGGAGGGAAGTAAGGGGGGGGGGGGGGGGGGGGGGGGAGGCGGTGAGGTGTGGGCGCAAGTTTTGCATTTCTTGCGGTTGCAGGGGAAGGTGCCGAGAGTGGAGATTGGGTTGGTGTGGGGTGTGGACCTGACGAGGGAGTCACGGAGGGAATGGTCTTTTCAGAACGCTGATCGGGAAAGGAAGGGAAATATATCCCTGGTGGTGGGGTCCGTTTGGAGGTGGCGGAAATGATGGCGGATGATACGCTGTACATGGAGGTTGGTGGGGTGGTAGATGAGGAGCAGTGGGGTTCTGTCCTGGTGGCGGTTGGTGGGGGGGGTTCAAGGGCGGAGGAGCAGGAAGTGGAAGAGATGCGATGGAGGGCATCGTCGACCACGTCTGGGGGGAAATTGCGGTCCTTGAAGAAGGAGGCCATCTGGGTTGTACAGTTTTGGTACTCAGTCCATCTTCCGCAGCTACACTGGCACCACCCCCCACCTTTTCCTCCGCTACATCGATGACTGTATCGGCGCTGCCTCGTGCTCCCACGAGGAGGTTGAACAGTTCATCCACTTTACCAACATCTTCCACCCCGACCTCAAATTCACCTGGACCATCTCAGACTCCTCCCTCCCCTTCCTAGGCCTTTCCATTTATATCTCGGGCGACCGAATCAACACGGACATTTACTATAAACCGACCGATTCCCACAGCTACCTAGACTGCACCTCCTCCCACCCTGCCCCCTGTAAAAACGCCATCCCATATTCCCAATTCCTTCGCCTCCGCCACATCTGCTCCCAGGAGGACCAGTTCCAAAACCGTACAACCCAGATGGCCTCCTTCTTCAAGGACCGCAATTTTCCCCCAGACATGGTCGATGATGCCCTCCACCGCATCTCTTCCACTTCCCGCTCCTCCGTCCTTGAGCCCCGCCTCTACAACCGCCACCAGGACAGAACCCCACTGCTCCTCACCTACCACCCCACCAACCTCCATGTACAGCGTATTATCTGCCGTCATTTCCGCCACCTCCAAACGGACCCCACCACCAGGGATATATTTCCCTTCCCTCCCCTATCAGTGTTCCGAAAAGACCACTCCCTCCGTGACTCCCCCGTCAGGTCCATAACCCCACCAACCCAATCTCCACTCTCGGCACCTTACCCTGCAACCGCAAGAAATGCAAAACTTGCACCCACACCTACCCCCCACTCCCCCCCCTTACTTCCCTCCAAGGCCCCAAGGGATACTTCCATATCCACCACAAATTCACTTGCACCTCCACACATATCATCTATTGCATCCGCTGCACCCAATGTGGCCTCCTCTATATTGGGGAGACAGGCCGCCTACTTGTGGAACTTTTCAGAGAACACCTCTGGGACACCCGGACCAACCAACCCAACCACCCCGTGGCTCAACACTTCAACTCCCCCTCCCACTCCACCAAGGACATGCAGGTCCTTGGACTCCTCCATCGCCAGACCATAGCAACACTACGGTTGGAGGAAGAGCGCCTCATCTTCCGCCTAGGAACCCTCCAACCACAAGGGATGAACTCAGATTTCTCCAGTTTCCTCATTTCCCCTCCCTCCACCTTGTCTCAGTCAAATCCCTCGAACTCAACACCACCTTCCTAACCTGCAATCTTCTTCCTGACCTCTCCGCCCCAACCCCACTCCGGCCTATCACTCTCACCTTGACCTCCTTCCACTTATCACATTTCCAACGCCCCTCCCCCAAGTCCCCCCTCTCTACCTTTTATCTTAGCCTGCTGGACACACTTTCCTCATTCCTGAAGAAGGACTTATGCCCAAAATGTCGATTCTCCTGTTCCTTGGATGCTTCCTGACCTGCTGTGCTTTTCCAGCAACACATTTTCAGCTCAAGCATTTCCCCCACTACCGAAGTTAAGCTAACCCGTTATAATTCCCCATGTTTTGTCTACCCACTTTTTAAAATTGTGGCATTACATTTGCTGTTTTCCAATTTGCTGGAACAGAACAGGCCCAGAGAAAATTACTGGAGGTGCATTTGCAATATCCCCCACCATCTCTTTTAGTACCCTGGGATGCACTTTATTAGGGCCAGGAGACATGTCTACCTGAGTTCCATTAGCTTTCCCAAAACTACAACTTTTGTGATGATGATTTCCAGGTCCTCACATATCTTTGTCTCCTTGTCAATTACTGGCATGTTATTTGTGTCCTCCACTATGAAGACTGACATAAAACACCTGTTCAACGCCTCAGCCATTTCCTCATATCCCATTACTAAATCCTTTTTTCATCCTCTAAAGGACCACTATTTACCTCAGCCACTCTTTTTTGTTTTATATATTGATAGAAACATTTGCTATCTATCTTTATATTCTGAGCTAGTTTACTCTCAATCTATCTTACCTTTCTTTATAGGTATTTTTTGTGCCTTACGATCAAATTAATCCAAATTGTGATTTTGTGTCTTTCCATGGGAAATCTTCTACATAGTGAAAGTCTGTGTCAAGTTTAATTATAGCTTTCTTGTTTCAATTAAACAAACAATAATGGCATCATTCTTGCAGTTGATGAATATTTCACAAGATTTCTTTCAAAAAAGTATATTACTGGAAATTTTGTGGAAAATAACATTTCAAGTGCAATGGTTTGTCCTTTTTTTGTTACTAGAGTTTATATCAACTTATAATACTCACTCATATTCTTTCCCAACTGCTATTGATGTGGAATCAATATCCTGTCCAAATATTGGTATGCTTAATGTTCCACAAACAGAAGGAAAATTTCAGGCAGCTATCACAAAGTTAGATATCTATTTCAAATTTAATGACTCGCAGCTTTCTTACACTGGGTGCAGAAAAAAGATTTCCCATTTATAGATTGTGTAGTCCCAACAGTTATTCATGTGTCTTAGTACATCTATAAACATTTCTGGATATGAAATAAGTTGTGTTGTTTGGACAATACAATTGGCTTTAGGAGGTGTTTATTTGGTTTATTTTATGGAGAAAGGTTGAGACAGAAGTGACGAGCGATCTGCTCAAAGCCAATAAGGTAAATATCTTGCAAGACCATTTTTTTAAAAAAAACTGGAACAACTGAAGCAGCCTAAAAATGGGTGAGGTCAAACCCCACAGAACCAGGATTTTTAGTTTTAGCTTTCAGCAGTTGTTGGGGTCTTGAACCTGGACATGGAAACTATTATTTCTCTCTGTCACAACTAAAAGCTGGGGTTCTTTTCAGCTTCTGAAATTGCATGTGAAACAGTCTATTTTACTGACTTTTCCTTTGCCAAGGGTGTGTTTATGGTATGTTACTATATTGGAACAGTTAATTAATAGTAGTTAGGTATTTTGTTAAGCATTTCAATAGAGTTACAGTTAAGCCAATTCTTTTCTTTTTCTTCAGTCTGCTTGTAAACATAAAAGGCGTTTTGCTTAAATTCGAGTAGTTAACAAATTGAATTGTATCTGGAACACAACACCCTCCACCCACCTTTAAAATAAGAAAAGGTTAGGGTCTGGGCTATCTTATTTTGAGGGGAGGTTTGGTCTGGTCCATAACACGTATTATCTGCAAGTGAAAACTAAGGATTCCCTGAAGTGCTTGAAACATTTGCAAATAATTGCTGAAATGGTATTACCTGCAGTTTTTTCGCTGTGAGCCTTCCAGAGATGGTTCCCGATTTGCCATGTTGGGTTTTGAATTGGTTAATCAGTCTTATTATCCTTTGTTCCAGTTCAGATTTAATCACAACCTTTAAAATATAATTAGTTTGTTATTTTTAGTACTTCTTAAGCATGATAACAAATCAACAGATGGAAGTGTGTGTCTCAGGAACATATGTATTTCTTCCCCAGATTTGACATTGTCCGTTTTGATGTTAAAAGCATTTGTAACTGAAAGTGACTCGTGCTTTGCTAAGTGATATGTTGCCATAGAAAGGCTATAAACTAAAGCTAATTAAATAACTAAATTGGTGTTCAATTAAATCAATAACTTCTACAGGATAAAGTGAAAATTAATTTCGAAAAGAGAGCAATAAAAGTATATAAGTCCAACTTTCCATAAAATCAATTATTTGGACAGTAAGAGTGAACTAAAGAAGCATTTCTGTTAACCGTAACCCCCTCCGCAATAAAGTGGCATCAGCCCAAGAGAAGCAGTTGATTGTTGAGACTTAATATTCAAGTAACACATTTCATGATTTAATAGGAGGAAGATTAGAAAAGTGATAGTCACAGAGGATTCGAAACAAACAGAATTTGCAGGCCTGGCAACATCTTGGGAGAGAAAGCAGAGTTGATGTGTTGGATCCAATGACCCTTCTTCAGATCTCACTGTTAGGGATCCTCACAGAAGGAGCAATCACAGTTTGACTGAATTTAAAATACAGATGGAGGGTAAGAAAGTAAAACCCAGTTCCAGTGTCTTGTGCTGAAACAAAGGAGACTACAATAGAATGAAGGAGGGGCTGGCTAGGTAAACTGAGAGCAAAGACCATATGGGATAACTGAGGAACAGTGGAGCACTTTCAGAGTGATTTTTCACAATTCTCAACAAAAATATATATCAACGAAAAGGAAGGACTGTGGCAAAGTGATTATCAGCCATGAATATTTAAAGAAATAAAGAAAGGTATCAAATTGAAAGTTTGTGCATACAAAGTGCCAAAGATTAGTGGGAAACGCCAGGATTGGGAAATCTTTAAAGGTCAACAGGAAGCCATGAAAAGAACTATTAAGAAAGGTAAGATAGATTATGAGAGCAAACTAGTTCACAATTTAAAATCAGAGCAAAACTTTCTGCAAATATATAAAACAAAAAAGATTGACTAAGGTAAACATTGATTCTTCAAAGAATGAGAAGGGAGAATTAATAATGGGAAATGAGGATATGGACAAGGCGTTGAACAGGTATTTTGTGTCGATCTTCACATGGAACACACAAATAACATGCCAATAATTGATGACAAGGAGGCTATGACAGCCGAGGACCTAGAAACAATCATTGTCTTTAAAGACATTGTTTTGGGCAAGCTAATGGGGCTAAAAGGTAGACAAGTCTCCTGGCCTTAACGGAATGCATCACAGGGTACTAAAAGAGATCGTGGGTCAAAATAACAAATGCACTTGTGGTAACTTGCCAAAATTCATTGGACGCTGGGGCAGTTCCAGCAGAGTCAATAACACCAATTGTGACGCCACTGTTTAAATAAAAGGAATTGACAAAAGGCAGGTAACAATGGCGGGAGTAACTATGACGTTTTGACGTATCTTTGGTGCAGAGTTGGTGTCGTGCTTCCTCGTTGGCCCCGCTGGTAAGCTCAGTAGCCCTGGCTGCTGAATGACAAAATGACAGAGAAAAAGTGCGAGACAGCTGTGGTCAACGCAGACCTGATATCTCTGTATCACTTTCAAAAAAATCATGCGTTTTCCATTTCCAGTGGAGCAGTCCGGCTTGGAAGTGTCCCGGATAAACAACCTCCCACGGCCTCATCCACAACTGCGAGCTGTGTTAAGTCATCAAGTCGTAAACGTGCCTGCTTAACATAACCAGCAACAAAGTTCATCTCGATTCAAACCGAGACTGCGACCTTGAGACGATACCTCCTGCCTTATGTGGAGCTGAGCCCCGCCACCCCTCCCAGGGAGCCAGCTCGCCCAGTAATGGATGACATAGATAATGTTGGAGAAGGAACTATGAAGGTGGCCCACCCTCTGGACGGGGCAAGCATAACTACCCAAACATTCTACAACAAGTTATCAAAATTCGATATAGTGCACAGACCATACGGCTAAAGAGACTGAAACTGAGACTAGTGATATAACAACTGAGACATCTGCCTTTATGGAAGGAGTAGTGATCAAACCAGTATATGACTGGATATCTGTGCCAGAGGTAATTATCCACTACCCAGTCGATAGGCTTTATGCAAGAATTGTGACAGCCTCTTCCCCATTGTGAGCCGGTTTAAGACCAATATGACTAAGGTGCACAAAATCAAGAATATCCAAACAAAATGTTCACGCTGTAACAAAGCAGGAAAGTAGCTCCTGCCATTACCCAAAATGCAAAGGTAAAAAACCCCCGCCCCAACAGGGAACTTTGCACGCAGCGCGTGTGACCAACTCAGTCGGGACTTGGTCAACACGAGAGGCACCAACACCCTGGTCTATGGTATGAAAAACACCTCAAAACTACACTCAAGGTCAAGGGCAAACCAGGGAGAAGTGATCGCGTATGGTCACAGGTGGCAGTGGCACTCCTGAGGGAATGAGAAGTAAGATTTACAGGATACAAATTTATTAATAAATCGATTGCCAGCATCCTTAAAACAAAAATACCCTAGCAAATCTCAGATAAGCGCAGGACCCTTGCAAACACATCGACGGAGGTCCAAACCCCAAACAAGTCAACCATAACTCACATGAATCGGAGGGGGAGAACATCTGGGAAAATGCCAATGATCAAAACACGCGCCAAAGAGCCAGCTGAAGAACACTGGCCTCAATCCTTAAGTATAGGGACGTAGATGACCAGTTAACACAAGCTGAGGAGCTCTTGAGCACAAGGAACGACCTGGACACTCTTGCCCTAGGGGTAGGACTGATGGAAGAAAGTATTACCGATCAACTAATGAACAGTAGGGAGAGACAGAAAAAAATGAAAGAAGCCTCAAAAAGACCAGGCTAAAAAATACAAAAAGACTGGTAACAATATCGGGGCAAAGAAAATATGGGCAGCAAGTAGAGTGCTATTTAGAGCGACACAGGAGCTCTACAAAATCAAACGGCGCCAGCTAGCTCGCGAGATCATGGGGGCGCCGACCTCATCTGCTTGTCCTCTCAAAAGAGGAACTGGAGGCATATATCTGAGAGAAACTGTCAATACCAAACCAGAAATCAAATATCAGTAAGTATGCCCCATACACTGGGAATGTAGATGACCGATCCTTGATGAAACCCATAGAGGTAGAAGAGGTGGAGACAGCCATCAAGGGGATAGACGAGCACAGTGCCGCGGGACCAGACAACCTGAAACTGAGTGATATACGATCAATCCATGAGAAGGGGGAAACTCATCTACCCCGCCTCTTCTCCCTATGGTTCAAATCAAGCAGAATACTCAAATCCCTGAAAAAGAGTTGGATGGTCTTGATTCCTAAGTGCGAGGTTAAAGACCTCCTGAAAAACATTGACAACTGGCAGCCGATAACTATTGGTCCAATTCTGCTACAACTGTTCATGAAATTAATGGCAAAGCACCTCAGTGAAACAGTCTAAATTAACAACACGCAAAGGGGATTCTTAGCAGCCACTCCCGGATGCAATGAAAACATGGTCATTCTCGAAAACATCATGAAGGGAGCAAATCATAACTGCGAGGACCTCACAGTTGTCTTGTTGATCTGGTGAATGCGCTCTACTCAGTTGGGCACAAGCTACTACTGAAAACTTTACAAAGAGCACAACTTCCCAAAGCCTTTGCAGGTCTGATCAAAGATCTCTACACTAGCAACAAAACAGTGGTGGAAGGGAACGGTAAATGTACCACCCCTACAAACATTGAGAGGGGCGTAAAGCAACATTATTTAACATCGCTCTGGATCCTCTGGTATGCTCCCTGGAGAAGGCCAACTCAGGGGTCGCCATGCCCCGTGGCGGCAGAGGAGTCAACTGTTTGACTTTGGCCTTCGTGGATGACATAGCCCTTCTGAGGGACTCCCACACCGAAACGGCGAGGAATCTGAAGCTGCTTCAGTCATACTGTGACCATACAGGTCTCAGTATTAACATCTTGAGGACAAAGGGCTTCCACTGTATGTTTAAGAGGAAGACCTTCTTATACAACCACTTCGATAACTCGAAACCGCGAAATGAATCCATAGCCGATATACGCCCAGATGACATGAAGTAGTATCTGGGTGCCTGTATCAATCAGTGGGCAGGTGTGTCAGAAGGAGAATCGGAGGAGAAGCTTAAGACCTGGGTTAAAAGAATAAAGGCAGCATCTCTCCAACCAAGGCAACGGCTGGAAATCCTTAAAATGCACATCATCCCCAGACTGCATTTCCATCTGACCCTATCCAAAGCATCTCAATGTACACTTATAAAACTGGACCAGATCATCCATAATGCCACAAAAGAATTCCTCCACCTTCCACCTCATACCACTGATGGAGTCCTGTATGCCAGCAATAGGAACGGCGGTCTTGGAGAACCAAAACTTGAGATGCAAATTCCATCCACAATTGTCTGCAAACGCGAGGCACTGGAGACATCCAGTGATGTGATAATTCGGGCGTCCTTTCAGTAAAAAAGGACAATGCAACACAGACACCATTGCAGGACCGCACGAAAGTCCCTAAAGAAATTGAAGGTTTCCTACCTAGCAGCCAAAATGGCCATCATGCCAGCACTCCAGGAGACAGATGTCAAGCGACAGAAACCACCCAACAGGTATGCAGGATGGAGAGAATGGGAATTTGGAAAGTGGCAAAAGCTGGAATGCCAAGAGGCATGCATCCAGTACTTCAGACATGACAAAATCTCTAACTCATGGCTGAAATCAGCAATTCATAAGAAATCCTCTGTTTATAAACAAACAGTTTGCTCTTGCGGTGTAATCTATACTCGACAAGAGCCACCCTATCAAGGGGAAGACCGAATAGAAACAAAATTTGCCGAAGCTGTGAAACGGGAGTCAGGACCATCTCACACATTTCAGGATGCTGCCCATTTATCAAAAATGCTTGGATAAAATGCCATAATAAGATAGCTGAACAGCTGCAAAAGCACATCAGTAAGTACAGCTAGACATTGTACATTGAGCTCAGGTTGTTTGCAAAAGATGGCTCACTACAGAAACCCAATCTCATATTCAAGAAAGATCGAAAGATCGCGGTAGTGGATGTCACGGTGCGGTACAAGAATGACAGCAAAGCTCTGGAAATGGCATAGCCTGAGAAATGAGAGAAATATAAACACCAAGATAACGGAATGACAGGGGGCTCGGAACCCAAGTACTTTGGCTTCATGATGGGCGCACGAGGCAAGTGGCTGGGCCTGAATAACAGCCTCATGAAGTATCTCAGCATAGAAAGATTTGAAACCTTTGCCCAAAAGACATCAAGACTCACATTTTCACTGACACTCGAAGTATTACAACTCTTCAGTGATAAATGAGCAAACTACTGCTAACTGGCTCTGGCCGGAGACTAGGATTAAAAAAAATGAAATAAAAATAAAAATAAAAATAAAAAACAGGGGCGCCGATCCACCTACACCACGATCAGTCAGACCCCAGACTGGTGGAGGACTACCAATACCCGAGCCTCGTATAACACCTGTACCACCCTGGTGCTTGGTCTGTGGTGATGCTACAGAGCCCAAAACGTTGACAGGTGACATAAAGACATGAAAAAGGCACTGTTGCGAGTGTTTCAAAATAGGCGAAAGTGAGGACTGCAGATGCTGGAGATCCGAGTCTAGATGAGAGTAGTGCTAGATAAGCACAGCAGGTCAGGCAGCATCTGAGGAGCAGGAAAATCGACGTTTCGGGCAAAAGCTCTTCATCAGGAATGAAACAGGGTGCCTCCGGGCTGGAGAGATAAATAGGAGGTGGTGGGGCTGGAGAGAAGGTAGCTAAGAGTGCAATAGGTGTATGGAGATGGAGATGAAGGTGATAGGTCGGAGAGGAGGGTGGAGTGGATAGGTGGGAAGGAAGGTTGGCAGGTAGGATAGGTCACGAGGATAGTGCTCAGCTGGCAGGTTGGAACTAGGGTAAGGTGGGAGGAGGGGAAATAAGGAAACTGGTGAAGTCCACATTGATGGCCTGGGGTTGAAGTGTTCTGAGGCGGAAGATGAGGTGTTCTTCCTTGAGGCATTGGGTTGTGAGGGAGCAGCAGTGGAGGCGGCCCAGGACCTGCATGTCCTCAGCAGAGTGGGACGGGGAAGTTGAAACATTCGGCCACGTGGCAGTGGGGTTGATTGGTGCGGGCATCCCAGAGATGTTCCCTAAAACGCTCTGCAAGAAGGCATCCAGTCTCCCCAATATAAAGGAGACCGCATCGGGAGCAACGGATACAATAAATGACATCGGTGGATGTGCAGGTGAAACTTTGACGGATGTGGAAAGCTCCTTTGGGCCCTTAGATGGAGGTGAGGGGGGAGGTGTGGGCACAGGTTTTGCAATTCCTGCTGTGGCAGGAGGGGAGGGTGTGAACTAACCAGGTAGTCACAGAGGGAACGGTCTTTGCCGAAAGCGGAAGGGGTGGGGAGGGAAATATATCCCTGGTGGAGGAGTCCATTTGGAGGTGGTGGAAATGTAAGCAGATGGTGCGGTTTATGTGGAGGTTCAGAGGGTGGAAGGGGAGGACCGGGGGGTTCTGTCCTTGTTGCGTATGGAGAGGTGGGGTTTGAGGGCGGAGGTGCAGGACGTGGATGAGATGTGTTGGAGGGCATCTTCAACCACGTGGGAAGGGAAATTATGGTCTTTAAAGGAGGAGGCCATCTGGTGTGTCCTGTGGTGTAACCGGTCCTCCTGAGAGCAGATACGGCAGAGACAGAGGAATTGGGAATACGGTATAGCATTTTTGCAGGAGGTAGGGTGGGAAGAGGTGTAATCCAGGTAGCTGTGGGAGTCGGTGGGTTTGTAAAAAATGTCAGTGTTAAGTCGGTCGTCATTAATGGAGATGGAGAGGTCCAGGAAGGGGAGGGAGGTGTCAGAGATGGTCCAGGTGAACATAAGGTAGGGGTGGAATGTGTTGGTGAAGTTGATGAACTGCTCAACCTCCTCACGGGAGCATGAGGTGACGCTGATGCAGTCATCAATGTAGCGGAGGAAGACGTGGGGAGTGGTGCCGGTGTAACTCCGGAAGATGGACTGTTTTACAAAGCCAACAAAGAGACAGGCATAGCTGGTGCGGGTGCCCATGGCTACCCCTATTGTCTGGAGAAAGTGGGAGGATTCGAAGAAGAAGGAGATGCCCTCCAATGCATCTCATCCACGTCCTGCACCTCCACCCACAAACCCCACCCCTCCAACCTCAACAAGGACAGAACCACCTGGTCCTCACCTTCCACCCCGCCAACCTCCACATTAACTGCATCATCCGCCGACATTTCCTCCATCTCCAAACAGACTCCACCACCAGGGAAATATTTCCCTCCCAACACCTTTCCGCAAAGACTGTTCTCTCCGTGACTGCCTGGTCAGGTCCACACCCCCAACAACCCACCCTCCCCTTCTGGTACCTTCTTCTGCCACCACAGGAATAGCAAAACCTGTGCCCACACCTCCCCACTCACCACCCGATGCCTGGACGAAGACCGCCTCATTTTCCGTCTCTGAACACTTCAACTCCAGGCCATCATTGTGGCAAAGATCACAGATAACACTAAGCTGAGAGGTAAAGAAAAGTGTGCAGAGGACAAGCAAAGTCTGCAAAGGGATATAAACAGGACAAGTGAATGGGCAAGGGACTGATATATGGAGTATAATGTTGGAAACCATGAAGTCATCCATTCTGATAGGAATAACAGCAAAATGAACTATTATTTAAATGATGAAAAAGTGCAGCATGCTGCTCTGAAGGTGGACCTGGGTGTCCTTGTGCATGAATCACAAAAGATTATTTGCAGGTGCAGCAGGTAATTCAGACAAATGGAATATTGTCCTTCATTGCAAGAGGAATGGAGTATAAAAATATGGAGGTTATGTTGCAGCTCTATAGGGTGCTGGCGAGGCTACATCTGGAGTACTGTTAAAAGCAGGTAAGAAAAGCAAGAAAGAAGTATAGCGATACTGACTGAGGAAAATATTATGGTGCTGGAAAGGATGTTTTTGATGGGTCAGGAACAGAATCTATTTGGTTAGAGCTAAGAAAGAGAGGATAGGTTACACTGTTGGATATAATCTATAGACCAAGAACTGTACAATACCATTAACAAAGAGCAGAAAGTGATGAGTTTCAGAAACGTGTTCATATGAATTTTCTTGACTCTAAGTTTTCAGCCAATCGAGAAAGGAGAATTATTAGTGGAGCATGTTCTGAGGGACAAACACGTCAATTATCATAATGCTATTGCCAAAATGTTTGTGTTATCATAAGATTTACAGTAGCTCTCTAAAGGACAAGGAACAAGCTAAAAACACTGAAGTGAAGGAGGGCAAATTTCAGTGGGACGAGAATGGAACTATTGTAGGTAAACTGAAATGCAAAATTATTAGGTAAAAGGTTGCCAGCCTAAACAGTTGATAAATCATGAGGCATTGGAAGAGTCTGAGGTAGGTCATGGTGCAAATAAGAGGTAGTGACCATAATTTTCTGGTGCTCCTTACACTCAAGGATTACGCCAGAAAATTGTAAATATTTATTCCAAAATGTGTGCAAAAACAAATCTAGCAACTAACCAGTACTTTAACATTTGGTCCTGGATTATCCTTTCTACAATTAGCAGTCATTGGGATAATTGTGGATTTTTAAGGAAAGCCATCACATGTTTATGAAAGGTGAATCACATTTAACTTTTTGATGAAGACCCAATAGACAGGTGATGAACATAAGAGCAGCTCACCAACTCGGAATTCTTGAGCAAGCAACTTGGCTCCAGTCTCCCTGCCAGTGCTTATCTACCACCAACAAGAAATATCCACAATGAGCGTGATCATATACTCTCCACTTGCTGAGATGAGTGCAGCTCCAACAATGCTCAACAAGCTCAATACCATCCAGGACAAAACATCCAATTTGATTGGCACCCTATCCATCGTCTTCACCAATCACTCCCTCCACCAACAATGCACAGGAGCACAGGTGTGCACCATGTGCACGATGCACTGCAGTAACTTACCAAAGCTCATATGACAGCATTTTTTAAAGCCATTAAGAACAAGAGCAGCAGAGACATGGGAATATCACCACCTCAGCAAGTTGCCTATCATCTTGAAGACTATACTTGTTTCCATGCTGTATGACTCAATGACTCTGGGGCAATACGGTGGCTCAGTGGTTGGTGCTATGAGACAGCAGTGCTAGAGACCTAGGTTTGATTCCAGCCTTGGGTAAATGTCTGTGTGGAGCTTGCACATTCTCCCAGTGTCCCACAATTCAAAGATGTGCAGGTTAGGTGAATTGGCCATGCTAAATTGCCAATTGTATTCAGGTATGTGCAGGTTAGGCGCATTAGTCAGGGGTAAATGTAGATTAATGGGGAGGGGAATGGGTCTGGGTGGATTACTCTTGGGACGGTCGGTGTGGACTTGCTGAGCTGAAGGGCCTGTTTCCACTTTGTAGGGATTCTATGATTCTAAGAAATTGGCCATCTATCATTAGTGTCAAGACAAAATCCTGGAACTTCATTCCCAACATCACTGTAGGTATCCCCACACCCTAAGGAGAGTAGTGGCTCAAGAAAGTAACTTGCCACCTTCTTCTGCAAGAAATTAGAAATGGATAATAAATGGTCCAGCCAATACTGCCTATATTCTGTGAAAGATAGAATAATAATTCAAAAGTTAAAAATATGCACATGATCACCTTAGGAATGGATCTATCCAAATTTCCAGCAGTATTCAATTCATTAGAGGATGCTGTGCCAAAGCTATATGTCTTTGGGCCTAAAAACAAAGAGAAGAAAAGTATTAGTTGAACTCAGAAAATATAGTCCAGTGGATTGGATTTCGATTACAACAGTGGTTCCAAAGATAAAATATACCACTAGAACAGATTTCCTGTCACACGCTACAAAAAAAAAGTGAAGGAATTCTCCAATAACTTAAAATAATGGCCTCAAAGTTTGCAGCTCTGCAAGTGATGATGAATTAACTAATTCGATGTTAAGTAAAGCTTTTAAGCCTTGAAGACACATAAATGAACATTTTAGCAGTAATGACTAACAGCAAAAAGTGCTGCCATTCTCATCTTCGCCTTTCACAAATTAGCTTACGCACACAAAAAATTCCATACACCATTTCACCCGTTACCTATCTCAAGTTTACTCGCCTGGTGATTTGAGGAAAAAACATACTTGCAGACATAAAAAAAAATGAAAAAGCAACTCAAAAAATAAAACTGATGTTAATACAAAACTGTATTTCTGATGCAAAGTGCACACTGCACATTTTATAAGTGGTATGTTTCATGTGGGCCCACATCATTATTACATGGAGAACCATTAGGGATAATGTGACAAATTTTATAACTCTTTTACTTTATCATACTATTCCTCCAGTATAACATCTTGTTGCGGAATAAAAAACATAAAATTTAATAGAAACTTTCTTTCAATGTGTACTGCAGGGATATGAGCCGGGTGCTGGCAGGTGGGACTAGTTTGGGTTGGGATATCTGGTCGTCATGGAAGAGTTAGACCGAAGGGTCTGTTTCCATGCTGTACATCTCTATAACTATGACTGTACATATCAAAATTTTGGATGATTAAAATGCATCCTATTAACACCCATTATAAATCACGTTAGTCATTTACAAAGTTGTGTGGGAATGTAACCCTTGCAACATGTGATATTGTGTAGTATAAAGTTCGAGTCCTTGTCAACTGCACAATCTCAAAATTTGCCAAGTGTCAGAGGCTTTGTTGGTTTAACATATTAAAAGAGAGTTTTCAAGATATGCTTCATCGTACGGTACCAGTATAGAAGAAATGTTAAGATTATGAATTTTGTAAAGGACTTCATAGCACAAGCTGACAGCCAAGTTAAGTGACCAAAATTGAGTGCAATCTCAATTTAAGCTTATCTTATCCAATTATGTTCTGAATTTGCTCAAGTTGTCCAAAGCAGTGTCTTGCGAGCAGCATTACTTACTACTGAATTCCCCATTATCAGCAGCCTCAGTGTTATCACTGATCAGCCATATACATAGTGTGGCAGTAACAGCAAATCTGATCCCAACAGCCTTGGAGCAAGCAACTACCTCCTAATTTACGAAAGACAGTCCCATTATCAGCAAACGCTCTGGTAAAGATTGTGATGGAAAACTTTTCACATGCCTTGATGGGTGCACTTTCAACAACCATCAAGCAGCTCCATTTTTGAGGTATTTCAGTGTTGAAGCTGATTTCCTTGAATTCTAAGAGCAGTAATTAATGTTCTATAAGCCATTACATTGTTGTGGAACTTGGGGGAGAACAGATCAAAACGACACTTTAATAAGATTGAAGGGAGACAAAGGTAGTGACCACAAGGAAAGTGATTCAAATGGAGAAAGAGACCTTACACTGCTTTCTGACCCAGCAATGAATCTACACAGCTGGTGCCTTTGCTGTTTAGTTTCAAGTGTCTCTGGACATTGGAGTTCATTCTAAGAAAAATAAACAAAGCAAAATTCACAGCCAACCCTGGAAAAAAACCTGTGTGAGGGAGTTCACAGCAGGGAAGCAGTTAAGTGGCTAGTTTTAAAATGAAACATTACTTGTTTTTCTAAATCTACAATACTGATTAGAATGGGTTATTTTTTGATTATATATTATTGAGATTTGGTCTCTTGATTAAATCTTAAAAAAAACAAACATAGGTACCAAGATAGCCTGTAGCAGTGTTTTTAGAGCAGTAAGACTGTGCTATTTTTGTGGTCTGTAGTTTGTGAAGGAGCAAAGATGCACTAGGAGAAAGTGAGGACTGCAGATGCTGGAGACCAGAGTTGAAAAATGTGGTGCTAGAAAAACACAGCAGGCCAGGCAGCATCCGAGGAGCAGGACAATCGACGTTTCAGGCATAAGCCTTTCTTCAGGATTCCTGAAGAAGGGCTTATGCCCGAAACGTCGATTCTCCTGCTCCAAGGAGCAAAGATGGCCTTTAATAGAGTTATGTGCTCTTCTTGTTGGATGTGAGAGATTAGGAAGAGCTTCCATGTTATTGATAATTATGTTGGCAGGAAGTTTCCAGGACATCCTACTGGATCACTTGGATCGGTTAGAGCGGCAGTTAGAGGAGGCTACAGGAGATAGGGGGTGTGATAAATGGTAGTTGCAGGGAGGGAGATACAGTCAGGTAAATGCCCTCCAGAAAAGGTAGCCGTGGCTATCCCCATCACAAACAAGTATGCTGCTTTGGAAAATGTAGGGATGAGGGACTCTCAGGGTAAAGTGGTACTGACAACCAGGTTTCTGGTACTGAGACTGTCTCAAATGTAACAAGGGTTATGTCAGGTTCCAAGTGATCCATTGTGATGTGGGACTCTCTAATCAGAGGCACAGACAAACATTTCTCCAGCTGACAGCAAGACATCAGAACGGTACATTGCCTCCCTGAAGCCAGGATCAAGGATACCTTGGAGAGGGTGCAGAATATTCTGAAAAGGGAAGAGGGAGCAGCAGGAGTTGTTGCACACATTGGAACTAATGACATAGGAAAAGAAAAAGATGAGATTCTGAGGAAAGAATATAGGAAGTTCGGCAAGAATTTTAAAAGTAGGTCCCTTGAGGGTAGTAATATCTGGATTACTCCTGATGCCACCAGCTACTGACAATAGACATAGGAGGATAGAACAGATGAGTGGGTGGCTGAGGAGCTGGTGCATACCGAGAAGGATTCACATTTTTGGATCATTGAAATCTCTTCTAGGTTAGAAGTGACCAGGATAAGAAGGATGGATTGCACCTGAATTCAAAGGGGATGAATATATTGGTGGGGAGATTTGCTCAAGCTGTTTGGGAGGATTTAAACTAGCGGGGATATGCGTGCGATTGTCCGGCCGCTGAGAGTGAGGAAATAGATCAGTCTGAAACTGGTACAGTTGATAAAAGGAGCAAGTCAAACAGCCAGAACAGACATGAACAAAACAGAGAACAAGGTAGGACTGATAAACTAAACTGCATTTATTTTAATAGAAGAGGCTGAACAGGAAATGCAGATGAACTCAGGGCATGGTTTGGGAACATAGGACTGGGATGACCAGGACTGCCATAGTGTTAAGGGTTACATAGAGAGGAATTTGTTCAGTGCGTACAAAAAATTTTCTTATGCAATATGTAGATATACCTACTAGAGAAGGTGCAAAACTTGACTTACTCTGGAACATAAGGCAGGGCAGGTGAATGGGGTGTCAGTGGGGGAGCATTTTGGGGCCAGTGACCATAACACTAAGTTTTTTTTTTAAAAAGTGATAAAAAAGGATAGACTGGGTCCAATAGTTAAACTTCTGAATTGGAGGAAGGCTACTTTTGACTGTATTAGGCAAGAACTTTCAAATGTTGATTAGGGATGGATGCTCACAGGTAAAGGGACAGCTGGAAAATGGAAGCCTTCAAAAATGAGATAATGGTAGAGTAGAGATGGTATGTTTCTGTTAGGGTGATGGGCAAGGCTAGTTGGCGTAGGGAATGCTGGATGTCTAGAGGAAATAAGGTTTTGGTCAAGAATAAGAAGGATGCCTATGTCAGGTACGGGCAACAGAAATAGAGTGGATCCTAAGAAAACAGTCTGTTCAGTTATAACACGTGTTTCTTCAATGTGAATTGGCTTTAACACAATTGAAGAATTTAGAGACTGTTATTTTCAGCACGCAAACTTTGCTTATCTGTATTGGCTATAATGTGTTTCCGGTTCCATTACTTTAAATGGCTATTATGTGATTTGCTTGTCATGCAAGATTGCACGAGAATGGAAGTATTGCATTATTTCAGAACTGACTGTGTAAAGGCCAGAGTATACTTAAGAGGGAAATCAGGAGGGTCAAAAAAAGGACATGAGATATCTTTGGCAAATAGGGTTAAGGGGAATCCAAAGAGATTATACAAATACATTGAGGACAAAAGAGTAACTAAGGAGAGAATAGGGCTCCTTATAGATCAGCAAGGCTGATTGTGTGTGGAATCACAGGAGATGAGGCAAGATACTAAACAAGTAATTTTGCATTTGCATTTACCAAGGAGAAGGATATGGAAGATAGAGAACATGGAAAAATAAATAGCAACATCTTGAAAAATGTCCATATTACAGAGGACAAGGTGCTGAATGTCTTAAAACGCATCAACGTGCATAAATCCCAGGAACCTGATCAAGTGTATCCGTGACCTCTGTGAGAAGCAAGGGAAGCAATTGCTGGGCCCTTTGCTGAGATATTTGTGTCATCGATAGCAACAGGTGCTAGAAGACTGGAGAGTGGTTACGGTTGTGCCATTATTTAAGAAAGGTGGATAAAAAAAGCCAGGGAACTACAAGGTGAGCCTGACATCAGTGGTAGACAAATTGTTGGAGAGCAGGATTTACATGTATTTGGAAAGGCTAAGACTGATTAGGACAGTCTTTGTGCGCGGGAAATCATGTCTCACTAACTTGACTGAGTTTTTTGAAGTAGTAAGGAAGAGGATTGATGGGGGCAGAACAGTGAACTTCAGTAAGGATATAGACAAGGTTCTTTATGGTAGACTGGTTGGCAAGGTTAGATCACAGAATAGAGGGAAAATGAGCTATTTGGATACAGATTCTGGATTAATGGTGTTGGAAGAGCACAGCAGTTCAGGCAGCATCCAAGTAGCTTCAAAATCGACATTTCGGGCAAAAGCCCTTCATCAGGAATAAAGGCAGTGAGCCTGAAGCGTGGAGAGATAAGCTAGAGGAGGGTGGGGGTGGGGAGAAAGTAGCATAGAGTACAATGGGCGAGTGGGGGAGGGGATGAAGGTGATCGGTCAAGCAGGAGAGGGTGGAGTGGATAGGTGGAAAAGAAGATAGGCAGGTAGGACAAGTCCGGACAAGTCACGGGGACAGTTACTGAGCTGGAAGTTTAGAACTAGGGTGAGGTAGGGGCAGGGGAAATGAGGAAACTGTTGAAGTCCACATTGATGCTCTGGGGTTGAAGTGTTCCGAGGCGGAAGATGAGGCGTTCTTCCTCCAGGCGCCTGGTGGTGAGGGAGCGGCGGTGAAGGAGGCCCAGGACCTCCATGTCCTCGGCAGAGTGGGAGGGGGATTTGAAATGTTGGGCCACGGGGCGGTGTGGTTGATTGGTGCGGGTGTCCCGGAGATGTTCCCTAAAGCGCTCTGCTAGGAGGCGCCCAGTCTCCCCAATGTAGAGGAGACCGCATCGGGAGCAACGGATACAATAAATGATATTAGTGGATGTGCAAGTAAGCCTTTGATGGATGTGGAAGGCTCCTTTAGGGCCTTGGATAGAGGTGAGGGAGGAGGTGTGGGCACAGGTTTTACAGTTCCTGCGGTGGCAGGGGAAAGTGCCAGGATTGGAGGGTGGGTTGTTTGGGGGCGTGGACCTGACCAGGTAGTCGTGGAAGGAACGGTCTTTGCGGAAGGCGGAAAGCAGTGGGGAGGGAAATATATCCCTGGTGGTGGGGTCTGTTTGGAGTGGCGGAAACGTCGGCGGATAATTTGGTTTATGCGAAGGTTTGTAGGGTGGAAGGTGAGCACCAGGGGCGTTCTGTCCTTGTTATGGTTGGAGGGGTGGGGTCTGAGGGCGGAGGTGCGGGATGTAGACGAGATGCATTGGTGGGCATCTTTAACCACGTGGGAAGGGAAATTGCGGTCTTTAAAGAAGGAGGCCATCTGGTGTGTTCTGTGGTGGAACTGGTCCTCCTGGGTCCATATCCCTCTAAACCCTTCCTATTCCATATCCCCATCCAGATGCCTTTTAAATATTGTAACTGTACCAGCCTCAACCACTTCCTCTGACAGCTCATTCCATACATGCACGGCCCTCTGCATGAAAAAAGTGCCTCTTGGGTCTGATTTAACTCTTTCCCCTCTCACCTTAAACCTATGCCCTCTAGTTCTGGACTCACCCACCCCAGGGAAAAGACCTTGTCTACTTACCCTATCCATGCCTCTTGTAACTTCATAAACCTTAATAAAGGTCATCCCTCAGTACCCAGGGAAAATAACGCCAGCCTACTCAGCCGAAGGGTAGTAGGGAAATCCCTGGCAATTACAGACCAGTCTTACTTCTGTGGACAGCGAAGTTTTGGAAAGAATTCTGAGTGATAGGCTTTATGACTATTTGGCAAAGCATAGTGTGATTAAAGGCAGTCAGCATGGCTTTGTGAGGGGCAGGCCATGCCTCACAAACCTTATTGAGTTCTTTGAGGAGGTGACAAGACAGGTCGACAAAGGTCGAGCAGTGGATGTGGTGTATATGGACTTCAGCAAGGCATTTGATAAAGGTTCCCCATGGTAGGCTCATTCATAAAGCCAGGAAGTATGGGATACAGGGAGATTTGGCTATTTGGATTCAGAATTGGCTGGCTGACAGAAGGCAGAGTGTGGCTGTAGATGGAAAGTATTCTGCCTGGAGGTCAGTGTTGAGTGGGGTCCCTAAGAGCTCTGTTCTTGGGCCTCTGCTTTTTGTAGTTTTTATAAATGACTTGGATGAGGAGGTTGAGGAGTGGGTAAGTAAATTTGCAGATGACAAAGATTGGAAGTATTGTTGATAGTCACAGCACGACATAGACAGGATGCAGAGTTGAGCTGAGAAATGGCAGATGGAGTTCAAACTGGATAAATGCAAAGTGATGCATTTTGGAAGGTCGAACTTGAATGCTGAATATAGGATTAAAGACAGGATTCTTGGCAGTGTGGAAGAACAGAGGGATCTGGATGTGCAACCACATAGATCCCTCAAAGTTGCCACCCAAGTGGATAAGGTTGTTAAGAAAGCATATGGTGTTTTGGCTTTCATTAACAGGGGGATCGAGTTTAAGAATTGAGAGGTTTTGCTACAAGTCCCTGATGAGACCACACTGGAATATTGTGTCCAGTTCTGGTTGCCCTATGTTAGGAAAGATACAGTGACTTTGGAGAGGGTGCAAAGAAGGTTTACCAGGATGCTGCCTGGACTGGAGGGCTTGCCTTATGAAGAAAGGTTGAATAAACTCGGACTTTTCTCTCTGGAGAGGAGGAAGAAGAGGAAGAGAGGAGACCTGATCGAGGTATACAAGATAATGAGAGGAATAGATACAGTCAGAGCCAGATATTTCTCCCACAGGGGAGGATTGACTGGTATGAGGTGTGATAGTTTGAAGACATTAGGAGAAAGGTATAGAGGAGGCGTCAGAGGTAGGTTCTTTATGCAGAGTTGTGAATACATGGAATGCATTCCCAGCGGTGGTGGTGGAAGCAGAGTCATTAGGGACAGTGAAGCGACTGCTGGACATGCACACGGATAGCAGTGAGTTGAGGGATGTGTAGGTGAAGTTATTATATTTTACAATAGGATTAAACCTCTGCACAACATCGTGAGCCAAAAGGCCTATTCTGTGCTGTACTTTTCTATGTTCTATGTTCTATAAGTTCTGCCCTGATTTGCCTTTCCAAAATGCAGTATCTCACATTCATTTTTAAATTAAACTCCATCTGCCACTTCTCGGTCTGTTGGCCCATCTGATCAAGATCCCGTTTTACACCGAGGTAATCTTCTTCGCTGTCCACTCCATCTCCAATTTTGGTGTCATCTGCAAACTTACTAACCATACCGCCTATGTTCACATACAAACTTATACAGACGTCTGTCTAAACTGAGTAGACAGCTTCCTCCAATCTCCATTATTTGTTGGATATCTTGAACTCACCAAACGCTGCATAATTATTTCTTTGCTCTGCAATGATAACAACTTTTAAGTTTGACTTGGGCTGTGTATCTACTGTTCCTTTTTGAAACTACGTTGCAATATTGGCAAGAATGCAGCACATACCAGCAAGATGGCAGCCTTGACATCATGTGTTGACTTGTACAGATACAATGGCTTGCTGTTGTATGATTCTAAGTGGGTCCTTCTGACATAGTGATAGGTTTCTACCTCTTGGCCACGAGGCCAGGGTTTCAGTCTCACCTACTTCAAAGGTGTGCATAACAACTGAACATCTTGAGAAGAAAACAGCTATTCCTCAATAGGTTTGCAGCAAAACAACAGTATTCAGCAGCAAGTGTGTGATACGAGCAAAGGGTTGGATTTTATTGCCTGAGTATTGGGGGTCAACTAGGCATGAAAACTGACCATTACACAACATGTATTGCGGAAAATGCAGTGCAGCAACTCATCAAGTCTCCTTAACAGCACCTCCCAAAACCCTGGACTTCTACCACTTCGAAACATAAAAGGGTAACACAGTGAATGTGCTACCACTACCAGCAACCTTCCCTCCAAGACACACACAATCCTGGCCAAGCAATGGAGAGGGATCCAAGTGCCCTCATGTATGATTTGGTGTGCAGGTGCAGCAAGTGATTTGGAAAGTAAATACAACTTCATCACTAATTGCAAGGGAATTTGAATATGTAAGGAGGGAGGTGACGCTTTAGTAATACAGGGCATTGGTGAGACCTGAACCTGAAGAATTGTGCTTTGTATTGGTCACCTTATTTTCAGAAGAAATGTCAATGTGTTGGGGGCAGTCCAGAGAATATTCATCAGACTAATATTTAAAATTAAGAGTTTAATTTGTAACAGGACCCATGCCCTGCAGCTGAAGATTCTCTACAGAGTCCATCTGGCCCCAGATTGCCTTTCAAAATTCCAAGTGGGAGTATCCTCAACATGTCTCACATGCAAGACGAGTATGGGTACTCTCACTCTTTGCCTTTGGTCCTACCACAGGCATTGGATATATCGAGCGTTGTGGTAGGTTAAATAGAGAGGATCTTGGGTACAGAATTGGAAATGGACCTAGTCTTTCTTTGCCCGGGCCTGCCCAGTGTACTTCCTCTCAACACATACAGGAAAAAAACCTTTTAAAATCCTTACTTTCTGCACAAGGAAAAATATTTTGCTATGTTGGGTGTCTGAAAACCCCCCCAGGTCTGTCAGGTTGGCATAAGTTAGTCATGGAACATATTCCTCTGGATTTTCTTACAAGTATGGTAGACCAAAAAACTGAGAACTTTTATAAGATATGGCAGCCTTTTTGGATTACCTGGACACAGACTCATGTACCACACTAATAACAGCTTTTACATAGCCATGATGGTTGTGTTTAATGAATCTAACATCTTGAGAGGAAGATTTATGAACATTTGAATATGTACAAGTTAACCCTCTCGAAAATCGAGAGTAATTGTGTTGCCACGCTGAACCATATTATTTATTTCCACGCATATGTACATGAGTGTAGTTCTGTTCTTTTTGTATTGTTTTGGGTTTAATGTAATTTTAAAAATCTCTTTTTCAATAAAAATGTTTGGATACAGAACTGACTATAAGGTAAGAGACAGAGGATGGTGGTGGAGGGTTGTTTTTCAAACTGGAGGCCAGTGGAAAGAGTGGACAGAATTGCCTTGTATCAGCTGAATTTAGAAGATTAATAGGCAACTTGAATAAAATAATCAAAATCCTGAGGTGTACAGGATGCTTCCCCTTATGGGAGGATGTACAGCATGGAAACAGACCCTTTGGTCCAACCTGTCCATGTCAACCAGATATCCCAACAAAATCCAGTCCCACCTGCCAGTACCCGACCCATATCCCTCCAAAACCCTTCCTATTCATATACCCATCCAGATGCCTTTTAAATGTTACAATTGTACTAGCCTACACCACTTCCTCTGCTAGCTCATTCCATACACATACCACCCTCTGCGTGAAAAAGTTGCCCCTTAGGTCTCTTTTATATCTTTCCACTCTCATCCTAAACCTATTCCCTCAAGTTCAGGGCTCCCCCACCCAAGGGAAAACACTTTGTCTATTTATCCTATCCATGCCCCTCATGACTTTTTAAACCTCTGTAAGGTCACCCCTCAGCCTCTGATGCTCCAGAGAAAACAGCCCCAGCCTGTTCAGCCTCTCCCTATAGCTCAAATCCTTCAACTGTGGCATCACCCTTGTAAATCTTCTCCGAACCCTTTCAAGTTTCACAACATCTTTCCGATAGGAAGGAGACCAGAATTGCACGCAATACTCCAACAGTGGCCGAACCAACGTCCTGTACAGCCGCAACATGACCTCCCAACTCCTGTACTCAATACTCTGACCAGTAAAGGAAAGTATGCCAAACGCCTTCTTTACTATCCTATCTACCTGCGACTCCACTTTCAAGGAGCTCTGAACCTGCACTCCAAGGTCTCTTTGTTCAGCAACACACCCTAGGACCTTACCATTAAGTGTATAAGCCCTGCTAAGATTTGCTTTCCCCAAATATATGCACCTCGCATTTATCTAAATTACACTCCATCTGCCACATCTCAGCCCATTGGCCCATCTGATCAAGATCTCCTTGTAATCCCCTTCTTCGCTGCCCACTTCACCTCCAATTTTGGTGTCATCTGCAAACTTACTAACTGTACCTCTTATGCTCACATCCAAATCATTTATATAAATGATAAAAAATAGTGGACCCAGCACTGATCCTTGTGGCACTACACTGGTCACAGGCCTCCAGTCTGAAAAACAACCCTCCACCACCAACCTCTATCTTCTACCTTGGAGCCAGTTCTGTATCCAAATGGCGAGTTCTCCCTGTATTCCATAAGATTTAACTAGTCTCCCATGGGGAACTGAAGTCCATATAGATCACATCTACCACTCTGCCCTCATCAATCCTCTTTGTTACTTCTTCGAAAAACTCAATCACGTTTGTGAGCCACCATTTCCCATGCACAAAGCCATGTTGATTATCCCTAATCAGTCCATGCAAATACATGTACACCCTGTCCCTCAGGATTCCATCCAACAACTTGCCCACCACTGAGGTCAGGCTCATTGGTCTATAGTTCCCTGGCTTGTCCTTACCACCCTTCTTAAACAGTGGCACCACGTTTGCCAACCTCTAGTCTTCCGGTACCTCACCTGTGACTATCGATAATACAAACATCTCAGCAAGAGGCCCAGCAATCACTTCTCTAGCTTCCCACAGAGTTCTAGGGTACACCGGATGAGGTCCTGGGGATTTATCCACTTTTTTGTGATTCAAGACATCCAGCACTTCCTCCTCTGTAATATAGACATTCAAGATGTCATCATCTATTTCCCTACTTTCTATATCTTCCATGTCCTTTTCCACAGTAAACACTGATGCAAAATACTGATTCACAATCTACTGAACAAACCTAGATTGTTGTTGATGCAAAATACTACGGTGCAGGCCTTTCAGCCCACCATATCGATGTTGACCACGATGCTATTCAACTAGGGGCAACTGATTAAAAATCAGCATTTTGACTTTTTGGTTTATTATTGTCAAATGTACCGATATACAATGAAAAGTAGTGTTTGCATCCTATCCAGACAAATCATACTTTACCTAAGTTCATCAGGGTAATAGAATAGCCTATAGAGTACAGTGTTACAGTTACAGAGAAGGTGTAGAGAAAGAATAACTTTAATACATGAGAGATATGTTCTTAAGTCGGATAACAGTGGGGAAGAAGCTGTTCTCGAATCTGTTGGTACTGGTTTTCCAGTTTTTATCTCTTCTGCCCAATGGAAGAGGTTTGAAGAAACTACATACAACTGAAATAGGACATTTTTTTTTGAGGGTTCTGATTCTTCGGAACACATCTGAATAAGTGGTGGAAACAGAATCATTGAATACCTTTAAGGCACGGATAGGTCAATTCTTGTTAAACAAGCAGTGAAAGGAGATTGGAGATAGGTGAGAATGTTGACTTCAAGTTTCCAAATGATGGAGTAGACTGGATTACTCCTGTTCCACATGATCATATGTACAGTTACAATATTGAAAAGACATTCGGATAGGTGCATGAATAGCAAAGGGTTACAGGGGTATGGGCTAATTGCAGGAAATTCAGGGATTAGTTGAGTTTGGGATGATAGTCAGCATGGACAAATTGGACCAAGGAGTCTGTTTCCCTGCTATATGACTATATATGTAATACTTTCAATTGAATAATCTATTGTCACTTGCATTCAAGTGAAAAATACAGTGAAAAAGCTTTGAATATCGCCACACTCTGGCACCATTTGGATAACTTAAAATTTTTTAAAAGACGTAACTGAAAGACAGTCCATATTTGTTCTTTACCCAAGACTCCATTTCAAGACGACCCCTCCACCACCACGAGTCCTGAGCTGACACACAATAATACTGTAAAACCTATGCCACAACTTCTTCGCAATGCCACGATGCCCCAAGTGCCAGACCCACCAACAGTGGATTTGCCACTCTACGGCACCAACACCACTGACGATGACTATGCCAATGCCCCTTCATCATCACCTCTCAGCTGTCAAAGGAACCACCAGAGATTAAAAACAAAAGGAGGTTAACACTCCTAGTCCCAATCTTAGAAATATCCTGTCCAATTTTAGCAATATTACCCTACTTTTACACTCAGAGACACAGTTAAAAGGAGGAGACCATTCTGCTCTTCAAGCCTCCTCCATCATTCATTAGCCACATCTGATATTGCCCTCATTCAAAAATCCGAGACCCTCAAACTGCCAAACTTTTTGGGTGACTGAAATTAAAAGAATGTGCTGATAATTTGTTAAAATATAGTTATCTTCAAATGACAAAGGGAAATACAGGATGACTAATGCACTAGTATAACAAGCTTTAAAATTCCAGATACATACAGACACTCATTCTTGAGTAAAACAAGACATACAGGAAAAATATGGTGCCTTACAAAATTAACCCTTTATATAACAAGCACTAGAAAAAAAAATATCACACGAGATTCTGTAGCTGGAGAAACATTGGTCTGTAACCCCAAACACAGAAACCCCCACCACAAATGATTTATCCCTACAGTTTCACTCGTGCTCAATTTGGCCGTGCCTAGAAACTTAGTCCATCCTACCTCCCTGGGTGAGCCACTGTCACCATAATTTAGAATTGGATTGTGATTGATCTGAAATTCGATAGCAGCTGAACCATCTGCCTTGCAGGGCCTTAATGCAGTATCTACAAAAGGTGGAGAAAACGAAGACTGCAGATGCTGGAGAATCAGACTCGAAAAGGTTGGTGCTGGAAAAGCACAGCAGATTAGGCAGCATCCGAAGAGGAGAGTTGATGTTTTGGGCATAAGCCCTGCATCTATAAGCTACATCTAACTTCAGCACCACATAGAAAGCTAGCGAAAATCACAACTGAATGGAGTGAGTTTAGTCATCTGATATTGTGCTTCTCAAAGCATCAGCACACAAATTTACCATAAACCAAGCTAATCAGTCACATACCCAGTCATCAGTTTCAGATTTAGGGGATCGATAGCTGAAAAAACACAGGACGTGAAAGAGGTTTTCCAATACTTTGACATAACAGGACTGTTTCTGTACTGACTAGTTTAGTTTGGGATTATGATCAGCAGGGACCGGTTGAACTGACGAGTCTGTTTCTATGCCATATGACTCGATGACATTGTATGAACTGTAGCAGTTTAAAGAGGTGACTCACCTCCTTAAAGACAATTAGGGATGGGCATACATTGTTCACCTTGCCAGTGGACACACACACTTAAACACACTTCAAAGTAAAATGTATGACCCATAAGATCCAATAGCAATAACACACTGAGGCTCATACAACAGTGCCACCCATTTAAGCCAACCTTTCACCCACTGACTCCACCTACACATCTCACTGCCACAGAAGGGTAGACAACATCAAAAAAGCCCTTGCACCCAGCTATAATCATTTCCAACCTCTTGTCAGGCAGAAGATACAAAAGCTTAAATGCACATGCTAACAAGTTCAAGAATAGCTTCTTCTTGTTGTTATTAGACTTCTGAATGGATCTCTCAAATTTCAAACCTAATGTTGATCTTGCTTTGTGTGCATCTTGTTTGCAGCTGTGTTCCTCGCTCTGTTCAAGCACCCTACGATCTTTGTACGTTATGATCTGCCTATACTGCACGCAAAATGAAACTGCTCACTGTACTTAGGTACATGCGACAATAATAAATAAAATAAAGTCATTCTTATCTTCAGTCCATCACCACCTCCCAGTCACATTCCCGAGTGCATTTTCACGGCTTTCTTCTATCAATCAACCTACCCCAGCTCCTAAAACACACTCCATCAGGCTGCTCAGCAACTGAGTGAAAACCTGCCAGTGGGTTTGCTCCCGGATCCTAAGCAGCAATATTCAAACAGAGATAAGCAGAGGGCCGCTACATCACCTGCTTTAACTTTCACCTCCTTCGTGCTCGGTTTGGCAGCCGCCGGCCGCAGGCTCTGATTTTTCTTCTCGCCCTCGGGCTGCGCTCCATCCGGACGTGGGAGTCGAACCGCTGCCGTTGCCGCCGCCACCGCTGCAGCCTCGGCTCGCTGCTTCTTCTTCTTCTTCCCCCCCATTCTGTCTCCCGCGAGCGGCTGGAGAACGTTAACGGTAGGCGCTCGCGCTTAGACAGAGACGGGACCGGTGAGAGCTCAAGACGCATGCGCCTAACTTCTGTGATCCACCCCGTTGTCGAGGGAAAATGACGTCACAGAGACAGGTGCATTTTGAACTACGCGCCAAATTCTGCGCCGGATCTGAGTTAGGGGCGGACTGTAGGTGTTGCTTTAATCGACATGGTATGATGAACACTGACACCAACAATGTTCTGGGGGCTCTTCAGTATTGGAAAAGAACGTCCAGACTGTCTAATCTGTGTTATTGCGAGTGTGGATCGCATGACTCTATTCGAAATCTTCATGGTCTCACGAAGTACTATAATGTTTTTCCTCTTAAGTATTTATGTTGCGTCCCCAGAAATGTTACTTAGAGTCATAGAGCATGGAAACAGACCCTTCGGTCCAACCCGTCCAGGCCGACCAGATATCCCAACCCAATCTAGTCCCACCTGCCAGCACCCAGCCCATGTCCCACCAAACCCTTCCTATTCATATACCCATCCAAATGCCTCTTAAATGTTGCAATTGTACCAGCTTCCACCACATCCTCTGGCAGCTCATTCCATACACATACCACCCTCTGCATGAAAAAGTTGCCTCTTAGGTCTCTGATATCTTTCCCCTCTCACCCTAAACCTATGCCCTCCAGTTCTGGACTCCCCACACCAAGGAAAAGACTTTGTCTATTTATCCTATCCATGCCCATCAAAATTTTGTAAACCTCTATAAGGTCACCCCTCAGCCTCCGACGCTCCAGGGAAAACAGCCCCAGCCTGTTCAGCCTCTCCCTGTAGCTCAGATCCTCCAACCCTGGCAACATCCTTGTAAATCTTTTCTGAACCCTTTCAAGTTTCACAACATCTTTCCGATAGAAAGGAGACCAGAATTGCACGTAATATTCCAACAGTGACCTAACCAATGTCCTGTACAGCCGCAACATGACCTCCCAACTCCTGTACTCAATACTCTGACCAATAAAGGAAAGCATAACAAACGCCGCCTTCACTATCCTATTTACCTGTGACTCCACTTTCAAGGAGCTATGAAACTGCACTCCAAGGTCTCTTTGTTCAGCAACACACCCTAGGACCTTACCATTAAGTGTACAAGTCCTGCTAAGATTTGCTTTCCCAAAATGCAGCACCTCTCATCTATCTGAATTAAACTCCATCTGCCACTTCTCAGCCTATTGGCCCATCTGGTCCAGATCCTGTTGTAATCTGTGGTAACCCTCTTCGCTGTCCACTACACCTCCAATTTTCGTGTCATCTGCAAACTCACGAACTGTACCTCTTATGCTCAATTGTTTCACATTTTCACACAAAAATACTGCAGACACTGGAAATCTGAAACAAGTGCAATTCAAATAACGGAAGAAATGCAGTTGCTGGAAATCAGAAACAAGAACAGAAATTGTTGAAGAATCTCAACATGTCTGGCAAAATGTGTCGAGAGAAGATAAAGTTAACGTTTCGGGTACAATGACCTTTCCAGTGACAGAGAATGATGGTACAGCAGAATGCTGAGTTCTGAAGAAGAGTCATACTGAACTCGATACATTAAACCTGTTTCTCTCCCCAGATACTGCCAAACCAGCTGAGTTTCCCTAGTGTTCTGTGTTTGTTGTTAGCTGACAGATATCTTGTTTATAATAAAGTTTCTCATCAATTTTGCCATGAGTTCATTCTTAGTGATTGTATTTATTCGCTTCCAGGTTTGCAGAATGAACAACAGTTGCTCACCCCTAAATGCTTGAGAAACTGGCAGGCATTTAATCACTGACGTGTTGGTGGTATTATAATTTAGAGGTTATCTAAGATTACAAAGGGATCTTGATCAATTGGGCCAATGGTCTGTTGAGTTGCGGATAAAGTTCAATTTGGATAAATGTGAGGGATTGCATTTTGGTAAAACCAACAAGGGCAGAACTAATACAGTTAATTGTAAGCCCCTGGGTAATGTTGAACAGAGAGACCTAGGGATTCTGGCACATAGTTCTTTGATGGTTGCATCACAGGTTGACAGGGTAATTGAGAAGGCATTTAGGACACTTGCCGTCATTGATAAGACCATTGAATATAGGAGTGGAACATCATGTTGAGGTTGTACAAAACTTTGGTGAGGCCATTTTGAAGTACTGTGCGCAGTTCTGGTCGCCCTGCTTTCGGAAGGATATTATTCAATTGGAGAGGACTGAGAAAAGATTTAACAGGATGTTTTCAAGACTGGAGGTTTTGAGTTATAACAGCTGAGACTTTTTTCATTGGAATGTAGGAGGTTGGAGGGTGACCTTATAGAGGTATCCCACAACATTCTCAGATACATTAAATCAGGTCCTAGAGATTTATCCATCTTTCTATTCTCCTAAGAACTCCTGAACTTCCTCTTCTGTCATGTGAACTGTTTTTAAAACATCAAAAAATATTTCTCTAGCCTCCCTTTTTTTCTCCACAGAAAAAAATCCAGTGGGAAATATTCATTTAGTATCTCTCCCATTTCCTGGGATTCAACACAAAGACAACTTCTGTGATCTTTAAGTTGCCCTACCGTCTCTCTAATTACCCTCTTGCTCTTAATGCATTTGTAGAATCCCTTTGGATTATCATTCACTTTATCTGCCAATGTAACCTCATATCCCCTCTTTGCCTTCCTAATTTTTTTTCTTAAGAATGCCCCTACACTCTTTATAATGGTTAAGAGATTCAATTAAACCAAGTTGTGTATATCTAAAGTAAGATTCTCTTTTATTCTTGACCAGAAGCTCAATATCTTTATTCATCCATTGTTCCTCAATCTTGCCAGCCTTAACCTTCACTGTAACAGATGTTAGAGAAAGCAAATGTTTAAAGTAATGAATGGGATGCCATTAGGCAGGCTACCTTTTTATAAGACCAGAAGATGTATAGAATCCTTATAGTTTGAAAGCACGCCATTCAGCCCATCAAGCCCACACTGACTCTGCGAAGGGCACCCCACCCACACCCACCCCCCCTATAATTGTGCATTTCTCATGGCTAATCCACCTAACCTGCAATCCTTAGTTACTACAGACAATTGTGCATGGCTAATCCATCCAACCTGCATATTTTTAGACTGTGGAAGGAAACCCATGCAGACAGGGGGAGAATATGTAAACATCTACACAGATAGTCACTCAAGAATAGAATCGAATCCAGGCCCCCAGCACTGTGAGGCAGCAATGTTATCCATTGAGCCACCATGCCATGTCGGAGCAGGAAGATTGAGGCCATTCAGCTGATCAGCAAAACCACAACTGATCTGATGTGGTTTTAACTTCAATTTCCTGCCTTGTCTCCATAACTCTTGATGTGAAGGTGCTGGTGTTGAAATGGGATGGACAAAGTTAAAAATCACACAACATCAGGTTTTGTCCAACAGGTTTATTTGGAAGTACGAGCTTTCAGAGCACTGCTCCTTCATCAGCTAGCTGTGGAGCAGGATCGTAAGACTCCGAATTTATAGCCAAAGATCACTGTCATGCAACTGAAATTATATATTGAACAAACCTAGATTGCTGTTAAGTATTTTATTGAAGAAACCTAGATGTGCATACTGATGAACTGAACCCAGCAACCCATTCTAAAAGATGAAAGGCTGAACAGCAATTTAGGTTTGTTCAATATATCGTTTCAGTTGCATGACACTGTGATCTTTTGTGATAAATTCTATGTCTTATGATCCTGCTCCACTGTTACCCGATGAAGGAGGAGAAAGTGAGGACTGCAGATGCTGGAGATCAGAGCTGAAAAATGTGTTGCTGGAAAAGTGCAGCAGGTCAGGCAGCATCCAAGGAGCAGGAGAATCGATGTTTTGGGCATAAGCCCTTCTTCAGGAATCATATTCCTGAAGAAGGGCTTATGCCCAAAACGTCGATTCTCCTGCTCCTTGGATGCTGCCTGACCTGCTGCGCCATATCTGATGAAGGAGCAGTGCTCTGAAAGTTAGTGCTTTCAAATAAACCTGTTGGACTATAACCTTTGCATACTTTTTGTCTTTGTCCATACCCTTGGCTCCCTTGTAGAACAAAAATCCATTTCACTCAGCCTTGAATATATTCAATGACCCAACATCCACTGCTCATCAAGAGAGAGAATTCTAAATAGTAACAACTCTCTGGGAAAAGAAATTCCTTCTCATCTCTGTATGAAGCAGAAAGCTCTATTTTTGAAATAATTCCTGTACTTCTAGATTTTCCACATGAGGGGGAACATCTTGGGACCTATAATGTTCAGCCTATTAAGGATATTGTATGGGTTTCAAAGGTCACCTCTTATGCTTCTAAATTCAACCAATTTCAAAAGACAGGTCTACATGTGCCAATAGGTCACGCCCAAAACAATCAATTTTGCTTTGTGTCACAACCTTTTATATAGCTTTGCATCCCATACCAAAATGTTGTACATATCTCAGTACTTCTGAGTATGACTTCTTAGTTGAATAGATGATACCAAATTGTTGTGATCTCAGCTAATAATAATACTGGACAAACAAAATCCCAGAGTGGACCGTGGCTTGATGCAAAGAGTTTTATTTTTCCTTTGTTTACCATAGAAGTCAGTCACTGGATATATTTGCAAGAATCTTTCAGTGTGCTTTTCACAAAAGAGGATAAAAATGACTATACAATGAAAATACATGAACAATAGCACACTACACAAGATGTATTTGAACAATCACATGTCAAACTTTAGGAAGAAAAATTCACCCTTTCATCCCAGCAAACCCAGGGAAGGGGAAGCAGCCCCAAATCGTGGTCCACATTGGCACCAACGGCATAAGTAGGAAAAGGGATGGGGATGTAACACAGAAATTCAAGAAGCTAGGGTGGAAGCCTAGTGCTAGAACAAATAGAGTTGTTATGTCTTGTTTGTTAACTGCGCCACATCTGCGAGGCAAGGCATAGGGGTAGAGAGTAGTTGAACACATGGCAGCAAGGATGGTGCAGGAGGGAGGGATTAAGATACCTGGATACTTGAGGGTCATATCCGGGGGGGGAGGGATATTTACTAATGCTCTTCGGGAGGGTTTGAACTCATTCAACAGCAGGATAAGAACCTGATTTGTAGCTCTAGTGTACAGAAGGTTGAAAGTAGTGACATTATAAATAAAGATTCAAGGATGCCGGAGTGTACCAGCAAGAAGGAAGGTGGTTTGAAGTGTGTCTACTTCAATGCCAGAAGCATCTGGAAAAAGATGGGTGAACTTGCAGTATGGGTTGGTAGCTGGGACTTCGATGTTGTGGCCATTTCAGGAACATGGATCGAGTGGGGACGGGAATGGTTGTTGCAGGTCCTGAGGCTTAGATGTTTCAATAAGAACAGGGAAGGTGGTAAAAGAGGGGGAAGTGTAGCATTGTTGGTCAAGGACAGTATTACGGTGGCAGAAAAGACGTTTGATGAGGATTCGTCGACTGAGGTAGTTTGGGCTGAGGTTAGAATCAGGAACGGAGGTAGAGCTGGTGGTGAAGGAGCAGCGCTCAAAAGCTAGTGTTTCCAAATAAACCTGTTGGACTATAACCTGGTGTTGTGTGATTTTTAACAGTTCAGTTATGTTTGTTTTAGTGATAGAAAGGGGTAGGTATATACTGCAGGGCAAGAGTTATAGGTGGGGGAATAGCAATTATGATGTGATTAGGCAAGATTTAGGATGCACAGGATGGGGAAGGAAACTGCAGAATATGGGCACAATTGAAATGTGGAGCTTGTTCAAAGGACAGTTACTGTGTGTCCTTGATAAGAATGTACCTGTCAGGCAGGGAAGAAATGGTCGAGTCAGGGAGCTGTGGTTTACTAAATAAGTTGAATCTCTTGTCGGGAGGAAGGAGGCTTCTCTTAGGATGAAGGCTCTGTTAGGGCACTTGAGAGTTACAAGTTAGCCAGAATGGACCTAAAGAGAGAGCTAAGAGTTGTGGGCAGCACGGTGGCACAGTGGTTAGCACTGCTGCCTCACAGCCCCAGCGACCTGGGTTCAATTCCCACCTCAGGCGACTAACTGTGTGGAGTTTGCACGTTCTCCCCGTGTCTGCGTGGGTTTCCTCCGGGTGCTCCGGTTTCCTCCCACAGTCCAAAAGATGTGCAGGTCAGGTGAATTGGCCATGCTAAAATTGCCTGTAGTGTTAGGTAAGGGGTAGATGTATGGGTGGGTTGCGCTTCGGCGGGGCGGTGTGGACTTTTTGGCCCAAAGGGCCTGTTTCCACACTGTAAGTAATCTAAAAAAAAAGAAGAGCCACAAGGGCACAGGAGAAGTCTTTGGCAAGTAGGATCAAGGAAAACCCTAAAGCTTTCTTTTGGTATGTCAGGAATAACAGAGTGACTAGAGTAAGATTAGAGCCAGTCAGGACAGTAGTGGGAAGAGATAGGTGAGATGCTAAATGAATATTTTTCATCAGTATTCACACAGGAAAAAGACAATGTTGTCGAGGAGAATGCTGAGGTACCGACTCTTAGACTAGATGGGACTGAGGGTCATATGGAGGAGATGTTAGCAATTCTGGAAAGTGTGAAAATTGATAAGCCCTCTGGGCTAGATGGGATTTATCCTCAGATTCTCTGGGAAACCAGGGAGGAGATTGCAGAGCCTTTGGCTTTGATCTTTATGTCATCATTGTCTGCAGGATTGGTGTCACAGAACTGGAGTACAGCAAATGTTGTCCCCTTGTTCAAGAAGGGGAGTAGTGACAACCCTGGAAATTATAGACCAGTGAGCCTTACTTCGATTGTGGATAAGGATTATAAGAGATAGGATTTATAATCATCTAGGAAGGAATAATTTGATTAGAGATAGTCAACACAATTTTGTGAAGAGTAGCCTCACAAATCTTATTGAGTTCTTTGAGAAGGTGATCAAATAGGTGGATGATGGTAAAGTGGTTGATGTGGTGTACATGAATTTCAGTAAAGCATTTTATCAGGTTCCCTATGGTAGGCTATTGCGGAAAATACGGAGACATAGGATTAAGGGTGAATTAGCGGCTTGGACAGAAATTGATGAGCTGAGGGTGGTGGTTGATGGGAAATGTTCATCTTGGAGTTCAGTTACTAGTGGGGTACTGCAAGGACCTGTTTTCGGGGCAACTGCTGTTTGTCATTTTTATAAATGACCTGGATGAGGGCGTAGAAGGATGGGTTATTAAATTTACGGATGACACTAAAGTCAGTGAAGTTGTGGACTGTATGGAAGGATGTTACAGAGAGACAGAGATAAGCTGCAGAGCTGGGCTAAGAGGTGGCAAATGGAGTTTAATGTGGAAATACTTGAGGTGAATCACTTTTGAAGGAGTAACAAGAATACAGAGTACTGTGTTCATGGTAAGAATCTTGGTAGTGTGGATGAGCAGACAGATCTCAGTGTTCATGTGCATAGTTGCCTGAAAGTTGCCATCCAGGTTGATTTGGTTGTTAAGAAGGCATATGGTGCGTTAGCTTTTAGTGGTAGAGGGATTGAGTTTCAGAGCCATGAGGTGGTGTTGCAGCTGTACAAAACTCTGGTGCAGTCAGTTTTCGTTGCCACCTTATAGGAAGGATATGGAAGCTTTGGAGAGGGTTCAGAGGAGATTTACCAGGATGTTGCCCAGTATGGAGGGAAGGTCTTATGAGGAAAGGCTGAGGGACTTGAGGCTGTTTATGTTGGAGAGAAGAAGATTAAGAGGTGATTTAGTAGAGACAATACAAGATGATTAGAGGATTAGATAGGGTGAACAGTGAGAGCATTTTTCATCAGATGGTGATGGCTAGTATAAGGGGACATAGCTTTAAATTGAGGCGTGATAGATATAGGACAGATGTCTGAGGTAGTTCCTTTACTCAGAGAGTAGCAAAGGAATGGAATGCCCTGCCTGCAACTGTCGTAGACTCGCCAACTTTAAGGGCATTTAAATAGTCATTGGATAAACATATGGACAATAATGGAATAGTGTAGGTTAGATGAGCTTCAGATTGTGTTCACAGGTCGCTGCAACAGAGCCAAAGGGCATGTGCTGCGCTGTAATGTTCTATGTTCTAAACCCATGCAGACATTGAAATGTCATTGAAGTCACACAATCTTTGTACTGAAGCTTCTTTCTCAGCTGACATGGCTATAATCCTTGTTTGGCAAATATTTGTGCATTCACTCAATGCAATTTTTTAAAATTAATGTATCCCTCAGAGAACCTTAAAACAAACTGCCAGCTCAGGCCAGTTATTGTTTAACAAGGTTCCGTAAACTCATGTCTTCAACAGTCTTGTATGATGTCTTCCTCTCTGACACTTCCACAGTCTTCTGCTTCCAGACCTTTCTTCTCAGTAATTTCAAAGTAACTCAGGATTTCTCCCCAAATTCAGCTGCTTGGAGTCTGATAATAACCACAGCTCTGCTAAATTGACACCTCTTCTCTGCATGAACCTGTTTCTGGCCTCTACCCAGAGATCATAAAACTCAAGCCAGTAAACACTTTACCAATTATCTCCCCAGATGTCTTGCTGGTCATTTAGCTGAAATTGCATGACTTATTGTCGATGTTATTTTGAACTCAATGTTCACAATTACTTTCTAACTTGCAAAAAAAAGATTTTCGCAGAAGTGAAATCTAAAATCTATTCCCCCTCCTTAAAACCCAAGTTCTCATATAACAATGAAGGTAAAGTTCCCATCGTCTTTGCAGACTGTAGGGTTGTTCTCCCATTAGGGAGAGAGAGAGAGAGAGAGAACTGGTAGTGGTCTTACCTGAGGATCACTATGCTTCAGTTGAGAGAGAGGGTCCTCCATTATATCTTCAGCTGGTGTAGGAATTGAACCCACATAACTGGCATCACTCTGTAGCACAAGCTAGCCATCCAGCTAACTGATTCCCTCAAATAATAATACTATCATATGAAAGTTCGTAATAAAATGATGTGTATCATTTTAATCATCTGATGGAGGGAATGTAATTGATGAAACAACGGCAGACAATAGGAACCATGCTGAGGAATTGCTGCAGTGATTTCTGAAGACTGAGATAATCAGTCCCCACTAACATAGAAAAACATGAATTAAGAGCAACAATTGGCCATTTGACCTCTTCAAATTGCTCCACTAATCAATTAAATCAATCATACCTTCTAAAACTTTGCTGACAATTCAGATGAAACAGCTTGTTTGGTAACTGGTCAGATTACATTTCTCCTGCTTTTTTAAAGTCAGGATATAAGTGAGAAATTTTCTATATTGCCTGTACTGTTGATAGAGCCGAATGTTGTAGCTGTACTGGAACAAATGAGGTATGGGTAATGTGACATTTGGGGTACATGTCTTCATTGCTGTAGTCAAGATGTTTCAGGATCCACAGCCTTTGCTGGATGTCATGATTGCTGGGTTATTGTGGGATGTTAACTTGAAACATTAACTCTGCTTTCACTTCTGTGGCCAGATCTGCTGAGTGCTTCCAGTGTTTTCTGTTTGTTTTTCAGATTTCAAATTTCATGTTTCATTTACAATTTAGCACCTTTAGTGCAGTACCTCCTCAGAACTGTACCGAAGCACTAATCAAGTTGGTTGTGATAACTTCATCATTTATTTGTAGATTTTCTTTTCATTTTCTGTGTTGATTGCATTTAAGTCATTTATCTACCAGAAAAAAAATGAGTAAAGAAGGTGATTTGTGTGTCTGAATCAATATTTTGACATCTCATTTAAGCAAAATGAAATTTGAATGACAATTTGAATAACTTAATTGTAAAGTTTGATAATATAGAATAAACATATTATAAATACTCTACGTTTATGCCAACACTTGATAAGAAGGCTGTGATTGCACTAAGAAGAGTGCAATGGGGATTTACCTGGATATTGCCTGGTCTGAGATATCAGGAAAAATTGGATAGACTTCGGTTGTTTTTCTTCAAAGCGAAGGTTGAAAGGAACCAGATATAGGTGGATAATGTTAATAGGGGTAGAGACAGTAAAGCACTTTTTCCATTAATAGAGGATAGCCGGGGACACAGATTAAAGGTGAGCGGTACAAAACTAAGAGGGAAGTTCAGGAAAAATGTTTCATTCAGAGGCTGGTGGGAATCTGGAAATTACTGCCCACAGTCCAAAGGATGGTTGAATCAGAAACATTTACAGTTTTTAAGACATATTTATATATTCAATTATATTGCCATAGCCTCTGCTGATAGCTGACAAATAGAATTAGTGTAGTTAAATCTTTGTTCTGTAACTGGTTATGTGAGGTCTGGGAGCAAGAGTTGGGAGTGGAAATCTCTTCTGAAACGTGGGAGAACATATGGGAGAATACTCGAAAGATCTCAATCTGTAACAGGACATGCACTACGCCGTTAAAAGTTCTGCACAGGACTCATCTGGCACCAGACCATCTGGCAAAGTTTAAAAAAGGGGCACCTTCAGTGTGCCCCAAATGTAAAATAAGTGTAGGTACTCTTACCCATTGCTTCTGGACATGCCACAGGCTCCATGTTTATTGGAGCACTGTGGTGGGAGAGATAGGGAGGGTATTGAGGACTGAAGTCAAAGTAGACCGATATCTCTCCTCTTAGGTCTACCTAATTTACCATCTTTAGACAGGCATGGGAAGAAATTATTTAATATTCTTGCACACTGTGCATGGAAGAATATTCTGATGAACTGGGTGTTTGAGAACCCGCCAGGCTTGCTGGGATGGCAGAAATTAATTATGGAGCACATTCCCTTGGACATTTTTGCAAACATGGTGCACAACACAACAGTCAATTTTTATAAGACATGGCAGCCCTACTTGAGTTATTTGGATATAGATTTATCAGTTACCTTAACTCGGGCGTTTGTTTAGCCAGGATGATTAGATTTGTCAAGCCCTGGGCCCTGGAGGGGGTCTCCCAAGTTAATACAGGTATGTATACAATGCTCCCGTTCCTTTGTTTGGGAGCCTTGTGCCGAGCATAGCTGTTCTGTATTTTGTGTTTCTTTGGTTTTATTTGCTTTTCTTTCTTTTTTTGGTGTTGCTTTGCACAGTGTTAGGGTTTGCTTTGTATTATAGAGTAGGTTAGTAGTTAGTAGATAGTAGTTGTATTGTAATTTGTTTTTTTTTCTTTTTATTATACTGATATTTGTGATTTTTAAAAATAATTGTATATGTTTGTAAAGTTTAAAAAAATTACTAATAAGTATATTTGCAAAAAAAATCTTCATTCTGTACTTCTGTGCTGTAAATGTCTGGCACCTCTCTGGCTGTATGTGCGGTGTAACAATCAGAATTAACATTTCAAGTGGATGATCTTTAATAAGATTTCTGGCTTTAACAGCAGTGTTTTAGTTTTGAAGAAGTTTTGAATTCTGTATACGAACTTTATACACGACAGTGCATCTTCCATTTACACTATATCTTAGAACTGCAAAATTCAAGGAAGGCTTTATGGTTGATGTTCGCACATCCTCCAGTCTCAGAACTGAACTTCATATTCAAGTCGGAAACATATGGTTTATCACAAATAATGGAATTCAAGCATTTTTTAACATCAAAAAAGACTATCAACAGTATTCGGCAGAGTTTTTTTCACATTTCAAAGAACATACATTCGAATGGGAATTCATATTAACTCCTGAAGGCAGCAAGTAGCATTTAAAAGTTTAATTTACTTCATGTTCACAATGTTATGTGTTTAATGGTCTAACATTTGAAATAAGTGGATTTTTTTTACCTGTCCGTCTGGCGAAGCAATGTTTGTGATAAAACATGTCTGATGTGAATTGCTTTTATTTCAATGCACAAACAGATGTTCAAACAGGTAAAGAGCGAAATATTGCGGATGCTGGAAATCTGAACCAAACACAGAAAATGCTGGAGAAACACAGTACTGTATCTGTGGAGAAACATGTATAGTATCCTAAATAACCCTTCTTCAAAACAAATGTCCGCTTTGATCACAGGAAGTGATCCACTCAGATAAATTTCCATTCCTGAAGTGAAGATGGAGAGTTACCCAGTGTTTGTGGTTGGGATTGTTACCCCAAAAAATTTTTCAATTCTCCAGGATCATTTGCAATTGCTTTCAGCACAGAACATGAACAGGTTTCAGTTGTGGAACATGGGACATATTTACAGCGAAGAGCAGTAATTTTCGGTGAATGGCACTGTGTAGGTTTGAGGGAAAGTAAACCTGTGATTGAAATACCAGGTGTTTAAACCAAGTTAAAAATCACATACCACCAGGTTATAGTCCAACAGATTTATTTGGAAGAACTAGCTTTTGGAGCACTGCTCCTTCATCAGGTAGTTATGGAGCAGGACCATAAGACACAGAATTTATAGCAACTTGAAAAGATTACATTCATGCAACTGAAAAGATATCGAGTCATAGAGATGTACAGCACAAAACAGACCCTTTGGTCCAACTCGTCCATGCTGACCAGATATCCCAACCCAATCTAATCCCACTTGCCAGCACCTGGCCCATTTCCCTCCAAACCTTTCCTATTCATATATCCATCCAGATGCTTTTTTAAATGTTGCAATCGTATCAGCCTCCACACTTCCTCTGGCACCTCATTCCATAAACCTACCACTCTCTGTGTGAAAAAATTGCCCCTTAGGTCTCTTTTGTACCTTGCCCCTCTTATCCTAAACCAATGCCTTCTAGTTATGGACTCATCCACCCAGGGAAAAGACTTTATCTATTTATCCTATTCATGCCCCTCGTGATTTTGTAAACCTCTATAAGGTCACCCCGCAGCCTCCAATACTCCAGAGAAAACAGCCCCAGCTTGTTCAGCCTCTCCTTATAGCTCAAATCCTCCAACACTGGCAACATTGTTGGAAATCTTTACTGAACCCTTTCAAGTTTCACAACATCTTTCTGAAAGCAAAAAGACCAAAATTGCACACAATATTCCAAAAGTGCCCTGTACATCCGCAACATGATCTCCCAACTCCTGTACTCAGTTCTCTGACCAATAAAGGAAAGCATAACAAACGCCGCCTTCACTATCCTATTTACCTGTGACTCCACTTTCAAGGAGCTATGAACCTGCACTCCAAGGTCTCTTTGTTCAGCAACACTCCCTAGGACCTTACCATTAAGTGTATAAGTCCCGCCAATATTTGCTTTCCCAAAATGCAGCACCTCACGTTTAGAGTCATTGAGGCATAGAGCTGCACAGCACAGAAACAGAACCTTCAGTCCAAACTGTCCATGCCGACCAGATATCCCAAACCAATCTAAACCCACCTGCCAGCACCCGGCCTATATCCCTTCAAACCCTTCCTATTCATATATCCATCCAAATGCCTTTTAAATGTTGCAATTGTACCAGCCTCCACCACTTCCTCTGGTAGCTCATTCCATACATGTACCACCCTCTGCGTGAAAATGTTGTTCCTTAAATTTCTTTTATATCTTTCCCCTCTCACCATAAACCTATGCCCTCTAGTTCTGGACTTCCCTACCCCAGGGAAAAGACTTTGCCTATTTATCCTATCCATGCCCCTCATAATTTTGTAAACCTCTATAAGGTCACCCCTCAGCCTCTGATGCTTCGGGGAAAACAGCCCCAGCCTGTTCAGCCTGTCCCTATAGCCCAAATCCTCCAAACTTGGCAACATCTTTGTAAATCTCTTCTGAACCCTTTCAAGTTTCACAACATTCTTCTGATAGGAAGGAGACCAGAATTGCACACAATATTCCAACAGTGGCCTAACCAATGTCCTGTACAGCCGCATCATGACCTCCCAACTCCTATACTCAATACTCTGACCAACAAAGGAGAGCATACCAAATGCCTTCTTCACTATCAGATCTACCTGTGACTCTATTTTCAAGGAGCTATGAACCTGCACTCCAAGGTCTCTTTGTTCAGCAACACGTCTAGGACTTTACTATTAAGTGTATAAGTCCTGTTAAGATTTGCTTTCCAAAAATGCAGCACCTCACATTTATCTGAATTAAACTCCATCTGCCACTTCTCAGCCGATTGGCCCATCTGGTCCAGATCCTGTTGTAATCTGAGGTTACCTTCTTCGCTGTCCACTACACGTCCAATTTTGGTGTCATCTGCAAACTTACTAATTATATCTCTTATGCTCACATCCAAATAATTTATGTAAATGATGAAAAGTAGTGGACCTAGCACTGATGCTTGTGGCTCTCCACCGGTCCAAGGCCTCCAGTCAGAAAAACAACCTTCCACCACCACCTTCTGTCTTCTACCTTTGAGCCAGTTCTGTATCCAAATGGCTAGTTCTCCCTGCATTCCATGAGATCCAAACTTGCTAACCAGTCTCCCTTGTCAAAGGCCTTGCTGAAGTCCATCTAGATCATATCCACTGCTCTGCCCTTATCAATCCTCTCTGTTACTTGTTCAAAAACTCAATCAAATTTGTGAGACATGATTTCCCATGCACAAAGCCATGTTGACTATCTCTAATCAGTCCTTGACTTTCCAAATACATTTACATCCTGTCCTTCAGGATTCCCTCCAACAATGGGCAGCATGGTGGTTCAGAGGCTAGGTCCGCAGCCTCACAGTGCTAGTGACCTGGGTTTAATTCTCACATAGGGCGATTGTCTGTGTGGAGTTTGCACATTCTCCACGTGCCTGCGTGGGTTTCCTCCCAGTGTTCCAGTTTCCTCCCACAATCCAAAGATATACTGGTCAGGTGAACTGGCCTTGCTAAATTGACCTTAGTATTAGTCCATTAGTCAGGGGTAAATCTAGGGGAATGGGTCTGGATGGGTTACTCGTCAGAGGGTCGGTGTAGACTTGTTGGGCTGAAAGGCCTGTTTCCACACTGTAGGGATTCTAATCTTCTAAAACAAACTTGCCCATCACCAATATCAGGCTCACTGGTTTATAGTTTCCTGCTTGTCCTTACCACGCTTTGTAAACAGTGGCACCATGTTCGCCGACCTCCAGTCTTCTGGCACTTCACCCCTGACTATAGATGATACAAATATCTCAGCAAGGCACCCAGCAATTACTTCCCTAGCTTCCCACAGATTTCGAGGGTACACCTGATTAGGGCCTGGGGATTTATCCACTTTTATGTGTTTCAAGATATCCAGCACTTCCTCCTCTGTAATATGGACATTTTTCAAGATGTCACCATCTATTTCCCTACAGTCTATATCTTCCATGTCCTTTTCCACAGTAAACACTGATGCAAAATACTGATTCACAATCTATTGAACAAACCTAGATTGTTGTTAAGTCTTTTGTTTTATTAATATGTAAATCCTAGAACTTCTTTTAAGTCATATTCTCGAGATAACTTAAGATTCTATTTTTTAAAAAGTGACAGCTCAGCTCATTAAAGGTGTGTCTCAAACTTGAGTCAGACTGGTTCTATTTCCAAAGTGGAAATTACAAAATATTACATGGATTGACTGCCTGCAGTCTAAATACATTCTATTTTACTCAGCACCAGGGTCCCAGGTTCAATTCCAGCCTTGGGTGACTGTGGAGTTTGCACATTCTCCCTGTGTCTGCATGGGTTTCCTCCGGGTGTTCCGGTTTCCTCCCACAATCCAAAGATGTGCAGGTTAAGTGAATTGGCTCTGCTAAATTGTCCATAGTGTTAGGTGCATCATTCAGAGGTAAATGGGTCTAGGTGGGGTGACTGTTCGGAGAGTCGGTGTGGACTTGTTGAGCCGACGGGCCTGTTTCCACAATGTAGGGAATCTAATCTAATCTAAAAATGCACAGTTTGCAGGCAGTCAATGCAGGTAGTCAATCCACGTAATATTTTGTAAAATCCACTTTGGAAATGGAACCGGTCTGACTGAAGATTGGGTTACAGACAGACTCTAACTTCACATCTTTAATGCATTGTCTGAGGTGAGATGTCATTTTTAAAAATAAAACCTTAAGTTATCTCCAGAATGTGACTGAAAAGAAGTTCTGGGATTTACATTTTAATGAACCGAAATCTGCAACCCATTCTAAAATTTGAAAGACTTAACAACAATCTAGGTAAAAACAACGACTGCAGATGCTGGAAACCAGATTCTGGATCAGTGGTGCTGGAAGGGCACAGCAGTTCAGGCAGCATCCAAGTAGCTTCGAAATCGACGTTTTGGGCAAGGGCTTTTGGCCGAAACGTCGATTTCGAAGCTACTTGGATGCTGCCTGAACTGCTGTGCTCTTCCAGCACCACTAATCCAGAACATTCTAGGTTTGTTCAATTTATCATTTCAGTTGCATGGCACTGTGACCGTTTGCTGTAAATTCTGTGTCTTATGATCCTGCTCCACAGCTACCTGATGAATGAGCAGTGATCTGAACGTTAGTACTTCAAGATCAACCTGTTGGACTATCACCTGGTGTTGTGTGATTTTTAACTTTGTCCACCCCAGTCCAACACCAGCTCCTCCACATCAGGTGTTTGAATAGACAAGGATCCCGGCTGCCCGCGTTTTGAAATGCGCGATTCTGGTGCCGCTCATTGTGACCGTTTGTGGCCACCGTCGTTTGCCTCACTGTATTGTGGGCCACCGGGTAAAGATGGCGGACGCGTTCGGGGATGATCTGTTCAGCGTGTTCGAGGAGGAATCCTCCAAAAAGGATAAAACAGGGTCTGGAGGCACCGGCACCGGCGGCGGGGGAACCATTGGGTGAGAAAGATACTGTCCAGCGGAAACGGAGGAATAAATTTGTCCCTGACCCCCGTGGGGAGAACGCGTGAACCTCGCTGTGCCCCTGAGAGGGAGAGGGAGAGGGAGAGGGGGAGGGGGACGGGGACGTGGGTTCAGAGTCACTGACTTGGGGCGAGTCACTGTGCGAATCAGGGTCCTGTGGAGAGGCAGAAGTGCTGACCCAACCCCCTTTTCAACTCATTCATTCAGGTTGTAGACCAGAGAAAATTTACAACAACGTTCCCAAGCAAGTGGGTTTTCAGCAACAAGATGAGTTTACAACTGGACCCAACAAGATTTGATAGTGGTCTATGAGACTGTGACTGGTTCAGATAAAACAAATTAGAAAAAACGTACAGGGACGCACATTTAAGACTTTAGGAAGCGAGATACTTAAAACAAAAACAGTGAGCAGTAAATTCCCTCAGCTAAGCGTAATGAGCTTAAATTGGGATCAGGGTTTCGGAGTAGTTATGAGGTTCTATATGTTGGCACTGAAAGAGACTGACAATGATGTTTAGTTATTGTAAACATGAGAAGAAACGCAAACAGAAATTGCTGGAGAAATTCAGATCTGGCAACATATGGTGAAGAATCATTGATCCCGAAGCATTGACTCTGGTTTTTCTCTACAGATGTTGCCTGACCTCCTGAATTTCTCTTGCACTTTCTATTTTTATTTCAGATTTTAAGCATCTACAGTTCTTGGTTTATTAATGTGAGGAGAATGGTATTTTACATGCCAAGTGGCTGACATCTGAACTGTGCTATCTGATGTTGGAAGATTAGATTAGATTACTTAGTGTGGAAACAGGCCCTTTGGCCAAACAAGTCCACACCAACCCGCCGAAGTGCAACCCACCCAGATCCATTCCCCTACATTTACCCCTGCACCTAACACTACGGGCAATTTAGCATGGCCAACTCACCTAACCTGCACATTTTTGGACTGTGGGAGGAAACCGGAGCACTGGGAGGAAACCCACGCAGACATAGGGAGAACATGCAAACTCCACACAATCTGAGGCGGGGATTGAACCCAGGTCTCTGACGCTGCAAGGCAGCAGTGCTAACCACTGTGCCGCCCATTTTTTTTTCTTTAGCCCTAAGAACTATATCTAACCCTTAAAAATATTCAATGTTTTGTCCTGAAATGCATTCTGTGGCAGACAATTTCATTATTTCACCACTATCTGGATGAAGAAATGTCTCCTCATCTCACCTCTGAATAGCCTAATCCTATATCCTTTAGACTATGATCACTGGTTCTGGCCTACCCCACTATGAAGGCAAACATACCATTTGCCTTCACTGCCTAAAGAAATTGAATTCTAATGTTCAGAAAGAATCCTAAGTTACTGAGAAGCAGTACATCTCTTCAGGAACTGGCTTTTGAAGAGATTTGCTTTAGGTTTGCCAACCAAATGTCCCCATTGGCTGAAGCTATTCTTTAATTCTATCACTACTTAAAGCAGAAGAGGAGCATGGCCCTCTGAGGTGAGGTTAAATACGTTTTGCTATCATTCATTAGTACTGAATCAGTGCTATATCCGATCAGTAGTTTATACTTTACCTCCACATGTGGAATCCTAATTTACTTCTTTTTGAAGCTCACATTTAATAATCATCATGCTCTGATTGTCACATGTTTCAGATGACTAAGTTGTGTCAGAACAAGGTTCTGAGCAAATTTTGCACTGTACTATTAAAGCCTGTGCCATGTGAAGTTTTTACCTCCCCATTGTATCAGGAGTATTCTTGGAATTAATGATGCAACACTAATTTGCAGACGTTTCATCCCGTCTAGGTGAAATTTTCAGTGCTTTGGAGCCTCCTGTGAAGCGCTACAGTACTGTGTCTTCTGAAATTTATTTGGTTCCATTCCTGTTGCTTCCGGTTTTCAGTTCCAGTTGTTAATTGTAGCGGCAGGTATATTGGATCTAGGTCTATGTGTTTATTGATGGAGTCTGTGTTGGAGTGCCATGCCTCTAGAAATTCTCTGGCTGTTCTTTGTTTAGCTTGTCCTATGATTGTTGTGTTGTCCCAGTCAAATTTGTAGTCCTTGTCACCTGTGTGTTGTTTGTCTGTTAGGCATCTGCGGATGAAGTTGCGGGGATATCCATTCTTGGTGAAGACTGTGCAGAGATGTTCTTCTTCTCTTGGCAGGTCTGGAGTGCTGCAGTGTGTTGTAGCCCTGTGTGTATAGCTACTAGGGACATATGATCGTGGAAACCAACAATCAACTCCCATTTCTGGATGTGATGGTAGAAAGAACATAGAATGGTGAATGCACTGCCAAGTGTATAGAAAAGGCGTACACATCGACCAGTCCTGAACTACAACAGCAACCACTCAAATACACACGAGACGCTGCATTATGATCCTGTTCACAAGGGCTACAGCACACTGTAGCACTCCCGACCTACAAAGAGAAGAACACCTCTATAGAGTCTTCACCAAGATGACAAACAGATAAACAATACAACGAGAACATGCCACAACCGAATACACTAACCACTCTTGCTTGTATAAAAAAATCTCAGAACTGACAGCCAGACTTCTCCAACCACTCGATTCATGACAGCCCATAAACCAACAGCCAAGCTCAGACAACAAGTGACCAGACATAAGACCCTATACCCATCATGTGCAAGAAAAACGTAATTTACAAGATTCCATGCAAAGATTGCACGAAACTCTGTAAAGGGAATCAGGCAGACAACTAACAATCCACGTCCATGAACACCAACTAGCCACTCAACACGACAACCCGCTGTCCTGAGTAGCTATCTACACGGATGACAAGGACCACAAATTTGACTGGGACAACACAACGATCAGAGGACAGCCAGAGAATTTCTGGAGGTTTAGTACTCATTCATGGACTCCATCAACAAACACATAGACCTAGACTGAATACACAAGTCAGTACAATGAATAATTGGAACTGGCAACCGGAAACAGCAGGAAAGGAACTGAATAAGTTGTGGAAGACGCAGCGCTTCACCGGAGGCTCCAAAGCACTGAAGATGTCACCTGGACAGGGGACGTAACGTGTGCAAATCAACTTCCCAAGTTGGCACACATACCCATAACTGGCAACCGGCATCCGAGCTCCAAATCTTTATTCAAACCTTAATGCAATACAAACTTAGAATTAGGTACTGGCTCAAATTTCTGATCTCTGGATTATTGGAGATGGAATGTGCATTGGGATATCTGTGTCAGCACTCTTAGATATTTGCAGGAAAATGCCTGGAAAATTTAAACTTCCAATGGACTGATTTCATCTGATTTGGACCCTTGCACAATGTCTCCTATACAGAGATTTAGAGATTTGGACAGGACATACTTAACTTTAGAAATATCAGACAGTTTAATATCTGGTCTCATAAGTTGTCCACAGCAACTCAAACTGAGAAATACAACTGATTTGCCCTTATCAGCCACTCAATTATACATCTCCCAATTATTCTGCAATACTCTCAAAATCCTCTGTATTATCATTGTTGGCTTCTACCTTGAGTGCAGCACCCAGGGAGTGTCTGCAAGAAGTTTTGGTACTGCTGATCATCTTGCCCAGGCATGATCACACATGTAGATTCCTCTTTCATACTGAATTTCATTGGCCAAACCTTGTACTGTCCACTGTTATAGACAATAGGTGCAGGAGTAAGCCATTCTGCCCTTCGAGCCTGCGCCACCATTCATTCTGATCATGGCTGATCATTCTCAATCAGTATCCTGTTCCTGCCTTATTTCCATAACCCTTGATTCCACTATACTTGAGAGCTCTATCCAACTCTTTCTTAAATGAATCCAGAGATTGGGCCTCCATTGCTGTCTGGGGCAGAGCATTCCACACACCCACCACTCTCTGGGCGAAGAAGTTTCTCCTCATCTCTGTCCTAAATGGACTACCCGGTATTTTTAAGCTGTGTCCTCTGGTTCAGCACTCACCCATCAGCGGAAACATGTTTCCTGCCTCCAGAGTGTCCAATCCTTTAATAATCTTATATGTCTCAATCAGATCCCCTCTCAGTCTTCTCAACTCAAGGGTGTACAAGCCCAGTCACTCCAATCTTTCAATATAAGATAGTCCCGCCATTCCAGGAATTGACCTCGTGAACCTACGCTGCACTCCCTCAATAGCCAGAATGTCTTTCCTCAAATTTGGAGACCAGAACTGCACACAATATTCCAGGTGTGGTCTCACCAGTGCCCTGTACAGCTGCAGAAGAGCCTGTTTGCTTCTATACTCAATCCATCTTGTTATGAAGGCCAGCATGCCATTAGCTTTCTTCACTACCTGCTGTACGTGCATGCTTACCTTCATTGACTGGTGTACAAGAACACCCAGGTCTCTTTGTACTGCCCCTTTACCTAACTTGACTCCATTTAGGTAGTAATCTGCCTTCCTGTTCTTGCCATCAGAGTGGATAACCATACATTTATCCACATTAAACTGCATCTGCCATGCATCTGTCCACTCACCTAACCTGTCCAGGTCACCCTGTAATCTGCTAACATCCTCATCACACTTCACCCTGCCACCCAGCTTTGTATCGTCAGCAAATTTGCTAATGTTACTATTAATACCATCTTATATATCATTAATATATATTGTAAAAAGCTGCGGTCCCAGTACTGATCCCTGCAGTACCCCGCTGGTCACTGCCTGCCATTCCAAAAGGGAGCCGTTTTTCACTACTCTTTTGTTTCCTGTCAGCCAACCAATTTTCAATCCAAGTCAGTACTTTGCCCCCAATACCGTGGCCCTAATTTTGCTCACTAATCTCCTATGTGGGATTTTATCAAAGGCTTTCTGAAAGTCCAGGTACACTACATCCACTGGATCTCCCTTGTCCATCTTCAGAGTTACATCCTCAAAAAATTCCAGAAGATTGGTCAAGCATGATTTCCCCTTCATAAATCCATGCTGACTCTGACCTATCCTGTTACTGCTATCCAGATGTGTCGTAATTTCGTCCTTTATAATTGACTCCAGCATCTTTCCCACCACTGAGGTCAAACTAACTGGTCTACAATTTCCTGCTTTCTCTCTTGCTCCTTTCTTAAAAAGTGGTACAACATTAGCCACCCTCCAATCCGCAGGAACTGATCCTGAATCTATTGAACTCTGGAAAATAATCACCAACGCATCGACAATTTCTAGAGCCACCTCCTTCAGTACCCTGGGATGTAGACCATCAGGTCCTGGGGACTTATCAGCCTTCAGACCTAACAGTCTCTCCAACACCAATTCCTGGCAAATATAAATTGCTTCAGTTCAGGTCTTTCAGTCACTGTTACCTCAGGGAGATTGCTTGTGTCTTCCCCAGTGAACACAGATCTGAAGTACCAATTCAACTCTTCTGCCATTTCTTTGTTCCCTGTAATATATTCCCCTGTTTTTGTTTTGAAGGGCCCAATTTTAGTCTTAACCATTTTTTTCCCTTTCACATACCTAAAAAAGCTTTTACTATCCTTCTTTGTATTTTTGGCCAGTTTACCTTCGTACCTCTTTTTTTCTCTGCGTATTTCCTTCTTAGTAATCCTCTGTTGTTCTTTAAAAGCTTCCCAGTCCTCCATTTTCCCACTCATCTTTGCTATGTTATACTTTTTCTCTTTTGACTTTATATGTTTCTTAACTTCCTTCGTCAGCCACGGCCATCCCTGCCTCCTCATAGGATCTATCATCCATTTTGGAATGAACTGATCCTGCATCTTCTGCATTATATCCAGAAATATCTGCCATTGCTCCTCCACTGTCATCCCTGCTAAGGTGTTGCACCATTGAACTTTGGCCAACTCCTCCCTCATAGCTCCATAGTTCCCTTTATTCAACTGAAATATTGTCACTACTGATTGTACCCTCTCCCTTTCAAATTGCAGATTTAAGCTTATTGTATTTTAGTCACTACCTCCTAATGGCTCCTTCACTTCACCGTGCCACTCGGTGGCACAGTGGTTAGCACTGTTGCCTCACAGCGCCTGAGATCCGGGTTCAATTCCCGCCTCAGGCGACTGACTGTGTGGAGTTTGCACATTCTCTCCGTGTCTGCGTGGGTTTCCTCCGGGTGCTCCGGTTTCCTCCCACAGTCCAAAGATGTGCAGGTCAGGTGAATTGGCCATGCTAAATTGCCCGTAGTGTTAGGTAAGGGGTATGGGTGGGTTGCGCTTCGGCGGGTCGGTGTGGACTTGTTGGGCCGAAGGGCCTGTTTCCACACTGTAATGTAATGTAATCTAATCTAATCTAGGTCCCCCTGCGCAAGGGACTGAATATCATCCCTTACCGACAGGGCCACCCCATCCCCTCTGCCCGTCAGTCTGTCCTTACGATAGCACGTGTAGCCTTGAATATTCATTTCTCAGGCCCTGTCCCCATGAAGCCACGTCTCAGTTATCCCCACAATATTGTAGCTGCCAATTTCCAAAAGAGCCTCAAGCTCATCCATCTTATTTCTAATACTTCGTGCATTCATATATAGTATTTTTAATTTGTTACTTACCTCCCCCTTCCTATCAACCCCTATTTCACTCAACCTTACGGCATGATCCCTTTTTGAGTTTTCTGCTTCATTGATACCGTTGTCTTTCTTAACTTCCCTTGTTCTAACTTTCCCTTCAATTTCCTTCTTAAACTTCCAGTTTGTCCCCTCCCCCAGCTATTTAGTTTAAACGCGGCTGTGTTGCAGTAGCAAACCTGCCTGCCAGAATGCTGGTCCCCAACCTATTAAGGTGCAAACCGTCTCTCTTGTATAATTTATGCTTACCACAAAACATACCCCAGTGATCCAAGAATTTAAATCCTTGCTTCCTGCACCAGTTCCCCAGCCACACATTCAAGTCCATTGTCTCCCTGTTCCTGGTCTCTCCAGCCCGAGGAACTGGAAGCAAACCGGAGATAACCACCTTGGACATCCTGCTTTTCAGCCTTCTTCCTAGTTCTCCGAAGTCCAGCTGTAGTATGTTCCTCCTCTTCTTCCCGACATCATTTGTGCCAACATGTTCTCTTCTCTTGATCAGTTTCTTCAGCTCATTTAAAGTTGTTGAAATTTCGTTTTGTTGTTTGCTGGATAGCTACATGTGATTTCTAACTCATATTACAAGGGTCTCTGAGAAAGGCAGTTACCAAACAGCAAGGCAGCCTGGATGAAAGTTTGCTCACTGAGCTCGAAGGTTTGTTTTTAGACATTTCATCACCATAGTAGGTAACATCATCGGTGAACCTCCAGTGAAGGGCTGGTGTTATGTCCCACTTTCTATTTGTGTTTCAGTTTGCTTGGGTTGGTGATGTCATCTCCTTCCAGCTCAGTGAGCAAACTTTAATCCAGAACCTAAACCTGAGCTACAAATCTCCTCAAAACCCGCGAGCAAAATGCCCTTGTCAGTATTTTGTTCTCTTAAAGAGATTTTGCTGATGCTTAATGTGATAGGTAAAACCAGTCTTCACATTTGATATTGATCAGGTGTGGGTACCACTGCGGCATTAGACTCATTGAAAGCAGCGGGGTTAATTTCCAGTGAATTTTCAGTTTTGTTGGAGCGAGCCTCAACCATATCTTTTCTTTAAATAGCCTTTTTTTTTGGTGCTATTTCTTGTCATGTGTATTCTCTGTAGATGTTTTGTAAAATGGAGCTCTCTATCGCTGTGGTGTATCTATTCTTCACTGTATCGTCTTTTAGAGTCATAGACATGTACTATACAAAAACAGACCCTTCAGTGCAACTCGTTCATTACTGTGTAAAATCATTGTTAATTCAGCAAGAAGTTTTGTTGCGACTGGATCATGTGCCAACCAATATTTTCCTCTCATTATAACTTTCTCTTTACTCGTTCGTGGGATGTGGGCATTTCTGGCTCGGCCAGCATTTATTGCCTGTTGTTAGTTGTCCTGAGGAAGGTGGTTGTGAGCTGCTGCCTTGAGTCATTGCCCACCTTGAATTAACTTGCAAAAGATTTGAATTGTTATTCATTCGTGAGGTATGAGCCTTTTGGTTCATCCCTAAATGTTTTCTTTAACAAGTATGTAGTGGAGGTAAATCCACTGTGCAATTAGAAAGGGAGTTCCAGGCATTATTCCCCCTAATTTTTCCATTTACTACATGAATTTCACAGGTCTCTGCATAGAAGCTAATGCAAGCTATGGGCTTCACATTTATTGTACATCTATATTTGCTGTTGAGAAGTTGGTGGTGAACTGCAGTGTTAGGACAGCTGTTAGGGAAGGAGTGCCAGGATTTTGACCTAGCAACACTGAAGGAATGATGTTGTATTTGCAAGTCAGATCGGTGAGTGACTTGGAGGGAACAGTGCAGGTATTGATGTTCCAGTGTATCTGTCCTTCCAGATGATAGCGGTCATGAATTTGTAAGATGCTGGCAAAAGAACCATAGGGAATGACTGCTGTACATAATGTAAGTAGTACATTCTGCAGCTCCTGAGCCTCAGTGATGGTGGGAATTAATGTTTGTGAATGTATTGGTGAACAAGTGAGCTGCTTTGACCTTAATAGGAGTCAAACTTCTGTGTGGTTTTGGAGCTGCTCTCATAGAGTCAAAGAGATGTACAGCACAGAAACAGATCCTTTGGTTCAACTTGTCCATGCCAACCAGATATCCTAAGTTAATCTAGTTGCATTTGCCAGCACTTGGTCCATATCCCTCTAAACTCTTCCTATTCATATACCCATTCAGATGCCTTTTAAATGTTGTAATTGTACCAGCCTCCACCACTTCCTCTGGCAGCTCATTTCATACACACAGCATCCTTTGCGTGAAAAGGTTGCCCTTTAGGTCCGTTTTAAATCTTTCTCCTCTCACCTTAAACATATGCCCTTCAGTTTTGGATTCCCCCACCCCAGGGAAAAGACCTTGTGTATTTACCCTGTTGATGCCCCTCATGATTTTGTAAACCTCTTAAGTTGGTTTTCCTTCTTGTGATTCCGTCACCACCTGCCACAGACCCAGTCTAGCAGGTATGTCCTTTCGGACCCAACCAGCTCGATCAGTAGTACTGCTGCTGAGCCACTCTTGGTAGTGGACACTTAAATCCCCCACCTAGATTACATTTTGCACCAGCCTGAGTTCAAGTCCCACTTTCGCCTGTGGTGTGTAAAACCATCTCTGAACAAGTTGATAAGAAAATATCTAGCATCTAGGTTACATTTTACTCAGACCTAGTAACTTGCCTGTTTATAAAATCAATATTTCCTCTCTCGCCATCAAATATCTTGCAATCATCCTCAACTGCAATGTCTGCATCATCCCACTTTATTATGAAGGCAGAGGCAAAGTGCTCATGAAGAACTACATCTACCTCTTTGAAGTCTGAAGACTGTTCACCTTTTTGGTCTGTAATCTGCTGCACTCTCTCTTTTAGTATTTTCTAGCTCTTCATATATTTATAAGATACTTTGTGTTTTCCCTGAGTTTATTTGCCAGTGGTATTTCATGCCTTCTGTTTGATTTCATGATTTATTTTTCAACTTTGTTCCTGCTCTTTTGTGGGGTGGGCGGGGGAGGCAACGAGTGGCGGGGTTGGGGGATGCGGCAGTGTGCTGCTGCCTCGTAACCTGCACGGGGAGTGGACATAGTAAGTGCTCACTCTGTCCATCCCATTGAAGTGAAGCAGCAGCGGGGAGAGGCTTCAGCAATGCTGCAGGTCGCTTACACACAAGTGTGTGTCTGCTCAGAAACAAACCCTGAGACGGAGAGAGGGAGCAACGCAGGCAGAGCGACAAAGCAAAGAAACTTCAGAAAACTCCAGAGTCCCAGAGCAGAGGCATTGAATCAGTTATCCAAATAATCAGTTAATTGAATGAAATATTGCCCACCCATCTCCCTTGGATAATTGAGATTCCTCTGTAATTCTTTTTGTGTTTGCCTTCTCTTAACATAATTTGTATTTTATTATAGTCTATGTAATTAGGAGGAATAATAAGATTGAACTAGGATTAGCCATTATTCTTTCTTCACTTTGTTGAAGACTTTATATTTAATTGAAAGGTGTATTGTGAACCTTGTATACTTTATGGGTCAAATGCCAAGTATTGTAATTTTTTCCGGGAGATTATTGGAATTTTGTTTTGGTCATCTTAAAACTTGTTGTTCAAATTGGCTTATATGTCTCCAGGAAATCATACAGTTAACTTTTAAAGATTACCAAGAGTACAACCAAATTATCTTTAAAATGTTGATGAAGTTTTTAATTTATCTTCTGCAGGAAGGCCTTTGCTGGAGGTGCTCAAGGAGCTAATGCAGTTTCCTCAGTGAAGAACAAGCGTGAAGTCGAGACAGATAATCCAGATGATGCATTCTTTGGAAAAAAACCAAAACTTGAAGCTGTGTCCACCGAGGAAATTAAGTAATATATTAAAAAATTTAAAATATGCCTGAAAGAAAACTTGTGTGATGTCTGTAGTTAATGCAAAATATTGGAAGTTATAACTGTCACTTGCTATCTCAGCGTCTGATTGTGAACCATGCTTAGTTTGCTTAGTTAACAACATTGAACCAGTTAATGTTCTGGGGAGAGGAGTTCAAATCCCATCATGGCAGGTGGTGAAATTTGAATTCAATAAAAACCTAGAATGAAAATAAATCTGTCCTCATGATGACCGTCATGTCACTATCAACGTCATCATTGTCGATTGTTGTAACACCTCATCTGATTAAGTCATATTTAAATTTGATATCCTTACTGGCCTACTGTATACATAATTAGGTGCTGAGAAACAGGAATAGGCCATTCAGCCCTTGATCCTGTTCTGCCGTGCAGTGAGATCGTGGCTGATCTATGGCTTAACGCCGTATACCTCCCTTTGGCCTGTGTCCTTTAATACTTTTGTTTATCAAACAATTATCTGTCTCAGATTTAAAATTAACAACTGATCCATCTTTTTGTGGAAGAGAGTTCCAAACATCTGCCATTCTTTGTATGTAGAAGTGCTTCCTAACATCTTTCTTGAATGGTCTGATCCTAATTCTCAGATTAGGCCCACTAATTCTGGAATCCCTACCATTGGAAATAATTTCTCATTATCTACTCTGTTTTTCCTGTTAATATCTTGAAGACTTTGATCATATTTTATTTTTAACCTTCCACTAATGCTAGAGTCAACAGGCCTAATTCGTTAATTTCTCCTCATAACTTAATCCCTGATGTCCGAGTTTCAGAACCACATTAAGGTGGGTGAATCTTAACTTCCCTCTGGGCAATTACGGGTGGGCAGTAAGTCCTGCCTCGCCAGTAGTGTTCATATTCCATGAATACATTTTTCAAAAGTCACTTTTGTTTTCCTGTGAATACTAAAATGTTTTGCCTCATGATTATTTAGCAACCTTTTGTTTCTGCTAAGTGATAACCTTCTGCCACACATCATTCATAATTTAGCATATGAATAGAAAAATTAAGTTGCTATGTGTTATGGGACAAATTTAGCTAGGACCAGAAAACCTGTTTTCATAAGGCTTCTGAACAGAATTCAGAGTTGTTGGTTCTGTGCAGTAACAGAGTTAACATGTCTAATGGCTTGTTTTAAAGTTGTGCTGGTTCATCATTGGTGCATTAGTATTGACATCTCATGTTCTGATAGTTAATTGTAACATTTAGGATTAGCATGTCTTTTAACGTTTTGGTAATTTAGTCTTGCAGACTTGATGCCTAAGGTGAAGGTGGAACAAGTTGATACAGTCGAAGGCTGTAACCATGAAGTGAGTGCCTCACTTAAAATATCTTTCTTTGTTTTCTACCTTTCAGTATTGATCCATTGATGAAATCAATCTTAAAACCATCAGTTTTAATGTGTAATACGTTTGAATTGCATGTGCGGCCAACTATGTACATCAGTAAAAGAGTAGTTGTAATGTTGCACATTGTGCACTTTGTAATGCCAGGCACCATTCCTTGTCTGAGAAAGTACAAGACTGCAATCATCCTTCAGTTGAAATTGAATTATGTTGCTTGCCTTGCTTTCCACCCTAGTCAAAAAAACAATATAAAACATCAGTACATTGCAGGCTTGATTGATACATAAACATAGATGCCTAATATGACGAGCGTGTTGAACTTGTTCTCAACTTGCATCAAGATACTGGGCTATATTTTATACATAGAGTTCTGAATGCATTTTGTATGTTAAGGTTTATGTTTTCACATTACATTGTCTTTCTGTACTAATTACTGATATTTTTGTAAAAAAAGATGCTTATAAAATAATACACTTCGCTTAAAACAACTCGAATGAGTTAAAGAAGCATCTTTGAATTGAGAAGGCACAGGGGTCTCAGGACAGAATTTGAGTGTACAGTGCTGTTACTACTAAGGGGAAAGAAGTCAAAGCATAAAGTTTAGAATTGGATTTGTTGAATTGGGCATGTTTTGTTGGAGGAAGTTTCAAAATATGGAGTGGTGAGGCCACAAATTACATTAAAAGGAAAATGCTATATTTACAGTATTTCTTTGATTGCAGCCCCTTTAATGTGAGAAATGCTTCTTTGTAGAAACATGTGAGCAACAGTAGGCTATTCAGTCCATCACTCCTGCTCTGCCATTTAACATGATGGGGTCTGATATCTTTTAGCACTACTTTGCAAATCTCTCCTCACACCCTAGACACCTTTAAGCTTTGAGAAACCTGTCTATTTGTTCATTAAACTAGTTGGCCTGTTTGACCAAAGTCTGCACTAATACTGTTTTTGCTGTCCTTTTATTCTAAGGATTATGGAGAATTTTTAGTTGACCTAATCAACTCAGGAGGTCATGATGATCATTTTGGAGTATTACACTTCACATCAGAAAGCCCCTGTAGGGCTCCACAAAAAAAAAGCTCCAGGTGCATACTTGGAAACATGCACGTACACATACAAAACTTGTCCATGTATAGTCGGTATATTCAGTGACTTGGCCTCCACAGCCTTCTGTCTTCACATTTCACAGGTTCACTACCCTCTCGATGAAAACCATTTCTCACCATCTGTGTCCAAACTGACCAATTCTGAGACTGTGATCATTAAGCTAGGGAAAGTATAATCATTTCATCCAATCTATCACCTCTTTTCGAGTCTTATATTTCAATAACCCCGCCCCCACTCAAATTCATCTAAACCCAAACTGTCCTCATGGGAGAAATACACAGCCTGACGTGGAGAAGATCTTTCCGCTAGTAGGAGAGACTCAGACCTGAGGGCGCTGCCACTGACTGAAGTGCTGTTTGAAGGGCCAGTGTGGACTTGATGAGCCAAATGGCCTGCTTCCACACTGTAGGGATTCTTTGATTTTGTGACATTTACCACCCTCCAATATTCTAAGGCTGTTCAGAATCCACAGAATTTTGGAAGATGACGGCCAATGCATCTACTATTTCCAGGACTACCTTCTTAGTACTCTGGGATGTAGATGATCATGATCTGAGGAATTATCAACTTCAGACTTATTAATACCCTATAGCCTTTTTAAACAAATACTAATTTCCTTCAATTCCCCCTTCCCAATTTGCCCTTGCTTTGTTTCCCTTTCTGCGAAGTTATTTGTGTCTTCTGTGAAATCAGGCTAAAATTGTATAATTGCTCTGCCGTTTCCCTGTTCTTTATTTATCAAGTCTCCTGGCTTAGATAGGAGCTTACATTTGTCTGCATTAATTTTTCATTTAACAAAAGCTCATTCAGCCTGTTTTTATATTCCTTATTAGTTTATTCTTTTCCTGTATTTTTCCCCCTCTTAATCCTCTGTTGCTGAATTCTAAACTGCTCCCAGTCCTCAAACTACGTTTTCTACTAACTTTGTATAACTCCTCTTTGGATCTAATATTGTCCTTAATTTGTTTTGTTAGCTGTGCTTGGACCACTTTTCCTGTTGTTGTTGCCTTTCATCTGAAAGGAATAGTTGCAGAATATGCATTCATTCCTTAAATATGAGCCATTACCTATCCACTGTTACGCCTTTACAATAAAGTTACACAGTCTACTGCAGCCAACTCAGCCCTCATCCCTTTGTAGTTTCCTTTGTTTAGATTGATGTGGCAAAACTGTTTTTTACTTATGGTACTCCTGTCTTTAGTCGAACTTATCAAACTGCTTTCAGCTTGATGATTGCAGGACAGCATGATATCAGTTTTCTGCTACATTTGCCAAGAAAAATTCAATCCAACATATCAGGGCTGTATCTTGGTAAGAATCTAAGAGTGGGGCAAAAATGTATTGTACAATTTAAATGTAAGTCAGATTGGGGCATCTGGTCGGCATGGACAAGTTTGGACTGAAGGTTCTGTTTCCATACTATATGACAGTTGAGAAGGTGCCAGAGGAGCCAGGTGGTGTGGAAAGTGGAGAGGATAAACTAAAGTGACATTCAATGTTGAAGTTTCATAGAATTAGAATTAGATTTATTGTCACATCTATTTAAATACAGGGATACATGAGTACAACGCAAAGTGTACAGTGTTGCCATTTCCGGATTCATCTTAGATACAAAAATTCCTAGGGTAGAAAAATAAAAAAAAGGTAGAAGTTCAGCATTACAATCTTTCTAAAGAATGGAGTCCACGCTATGCTTTCTCATAGTTCTGGGCAGGGCTGATGATGACAAGTATGGTGGGAGTGGGGACTTGAGTAAGTAAGACTTCTGTCAAAGTTTTCTGAAAAAGCCAGGATCTATCTCCAAATGCATTAAAAATAAGGCTGTTTTGCCTTGGGATATAGGCTGAGGTGGTGTATGTAATTGATCTTGAACTAATGAAAATTGGTTTGTGGTGGAGGTGAGTAGCGACCTTGATGCTGGTCAGACAATGGGGATAGAGTTTGCATGCAAATAATCAAGGTGAAGTAGAAGTGCAATTCCAGAAATAAAAGCTGTGATGCCAGGCACAGTTCAAGATACATTTGTGAAATTTCTGTAGATTAGGGAACTACATGAGGTTTGCTGAGTGCTGAAAAGTGAGTAGGGAGTCACTTGGTGCTGGAAGCAACAATGCCAAGGTTATTCAACAATGGAGCAGAATGGAGTTGACTAGAATAACCATGTGTAAACTTCCCAAAGCTCAAACATAAGGACTAGGGGGCAATCAGTAATCATTTACATTTGAGAATAGTAGTTTTTGACTACTTAGAAAGAATTGTGTTACTTTGGAACTATATGTTAAACATGTCACTTCACTTCTGTATGTTAGGACCTGGATTAAGTTTGTACTTATTGCAAGATGGACAGATTGTTTCGTCTGTTGTCACTTCTAATAACAACACTTGCTTAATTTCAGGTGGCCATTCCATTGTCAGATGAATATCAGCAACTAAAACCTCGTATTGGAAAAGCAGCCAAGGTACAGTCCATTTGCATTTTCTACATGGTTCATCTTCTGTTTGTTCTTCATGTGTTCTGCCAATGGCAATAAGTATTTGTGCTACTGTCAATAGAAATTGCTGGAGAAACATTGCTTGGGAGCATCTGTGGAGAGAAAACCGAGTTAATGTTTCGAGGTCTGGTGACCTTTCTTCCTGAAAGTGTTATTTAAATAGTGATAACTTAGGAAAAGTCAATATACAAAGGGATCTGAGTTTTCTTCTACACTGGTCACTGAATGCAAAGAGGTGTAGCTAACAGTTCGGAAAACAAATGGTGTTTTGGCCTTTATTGCGAGAGGGTTTGATTACAAGAACAATGAAGTCTTGCTGTAGCACTACTTGCCACAGAAGATGTTCAGTGAATGTTCACTGAGCTGATTCCTGTGTTGGTTGATTTGTCACATGAGAAGAGATTGTCTCACCCAGACCTGTATTCACTGGAGTTGAATGAGGGGGGATTTGATTGAAACAAACAAAATTCTGACACGACTGGACAGACTGGATACATGGATAACATTTCTCCTGGCCATGAGTGAGTCTAGAACCAGCAGTCATGGTCTTAAGTTAAGGGTAGATCATTTCGAACTTAGGTGATGAGGAGAAATCTCTTCATTTAGAGAGCTGTGACTGTGTAGAATTCTCTACAACATAACATGGAAGAGACCAAGTTCCAGAATATATTTCAGACAGAAATCAATTTCTGGACGCTAAGGACATCAAGAGGCATGGGGAGTGGAAATGTGATTATGACATTGAGATCTCCAGAGAATCAGCCACAATCATCTTGAATGCTGGAGCAAGCTTGATGAGTTCAATAGCCTCTTCCTTTTTCTTTATATCTGATATTGAAGCACAAGGATTTGGTGCCCTCAATGTGTTAACTCAATCTTTGGCATTGGTTCAGTTTCGAGCACAGAAATTCATGCAAACATTGGACTTGTTGTTTTGGTAAGATGGTGGGGTCAAATTGTAAAGCTCTGTTTTGACTGGACTTAATGAAGACCAGTTTAATCATGTTTCTTGTTGAAATTTTCTGCTTGGGCGCTCTCTCATACTATCGAATAAACATAGTGTTTTGGGGAGTTATTGCAAGACACAGGCAAAGAAAGAACTTTGCGTTTGTTCCTAAAATTCCAAATAGAAGACTCAATAGTACAAGAAAGTTTTATTCAAGACTATGGTCATGGCTTTGTCAATACATTGCACCCATACCAGACACAATAGGTATATATTTTCACAATGTGTGGTTGCAATTACACAACTAACTAAAAGTCCATCATTTTAATACTAACTGCAATAGTTAATATTGGCCACAGGATGGTGCTTTAACAATACATTTCCTAGAGTGCCAGAGAAATTGTGTTGAAGGTACATTCTGCTCTCTCTGGCCTTGTAGCACCATCACTCCTTTGCATTCAGTGGCATCACCATTTCTGAATTCTCACTCTTATCATACTAGGGGTTGTTATTGACCAGAAACTGAACTGGACCAGCCATATACATACTGTGGCAGCAATAGCATGTCAGAGATTGAAAATTCTGATTGCCAAAGCCTGCCCCCTATCTTCACGTAATGAGTGTGATGAAATACTTTTCACTTGACTGGATGAGTGCAGCTTCAGCACACTTGTGAATGTACCTGCACCAAATAGACTGTTAAGATTTAGCAATAAGTGCTGGCCTAACCAGCATCTTCTACATCCAGTGAATGATTTTTTTTGTAAAAATTGATGTTACCTAGCACCCTCATCTGGATATTGGCTTCCACATTTTTCAATGTCTCAAAGTGTAGTTGCTTTTGTAGCACTTCATTTGCGGAGAGGCTCTTTGAGACAACCTGGAGATAGGAATGACCCTGAATAAATGCAGATTGATTTCTCAGTTTCCATGTCCACTTCCTGTTGACAACTCTTGACTTCTAATATCATGTATTTGTCACACCATTTGCATGAATGTTTTCTTAAAGATACTTGTGAAAACACAAATAGTACAGGATTTGCCACTGTGATGTCAGTTATTGCACAGTCAGGAACATCTAGAAGATGTTTCTGCCCTGATTGTCTCATAACTTGTATCTACTGAAAGAGACTTGTCTCGGCAGGTAAATTTGCTTAGTGTTTGAATTTGTCATTCACTGCTTTTAGTTCTTAATTTTGTTTGGTGTGTCTTCAGAAGAATTTGGCTCACTCCACAATTATAGTGCTACAACAAATGAACGAGGCGTCTCCTATTGAGTCTCTCAGACCTTCTCTGACATTTAATTAAATCATGACTGAAATGATTGTGAGGTTAAATCCACACTCTTGCCTACCCGTTGATAATCTTTCATCCTCTACCTTAACAAGAATCTGTCCACTTCTGAAGTCTTGCTACCTTTTTAAGAGCCTGGTTTTGCAGACATCCAGGAGCACGTGTAGTATGAGCAAAATCTCTGAAGTAAGTTGTAGTGAAGAACAATAAAAATCTAGCAAACCCTTAATGGAAAAAAAACTTTTTAAAAAAGGAGAAGAGAGAAAACATCAGTTGAATCAGAATTTATATTGTATTTTAAAAATCGGCTTCAACATTTGCAGAAGCATGTATATATGTGTGTTTTTCTTACAAATGTCAGGCACTTGGAATTTCTCACCTGATGTTTAATTCAATAGATGCTGTCTTTCAGGAAAAGATTTTCAAAGTGTCTCAGAAAAAATATTGACCTCATATCTGTTTTAAAATTGGAAACCCTGATTTTTCAACATTGATGCATTGTTCTAGATTTCCCCAAAAGAAGAAACATTTTTTTCACCTTTCAGTATTTTATACTTTTCAGTCAAGTCGCTTCTTAATCCTCTAAATTCGAGAGAGTACAAGTCTTGCCTGTTCATTTTTTTCTCATAAGACAACTCGCTGATTCAAGGTACTGGTCTGGTAAAGCTTCTCTGAGCAATTTCCTGTACAGTTCCCTTTACTTCAGTAAGGTGATCCTGATTATACACAGTCCTGCAGATATGGCCTCACCAGTGTCGTCTATAACTGAAGCAACACATCCTTACTTTTTGCTCCATTCCTCTTATAATGAATTAAAAGAATCAATTGTTGTGCTGATTCTATGGTTTTTTTTAGCCTTTTGCACAACTTCGACTAAGACATCCAGATCTTTTGCATCTCTGAGCTCAGCAATTTCTCTCCATTCAGATAATATACTTCATTTTTGTCCTTTCTGGCAAAATGGACAATGACCAACCTAACCCTCCGTTCTCTAACCATCAATCAGTCATGATCTTTTTCTCCGCCATCACTGTTCATCAAGTAAGCCACATGTTCCGTTCTGCCTGTCACTAATTATCATATGAAATTGATGTGCAGTATTATCTAAAAATAAAGATTAATGTATGGCCTTGGTCAATATCAGAAAATAACCACATAGTTATCATTATTGCTTCTAATTAATTCTTTTTATTTACAGGAATACCCTTTTATTCTTGATGCTTTTCAAAGAGAGGCCATTGCTTGCATTGATAACAATCAGTCTGTACTGGTGTCTGCACATACATCAGCTGGGAAAACTGTGTGCGCTGAGTAAGTGCTCATTCCAATTTGTTTTAAGTATTTTACTTGAATTTTTTGTGGTCCAGATTCGAAGTCCTGGGTACTTATTTATTTCTTTTACTCATCTATGCTGTATCTTTCATGGTGTGCAGGGATTTGGGGAAAAAAGCAGGAGATTGGGATAAGCTAATAGAACTGATGTGGGCATGAAGGGCTGAATGGCCTCCTTTAGTGTCATAACGATTCTGCGATGGTCAACTGAATGTGCAGCCACCAATGGTTCCGCTGCTTCAGTCATACTGACATGATCATGAACAGTGCAATCGATGCAGTCTTTGTAAGCAGAGAAAGAAATTTGCTGTGCCTAAGCTGCAAATCTTCAGTTGCCTACTTCAAAAAGCATTGGCAGAATTTTGCATAAAATGGAAGAAATTGCAACGCAGGCTACCATTCAGTAAGATTGTGGGTGATCTTTGACTTTAATTCTAGTCTCCCTATGAACTCTGTATCCCGAAATCAATTGATTGCTTCCTTGAGTATTTTCAGTGACTGAACATTGACAACCAGGTGTCTTCATTTTGCACTCGAAAAAAAATAAGGATGCAGAAAAATCCTGTGAATGAGCAACAGATTCATCAGAACCTACCTATTTCAAATGAATTTGGGCTGCTGGAATGTGTGCATTTTCGGCTTTTATCTGTTTGTTTGGATTGGCAATTTTCTTATTTGCCTAGTTTGTTTTAAAAAAGCATTTTCTCTCATAACTCTGTTTCTCTGTCAGTGATGAAAATTAAGTGAAGCAGGTGTTACTACTTCAGATTTTTAAGATTAGTTTCAAAATTACATTTTCTTGCTCTGTAGATATGCAATAGCGCTTGCTTTACGTGATAAGCAAAGAGTCATCTTTACCAGTCCTATCAAAGCATTGAGTAATCAAAAATATCGTGAAATGTATGAAGAATTCCAGGATGTTGGACTAATGACTGGCGATGTCACAATCAATCCAACAGCCTCCTGTCTGGTCATGACAACTGAGGTAAAGTTGATCTGTGTATGACATTTATTCCTGTTTATTATCAAGTGTTAAAGAAAATAACTAGAGCTTTGCAGTCAGAGGCAAAAGTTGATAGATCTTAAAAATGTGTTGCAGGAAAAGCGCAGCAGGTCAGGCAGCATCAAATGAGCAGGAGAAGGGCTTATGCCCGAAACATCGATTCTCCTGTTCCTTTGATGCTGCCTGACCTGCTGTGCTTTTCCAGCAACACATTTTTAAGCTCTGATCTCCAGCACCTGCAGTCCTCACTTTCCCTCAAAAGTTGATAGATGCCCATTCACATTAATGGGCTTTTGTGTGGAAACTTAGAATTTATACAGCATTTTAGTGCTCTTGCCTTACCAGCAATCATTACTTTAAAATCTGGGCCAACATAGAGCAGGTGAAGATTTTACCTACCATACCATTGACATATAACTTAATAACATGTACAGCTATGCTGACAAGAATTTTCTATTTTTTGTTTGTTTGAAAGTTAGTGCAAGTTAGTAAAACAATTCCGGTGGATTTTTTTGTTTGCAGCAGAATATGCATCCAATCTCATCAAACATATTGGTTAATTAAATCTGGGTATTGGTATTATGGCTCAGAGTTCATTGTTGGGCTGGGAGTTAATACTTTTGATTTTTAGCACATTGATTTCCTATTCTCAATTCTGATGTTCCATGAATTTTCTGAAATGAGAAATGAAACTTTGATGCTGTTGACTGCTGGCTGTAGAGTAGAACTTCGTTAAGCAATGCAGGTTCCTGTACATCTGATTTCTTTTCACCTTGTTGCAAAAATGTACTTTCTCGTGACTTGTCTTCAATTGGACCAGGTGAAAGTGCAGACAATACTCTTCATTATTCCTTTAAAAAAGTGCCCAGTTATGTTTTCTGTGAACAAGATTGAGCAAGATTCCTAAGTGTTGAAAACTATCAGATGTTGCACTTATATTGTACTATATTCATTACTTACCTAAATTATGACATGTTTTATGTAATTTAAGTCACTTTTATTGTAACAGATTTTGCGAAGCATGTTGTACAGGGGATCTGAGGTAATGAGAGAAGTCGCCTGGGTTATCTTTGATGAAATTCATTACATGAGAGATGCAGGTATGTAGGTAGTTAATAATGTTTAGAAACTAACAATATGCAATTACATTGTAAAGTCACTATACAAAATAGGACTAAATTAAATAACTCAATCACAAAGGTGATAATCTTTGAATTGCTACCTGAGTCACAAGCTGAATGGTATCTGGTAAATAGGATGAAAATATTGAATGTGTGACTTTAAAAAATTGGTGTGGGAGAAAGAGGCTTTGATTCATGAGCCACGAGCCACCACTGTTAAGGATAAAGGGAACTGCACAGTTGGGACAAACTTCACTGGGACCTATGGCTCAACTAATAATATCATTAGGGCTTTAAGATCCCTTTGGTTGGTGGTGGTGGGTGAGTTCATTAGCAGGTCAGGATTATGGGAAATAATGACCACAGTATGACAGATCGTACACATATAAGAATGCACCAGCAAATCGGATTGAAATTGGACAGATTGGTGGCTTTTTGCAAGGGAGATGGAGCATAAAGTTTGCAAAGTCTCAGTACAGCTTTGCAACCATTTGTTAGACTATGCTGAGAGTATTTTGTGCCTTTTTATATTCCTGTGGGGGGGGGAGGGTGGAATATGTTTCATGGGAGACAGTTCAGAGCAGGTTCACTGGGTTGATGTCTACAATGAAAATTTGAGCAAATTGGGCCTACATTCATTGGTGTTTAAAATTAGAGAAGATTTTAGTAAAGTATGTATAACTCTGAGGAGACTTGACATGGTAGTTGTTGAGACAATGTTTTGTATTGTGAAAAATTCTAGAGCAAATGCGTACAGTTTTAAAAATTGGTCTTTTAGCATTTGGCAGTTTAGGAGAGAGATGAGAAGGAATTTATTTTGCACATTGGTAATCTTTGCAGTTCTTTTGTCACAGTCAGTAGTGTAGGTTGGGTCTTTGAGTATCTTAAAGCTAAGCTATAGATTTTGGATCAATAGTAGACTTGTGGATTAAGAAGGTCCAGCAGGAAAGCAGCTAAGTCATGATCTTATTGAATGGTGGAGCAGGGTTTAGAAACCAACTGTCCTACTCCTCCCCTGCTTTGCTAATTCCTAATAATAGGGCCTCCCAAAGTCCTGGGGTGTGCTTTCCCGTGCGGTTGTGAGGTGCCATTTCGGGGTTCAAGCACCAAGGCAGTGATGGATCCATGGAACTCACATCGCATGCTGACAGCTGAGAAACACTCTTCAGTTCTCTGGTTTATTTTAATAGTGGGTTTGGCTCACTTGGCCAATCTTTGAGGTCTAATTCCTGTTCTGAAAAACCCAGTGAAAAATGTTTTATTTAAAAATCCTAAAAAGCTTTAAAAGTACTTCATTTCACCTTCAGCTCTGCAATCCCCTTTACACCCACAGTTCTCCACTCCTTGTACCCAGTGCCATATGCCCCTGCCTCTCTTGTCCTCGCACCTCTTCAATCCTGCCTTCTGATAGCTGTCTTGACTCACCACACTTTGGAATCTCAGCAACATGTCAGCCTCTCAATGGGTTAAAGTTTGTTAAACATGGGTATCATCTCATTAAAAATTACATTGATATGATCTTCTTCATCCCTTTCCTGTATTTTCCTCTCTTTCGCTAGCTCATAAAAATCCACCCTTGCATCCTGCATGTGTGGGAAGATTTATGATGTATCAAAAGAGGCTAACAAGGAAGTAAAATTAGCAGGTCAAATCTTGTATTGACCTTGGACATCTCGATGTTTTTCTAAATTATTAGGTTGTATATGTGTTCCAATTCAATATTTGAAGATATGCAATGACGGTTAAAAAAATTGCTCTGCTGACAAAATTGTAACAGATTGAAGCTGTAGCTTGGATCACTGTATCATAGAATTGTACAGCATAGGAACAGACCCTTCAGCCCATCATGTCTATACCAAACAAACATCTGAATCCCATTTGCCTGCAATTGGTCTACATAGCCTACTATGCCCATCATTTTCTGTGCTCATTTAGATGCTTCTTCAGTGTTGCGAAAGTATCTGCCTCCACCACTCTGTCATTTCCATATTTCTACCACTCAGGATGAAAACATTTCTTGTTCGGATCTCCTCTAAACCACTTGCTTCTCACATTAAACTTATGCCATCTGGTGTTAAATATGTCTGCCAAAGGAAAGCAATGCTCATGATCTAATCTGTTGATACATTTCATAATTTTGTGTATCCTAATCAGGTCCACCCTTTCACCTTCCTCTGCTCAAAGGAAAACAAACCCAGTCTCTCCTTTTCATCACAGGCAACATTCTGGTGAATGTCCTCTGCACCCTCTCCAGTGTGATCACTTAATATTGTGACCAGAACAGCGCACAGTATTCCATCTGTGGCCTAACCAATATTTTATCAAGTTGTAATTGACTTTCTTGCTTTTATTTTCCATGCCCCAGCTAATGAAGGCAAGCATCTTGTTTGCCTTCTTCAGCACCCTGTATACCTGTGCTGACACCTTCAGGGATATATGGACTTGTATATCAAGGTCCCTTTGTCTCTCAGTACTCCCTAGGGACCTTCCTTCTCTTATTCAACTTTCTAAAGTGTACCAACTTGCACTTATAATGTTTAAATTCCACATGCCTTTGCTCTGCTCAGTTTACCAGCTGATCAGTATCAAATTGTAGCCTGAGACCATCATCCTCACTATCAACAACATCAGCAATTTTCATATTATCTGCAAACTTACCTCATACCTCCTGCATTCACGTCCTAGTCATTACGTACACAGCAAACATCAAGAAAAGCAACCCTCTGTCATCACCTTTTGCCAATTTGGATCGAGTTTGTCAATCTGCCTTGGATCCCATGGATTCTTAACTTTTGGGGCAGCCTTTCAGATGAGCTGTTGTGAAAGGTCCACATAAATCACATTAACTGCATTACGTTCATCAATATATTTCGTCACCTTTTCAAAAAATTCCATGACATCAGTCAGGGATCTCCTTCTAACAAATCCATGCTGATTATTCCTGATCAATCTCTGTCTTGCCAAGTATTGATTAATACTGTCCTTCAAAATTTCTTCTAATAATTTCCCTCCCAGTGATGTCAGTAATTGGTCTGTAATTACCTGACCTATCCCTGCTGCCTTTCTTGAACAAAGACACCACGTTAGCTATCCCCCAATCTTGTTGCACTTTGCCTATGGCCAGCAAGGTATTAAATGACTCTTCCATGTCCTCAGCAATACACTCCCTTACCTTCCATAGCAGGATGTATCATGTATCTCATTAGGCCCCAGGGGGTTGATGCCTGTTAAGACATCTTATACCTCCTCTTTATATAATCTTAAATGTGTTCCAGAACCACCTTATCCCACCTGATATCCCTGACTACAATGTCTTTCTTGTCTGCGAATGCAGGTGAGACGTATTCATTTAAAACCTCACCCACATCCACTGGCTCCCTTTGGTCTTTCATAGGTCCCCCTCTTACCCTGGTAATCCTCTTAGTCTTGATATACTTATAAAAAGTCTTGATCCCATCTGCCAAAGATATTTTGTGGCCTTTCTTAGCCCTCCTGATATTGATTTTAAACAACCTCCTACACTCTGTATTTGCACAGTATCTAACATATGCTTCCTTATTATTTTTTACAAAAGTCTTGACATCCAGGGTTCCCTGGATCTGCTGCCCTTATCCTTCACTCTTCAAAATACATAATAGCCCTGAATTCTCGCTACAGTACTTCTAAAAGACTCCCATTTTCCACTAAACTCACCTACAAGTAACTGATCCCAGCCTATGTTTGATGGATCCTGTCTAATGATATTGAAATTGACCTTCCCCCAGTTTAGACATTTAATTTCTGCACTTTGCCTTTCCATCGTGACTTTGAAACTTAGAGTTATGGTTACTATACCCAAAATGCTCATCCATTGAAATTTCAACTGACTGACCATCTTAATTCCCTGGGATTAGGTCTTGCACTGCCCCATCTAGATTTAGATTTTAGATTACTTAGTGTGGAAACAGGCCCTTTGGCCCAACAAGTCCACACCGACCCTCCGAAAAGCAATTCACCCAGACCCATTCCCCTACATTTACCCCTTCACCTAACACTACGGGCAATTTAGCATGGCCAATTCACCTAACCTGGGAGGAAACCCACGCAGACACTGGGAGAATGTGCAAACTCCACACAGAGAGTTGCCAGAGGCGTGAATTGAACCCAGGTCTCTGGCGCTGTGAGGCAGCAGAGCTAACGACTGTGCCACCGTGCCGCCCATCTCCAGTAGGACTATTTACATACAGGCAGGAAAAGCTCTCCTGGATGCACTTTAAAAATTCTATCCCATCTGGCCCTTTCACAGTAAGGTGATCCCAATTAATGTTCAAAAAGTTGAACGATCACCCCTATTTCTGTCAACCTTTCTACGATTTGCATATATCTCTGCCTCTCTATCTCCCTCTGACTGCTTGGTTTTATTATCAAAATTAATGAAGGTTTAAAGAACACTACTCGTTTTATGGTTGTTTACTGGAGACAGATATTTCAGTTAGAACTCGTAACACAAGGAACAGTTTTGGATCTGTTCAAAGACTGTATAAATGGAGAACTATTTTGCAGCTGAGTTAATTCTATCATTATACTTCATTGTACCAAAATGCTAGATCACGCACTGTTCAGCAGTTTCCATGGGAAAGTAAAATTTAAATTTTTTATTTTCAGAACGTGGTGTTGTTTGGGAGGAAACAATTATTCTTCTCCCAGACAATGTACATTATGTGTTCCTTTCTGCAACTATTCCCAATGCACGACAATTTGCTGAATGGATCTGCCACCTTCACAAGCAGGTAATTAACCTAAAGTGTAGATGTGAAAAACTGGAGATCTCTTAATGTCAGTAATGGGGTGGGGTTGTGGTTGGGGGGGGGGATGGGGGGGGGTTGGCAGGGGGGATGTGGGGGGGGGGGGGGAATGTGGGGGGGGGGGTGGCGGGGGGGATGTGGGGGGGGGGGGGGAATGTGGGGGGGGGGGTGGCGGGGGGGATGTGGGGGAGGGGGGGGAATGTGGGGGGGGGGGGTGGCGGGGGGGATGTGGGGGGGGGGGGGGAATGTGGGGGGGGGTGGCGGGGGGGATGTGGGGGGGGGGGATGTGGGGGGGGGTGGCGGGGGGGATGTGGGGGAGGGGGGGTGGCGGGGGGGATGTGGGGGGGGGGGATGGGGGGGGGTGGCGGGGGGGGGATGGGGGGGGGTGGCGGGGGGGATGTGGGGGAGGGGGGGTGGCGGGGGGGATGTGGGGGAGGGGGGGTGGCGGGGGGGATGTGGGGGAGGGGGGGTGGGGGGGGGTGGCGGGGGGGATGTGGGGGGGGGGTGGCGGGGGGGATGTGGGGGGGGGGTGGCGGGGGGGATGTGGCGGGGGGGTGGGGGGGGGAGGGGTGGCGGGGGGGATGTGGGGGGGGGTGGCGGGGGGGGGGGAGGGGTGGCGGGGGGGATGTGGGGGGGGGTGGCGGGGGGGGGAGGGGTGGCGGGGGGGGGGGGGGTGGCGGGGGGGATGTGGGGGGGGGGATGTGGGGGGGGGTGGCGGGGGGGATGTGGGGGGGGGGAGGGGTGGCGGGGGGGATGTGGGGGGGGGTGGGGGGGGGAGGGGTGGCGGGGGGGATGTGGGGGGGGGTGGGGGGGGGAGGGGTGGGGGGGGATGGGTGGCGGGGGGGATGTGGGGGGGGAGGGGTGGCGGGGGGGATGTGGGGGGGGGGTGGCGGGGGGGGATGGGATGGGGTGGGGGGGGAGGCGTTGTAGGAGTTTTAGCAACTGACATTGAAAAGACAATGATATATTTCCAAATAGGCATGGTGAGTGCTTTGGATGGGAACTTACAAGTGATGGTAGATAGTATGCACTACTGCTCAGTGTTCCCACTAATGTTACCTGCTACGTGAACCTCTAAAGCCAGTGTACAATACTAACTTCTGCACTTGGAAGTCAGTACAATGATTGGCATCCTGGCAGCAGTTAGCTTGCACCGAACATTGGAGTGGCTGCGTGCTTGCGCAGCCATGCATCCTAGAGGGAATGTTGCTCCTGTTAATGAGCTGGTGAGGAAGTGAATGTTTACGGATATGGTGCCAATTAAGTGAATGCTTTATTCTTGAGTATTGCTGGAGCTGCATTCATCGAGGCAAATGGAAATTAATTCATCACACTCTGATTTTTATAGGTAGTGGACAGGCTGTGGGGAGTCAGGAGTGAGTTATTCACTGCAACATTCCAAACCTTTGACCATCTTTTGTAACTGTGGCATTTACATGGCTTGTCTTGTTCAGTTCCTGGAGAATGATAATGACGAGAATGTTGATTGTGAGGGATTCAGTACTGGAAGTGCCACGGAATGCTCAGCAACACTGTAGGTTCGCTAGATAGCAGAAACAAGTGCTGATGAAATGTCGGACACTATCTCAAAGAGAACTCTGCTTCAGTTGTAGAATGTAGGTCGCGTCCCAACTGAAGTGTTAAATTTAGTGTTGGATGCTGCATCTTAGCAAAATGTGATGTTGTAATAGTTACTGTTTATTGGATGGAGACTGGACCTTGAGGGTTAAGTTGTGAAGTCCATTTGAGATCTCCATGTGTTAGTACCAAGAAGCTTACTACCGAAAGGAGAATTCAATACAAGAAGGAGTAGTCTTAAAAGTAGAGCTATGCAATTCAAAGTGACAATGAGGAGAAATTTTGCACATTGAGTGTAATGGATATCTGGAATTTGTTCCCCCATAAACATAAGTGCATCTTAAATCAAGCTTTCTGAGATTTATGTTGTGAGGTTATGAATGAATATAATCAAAGACAGGCAATTAAAGTTGAACTGAATAGTTCTGCTTCTACGTATCCATTCGTCTGTACTAAACAATTGTAACATTTAAAAACATTTTCATATATTCTTAATTTTAAATGAAACATTGGGCATAAGTTAGGGCTTATAAAGGGACTCTTGAATGGCATGGAAGACAGTTGGAAAAGGCTGCCTTTCCTCGCTCTCCAGCATTACTGTAGATAAGGTTAGCTCTCCAGCACTTTGTGTCCAGCTCCTAAGTCTAAGTGATGCAGCAAATCCAAATTTGATTGACATTAGGCAAACTGCTTCACCTCTCTATTCCTCATCCTCTCTCTGTCACTTTCGTCACTTTTTCTGTCTACAGAATGCAACCAGCATTCTTCCTGTGACAAGCTGATTGTTATCACCATCCTGTAGCTGTCACAGGATCTCTTATTCAATTCTAATGGTATTTTAGAAGCAGTGCTAGGAAGGTTTGCTTCATATTCCGATATTGAGCTCTTAATTAGAGGACCATGGGGATGGATTGCATTATTCCTAACTTCATTCCTTAGCCATTTTCTGTACATGATTTATGTTTCTTCTCATAATTTTTCTTCCAGCCCTCCCACATTCCATGCACATCCAGATTATCTAAAGTTCTGTATCTGATCCATAGTGAGACAACACCTCAAATGCTGTTGAACGATGGCATACGCTGCTTCGTTATTGGATAAGTTGTGAATAGCATTCAGTACTGAACTCTTTAGCAAACTGTCTCCTCCTTAATTTTGAGATAGCAGAAAGATGACAGATCTCAAGTTTTGGGACTAGGATATTTCTTTGAGGAATTGTTGAATCTATATGTCTTAATTTGTAATTCTTAGGGCTTGCATTGTTGTATTCTAAAAGGTGCAGCTCCAGAGATAGTGGATGGGTTGGTTATGATTTTCTAAAATTCCTGAAGTTCTGGAAGATTGGAGCTTATCAAACTTCAATATTTAAATAAAGGAGAGAAAGAGACAGCAGGAAGTTGAAGGCCAGTTAGCCTAAGGATAGCCACCTGAAAAATACTAGAATCTATTTTTTTAACGAAGTCTCAACATTGCACTTAGAAAAACGGTATGATGAAATCAGTATGGTTGTTATAAAGGAAAATTTGTGCTTGATAATTTATTAGCATTTTTTGATGATGTAACTAGGACAGATAAAGGGCAACCAGCGGATGTAGCATATTTGGATCTCTGGAAGTTATTTGATAAAGTGCTACACATTGGAAGTAATACCTTTGGATGGATAATGGACAGGCAGCAAAGATAAATGGGACATTTTCAAGTTGGTAGGCATTGCTCGTGGAGTGTCACAAGGATCAGAAATAGAGCTTCACATTTTTTAAAATCTACATCATTATTGATGAGATAGGATAATGTGTCCGCATCCACTGCTGGATGTGAATATAAGTTTTGAGGAGGATGTGAAGAGGTAGCAAGGAGTTAAATATGGTTAAATGAGTGAGTGACAGTATGAAGATGGAATATAATATGAAAAGTGTGAGGTTATAGCAAGAATGGAAAAACATAATAATTTTGAAAAGCTGTGAAATGTGTTTTCCTGAAAATTAACATTTATTTGGGTGTGCTGATAAAGAACACAAGTTGGTGTGCAAATACAGTAGCGCCTCGACTTACGAACTTAATCCATTTCGGGACCCGGTTTGCGAACCGAAAAGTTCGCGAACTGAATCAATTTTTCCCATTGTTGAGATAGCGTAAGAATGCTTGGACGGCTGTTCACAGCGCACATGCCAAAGACGAACTGAATGAGATCGCGTGGGGCCCCAGAGCTTTTGTGTTCAACAAGCGTGTAGCAAAGCAGAACAATGAAACCACGTGGTTGCACAAAGGCTTTTTGCGTTCGTACCTCTGTTTCGTACGTATGTTGAAGCAAAATTTTACGTAAGGTCCTGTTCGTAAACCAATTTGTTCGTGAACGGAGTCTTTCGTATGTCGAGGCGCAACTGTACAGCAAATAGCTAGACCTATTGTATGTTGGCTTTTATTGCAAGGGAATTGGAATAAAAAAGAAAGTCGTATTCCAACTTTTTACATCTAGAGCAGTGTGGGCTGTTCTGTCTTCAAATTTAAGGGTGAGTACTTGCACTGGAGGCAGAATGACAATGGTTTAATAAATCCATGATATGAGAATGTTATTCTCTGATGAAACGTTGAGTAAATTTGATCAGTATTCTGCAGAGCTTAAAAGAAGAGAGCAGATACTATTGAAACATACAAAGTTCTGAAGGTGATTGAGAGGACTGACACTGATTTTGTTCCCCCTGTTTGGGAATCTGGAAGACAGACATAATCTCTGGTTAAGGTGATGATCATTTATAACTGAATCAGAATTTGGAATCTTTAGAATTCTCTACCCCAAAGAGTATATATAGAGTCATAGAGATGTACAGTATGGAAACAGACCCTTTGGTCCAACCTGTCTACGCCGACCAGATATCTCAACCCAATCTAGTCCCACCTGCCAGCACCCGGGCCATATCCCTCCAAACCCTTCCTATTCGTATACCTATCCAAATGCCTCTTAAATGTTGCAATTGTATCAGCGTCCACCACATCCTCTGGCAGCTCATTCCATACACATACCACCCTCTGCGTGAAAAGGTTGCCCCTTCGGTCTCTTTTATGTCTTTCCACTCTTACCCTACACCTATGCCCTCTAGTTCTGGACTACCCGACCCCAGGGAAAAGACTTTGTATATTTATCCTATCCATGCCCCTCATAATTTTGTAAAGCTCTATAAAGTCACCCCTCAGCCTCCGACATTAATAAAACTTAGTGCCGGGTAACAGATGTTTATCCTATGAGGGAAGCAAGGGACACGGTGAGTAGGTGGGAAAATAGGAACTAACCCGAAAATCAACTGTAATTACATTGAATGATACAGATGTGGAATGAAGGAGTTGTAAGGCCTATTCCTCATATTGCTCAAATTCGTATCTTCGCACATTTTTGTTTCTTTTACATTCTACCAGATCTGTTGACCTTGAGTCGCAGCCTTGAAATGTCTTGCTTCCACAATCTTGAACACTCTCTTTAAACAGCCCCTCCCTTCCTTGTGACCTCTCCCTCCTATATCTGTTAAATCATGGTATTATTGTGGTTTCCCAGTGTATGTTTTGTTTTCAAGTGCTATATGGCCCAGCTGGTCTCCCCCAATGTTCATGCTCCATGCCAGCCTCTTTCCACACCTCTTTATCTAAAACCGGCAACATTCTCTGGCTTGGCTTGTACAGCTAGATTTTCAGTTTACCATTTCATAGAATCATATAGTACAGAAGAGGCCCGTCAGCCCATCAAGTTTGTACTGCTGCAAAGTAATTTGATTAGTCCAAATTGGAACCTGACGGCATTCTGCAAACTACACGGCACAAAATTAAAACTGATCAATTTTCTTTTCATGCTTCTTGTTGCACTTCATGTCATAATTCTAACACAGTTAGAACATTCCAAGCTCTTGGAATACGCCTGTCATGTTTCTTTCTTTTTGACTTTTGAACTCGAGAATATCTTAATTTACCATGTGTTTTCTGATGCTTCTAGCAATAGGATTCTAATTGACTCCTTTTTATTTTTACAATTATGTAGATATAGCATAAAAATGTCTTTGGTTCAAAGTCTTTAGTTTTATTCTCTGCATCCTTTATTCCAGAAGGTTTAACCATCCTTGTAATATATTAAATTATGCATTTCTGAAACTATAAACTTGAAACGTGTCTTTAATGCTTTTTCTGTTTGTGTTTTTAATGTGAATTCGATTGAATGTCTTCAATTATATGGCTTGTTAGGTAGGTAGTTATAATTTATAAATAAGGTGTACATTTGTGGTTAAACACCCATTTTCCAATTTGTTTGAAAGTCTTATTTGTGATTTTTGTTTTAGCCATGCCATGTGATCTATACCGACTACAGACCAACACCTTTGCAGCACTATATTTTTCCAGCTGGAGGTGATGGATTACATCTAGTAGTTGATGAAAATGTAAGTGAAGGAGATCTTTGAACTGCACTGTATAAAAGTGATTTGTGAAATTTCATTTGTATACTTTGAACTGTGGATATGTAACTGTTAGATGGATATATCGGCCAGAAAAATGACCAAAGCAGTTTACACTTGTGGGTAGTGAAGAAAGTGTAGCCACCTTTGTCCATTTCCTCCTCAAATTTATTCAGTTTCCCAGCACCTGTCACACTCTGGGGTAGTAAATTCCACAGACTCACGATCCTTTAGATATGCAAAATGATTTTACTGTGAAAATTAGGAAGTAATTTTTAACATGATAGATGCAAAAGATTACAGTACATCCCTCCAGCTTTATAGCTAGTCATGTTGACCATCAAGACAAAAGTTTCAGATGTGCCTGTATATTCCAGAGCAGCTTTCTCCCAGTTTGGAGAGCTAATGGAAAAGTTGCTTGAATTTGCTAAATATTATACCGGTTGTAGGATCATTTTTTAAATTTGCAGTTAAAAATGGGTGGAGAATCCTTAAATGAATCACTGAAGATTAGATTAGATTACATTAGATTCCCTACAACGTGGAAACAGGCCCTTCGGCCCATCCAGTGCACACGGATCCTCCGAAGAGTAACCCACCCAGACCCGTTTCCCTCTGACTAATGCACCTAACACTATGGACAATTTAGCTTGGCCAATTCACCTGAACTGCATATCTTTGGACTGCGGGAGGAAACCCGCACAAACTCCAAACAGACAGTCGCCCAAGGCTGGAACCGAACCCGCGACCCCAGTGCTGCGAGGCAGCAGCGCCAACCACTGATTGAGCATATCTCTTCACTTTTTTATGAGACTATTGTCCTCACCTTGAATAAGTTGAACCCCATCCACCACCACTATCCTCCACCTGGCTAAGCTGATCTTCACCTTGAACAACTCTGCTCCAGCAAGTCTCACTGCAAGATGAAGAACAGAATCTCACTTTCCACTAAGGGACCCTGCAGCTTTCATGACTCAATGTCAAGTTGAACAGCTTTAGAGCCTGAACGTCCCTTCCATGTCCTATGCCCAACCCCACACCCCAGGTTCTGTCATGACATTGGCTGCTTTCAGCCCAACCAACCCATTCTTATCCATTCATGGCCCACATTGTCAGCTTTTCTCCTTCCCTTGCATACTATCAACCATTCCTTTGATTGCCTAAGTTTGTTTCTGTCTCTCTGGGCTCCGTGTCAATCTATTCATTCACTCACTAGGCAAAAGTGAGGACTGCAGATGCTGGAAATTAGAGTCTAGAATAAAGTGGTGCTGGAAAAGCACAGCAGTTCAAGCAGCATCCGAGGAGCAGAAATATTGACCGTTTCGGGCACTGCCCTCTTCCCCCCTCCTCAAATAAAAAGGTATCGTTAATATGGAGACCATATTTTTAGAGATGCTCGCAGCTCTGAAGAAAGGACTCGAAGCATTAACTCTAATTCCTCTCCACAGAGACTGATCTGCTGAGTTTATCCAGCAATTTCTGTTTTGGTTTCAGATCTTCAACATGTGCAGTTCCTTGTTTTATTTCAGTGATTGTGCACAGTCATTCTAGCAAGGCCTTCTCTTCCCTCCCTCATCCTCCCATGTAATGTCCCGATGAAAAGGTTAGCTCTCTGATGCTAATTACAGGAAACAAAAGAATTAAGAGTAGGAGTAGATAATTCAGCCCCTTGAACCTGCTCTACCATTTTAACAAGATCGTGGCTGATCTCATCTTGGCCTCAACTCTACTTTCCTGACTTTTCCCGGTGACCCATTAACTGATTACTAATTAAAAATTTGACCATTTCCTCCTCAAATTTATTAAGTTTCCCAGCACCTGCCACACTCTGGGGTAGTGAATTCCACAGATGCATGATCCTTTGGATGTGCAAAATGATTTTACTGTGGAAAGTAGGAAGTAATTTTTAATATGATAGATGCAAAAGATTACAGTGCAGCCCTCCAGCTTTATAGCCAGTCATGATTCTAATGAGTATTTTTCAGAAAGTGCTTTTTTTATTGTATCTGAAAGGGGGATTTTAGAGAAGATAACTTCAATACTGCTATGCAAGTACTGAGAGATGCTGGTGAACTTTCCAAGGGTGATCCAAAGGGACGTAAAGGAGGAACTAAAGGTATTGAGAAATAAACTGAAATAATTATGTTTCCTTTATGGTCAGCTGCGTGATGTTGCAGTGAAATGCTGACTCAATGTTTACAGTTATACCAATGCTAAAGTATGGTTCCTTTAGTTGTTGATTTGTTAATTCTCTTCTACAATTTTGTTATAACTTGAAACGCAGTTTCTACTTGATTTGTGTTTTCTTCAGCATCTGATCCTTTTTGAAGTGTTCTCTCCTTTCTGCAATTATTTCAGGGATGAAAGATTTCTGCCTTTTAGCAGAACTGCAACCTTTGATTTGATTTATTTATTGTCAAGTTCAGTGAAAAGTTTTGTTTACAAGCAGTACAGGAAGATCATAGTAAGCAAGGATATACAGATCATAGGGTGAGAAAAACTTGGAGGAAGACAGGTTACGTTGCACAGGGTATATGCTAGGCAAGATCAACATTAGCAAGGTCAGCATTATTTGAAGTGGAATTCTCCCCTTTGAAATGTTTTGCCCTGACCTCCATCTCCTCATCTTTGCAACCCTTTGCTTCTCATGAGCTTACTGGATTATGTTCCATTGTTAGTGTGGACCTTATCCTGCATTATATACACAACTAGGACACAATGGCATAATGGTAACATCACTACCTTCCCCCACCTTTCTCTCTGACCTATCACCTCCATCCCCACTATCATTCACCTATTGTACTCTTTGCTACTTTCTCCCCAGCCCCACCCCCCATTTATCTCTCCAGCCTGGAGGCTCCCTGCCTCCATTTCTGATGGAGAGCTTTTGCCGAAATGTCAATTTTCCTGCTCATCGGAGGCTGCTTGACCTGCTGTGCTTTTCCAGCACCACTCTAATCTAGACTCTGGTTTCCAGCATCTGCAGTCCTCACTTTTGACTAGTAACCTCGAGGCCTAGCCTAGTGGGTTCCAATCTGACCACAGCAGCTAGTGGAATTTAAATTATACTAATAAATCTGGGATTAAAAGCTAGTCTCTGTCATGGCAATGATGAAATTGTCGTCAATTTTCGTATGGCTCATACTGTGCCATCCTTACCAAGTCTGGCTTACATGTGACTTCTGGCACACAAGTGTGGTTGGCACTTAACTGCTTTCAGAAAAGACCAAGTGAGCTTCTTGGGTCAGGAGCAATTAGGGCTGGGCAAAACCCATGTCTCATGGAAAAGGGAAAAAAAATGCTGAACTGTTGAAATGGGAAGATTACATGAGTGATTTTATGCAAATGCTTTGGTAGATAGTTTTCATTCTAATAGAAAGTAAGCAAAAGGAATACTTATGTTTCTACTCACATAGCATCTATTAATTCCACTATCTGAAGTTGTCTGGCAACATTTACATCTCCCAACAGATCACTACTGGTGCTATCATCTTCTGGCCCCTCATGCAATGACTTTCTCACTCTGTTATCATGTGTACACATTTCTTCAGAACAAAAAGATTTTCAGATCTTTTGCTTCACTCGTTCTCATTTCTGGTATTTGTAAATAACTAATTGCGCCAGACAGTTTTAGGTTGAGGTTGAGGGGCAATGTTTTCTGTAAAATCTGAGTTTTGAAGTATGCAATTACCTCATTGCACTTGCATTATCTTCTTGACAGATTGTTTTCCTTAAAAAATATTTTTTTCTAAAACTCCAGTAACGTCGAAAAATATTCTTCCAACATTTCTAAAGCTCTATCTTTAAAAGGTATTATAGAATCTGCTTTCAGCATTATTTGCAGTTAGACGACCCTTAGCAGCAGCTTTAAAATAAATCAAGTATTTCCTTTGGCATTTTGAATAAAAACCATTGACGAGAGAGAATTTTTTTATTGCCCCATTTACATAGTCATAACTCTTATTCTACATCTGTTTTTGGTCTTTTCAAAATCTGTTGAATCAAAACTCCCCAGTTTCTCTAATTGAGCTAAGCACAAAACCCATGTCTAGATGTGAGTAGAATTTATGATGTTCTAATATGATTCATCAAATAATACTTATTTTTCACGAAAACCCAGACTTGGAAGTGAAACATTTAAATGCATGACTAGCAAGTTGAATATAAGTTTATCGGTCTCAAAAATAAAGATTGCTGAATTTGAATGAAAAGTGTGCAATACTTGTTTCTCTTTTTATTTCACAGGTAGGCAGAATATTGCTGAATAATGTATAGTTGATTCTAACAAAACATTTTCACTGATAAGACTGAAATGCGTATTCATGTTCAGAAGTCTCCCAATGAGATGTCTTGATTACTTACATTGGGCATTGATTTGCCACATCTTCTGAATTCTATACTATTTGACTGCTAAATTGATAGTGAAGAGTTTTGTGATCTTCAATTTACATTTTTAATAGGGCTTCAAATGAATGCTGATAAAATAAAGAATAAAACTTAGCACAGAAAAATAATGAAAAATTAAATGCTGAGACATGTTTAAGTTTGTTTCAGCCCTATTCCACAATTTTGAAGCCAGGTATTATTTGATATGAAACATGTTTAACAAGGATTGTGGATTTCTTGCCTGTGATTAAAAAGTGTTTCATTACATAGCCATTTTTGCTTTTTATAGATTATTGAAGAAATATCCCTTGCTATTTGAGTTATTATGGGTTTCAATTACAAAGGCACTGACTGTTTTGCAGTATTTAGTTATATTTGATGTCATCTCAGTCAGAAATGGACATTTCCTTATCCTGAGACTATGCCCCTAGTTCTAGAAGGTTTCAGCCAGAGAAATACAGTCTCAGAATCTTATCGAGTTCATGTTATACCCTGACAGCCTTTGAATCTCAAGGACACATGCACTCATTCCTGCTCAATCTCTCTTCCTAAGTCACTGTCATCAACCCAGGAATGAATTTTGTGACCTGTCATTGCACTCGTTTAAGTTAAATTTATACTTGCTTCTGTACAGAGTCCAAAATTGTACACAGTGCCCCAGATGTGGCCTCACCAAAGTCCTGTGCAATTGCACCAAGAGATCCTCACACTAGTGCTCCAACCCCCTTCCAATACAGACATCAGGACAGTTTGAATTTCTATTGCGTCTTGTATTTGATAAATTTATATTTCTTGCAGAAGAACACCCAAATCCTTTGAACACTAACAGTTATTAGTTTCACATCATTCAGAAAATACTCATTTTTTGTGTTTTAGCTAGCGATAGACTATTCAAGCATATCCATGAATTATATTACATATGGGGCATCCAATTTAGTTCGGAGTTGGAATGGTCCAGCATCAAAAAAGACTCTGCTAAATTGTCAGCCTTCCTCAAATAAGTTGTTGGAATAAATGAAAAAGATGACATAATGATGTTAGAAGCTATGTGGTTGTTTCAGACTTGTGTCATCACAGTTTTATCCAGCACCAAGACATGCCGAACATGACCTATACCTAGCATGAGCATCCTTCACCTTAATGAGGAAATTCAGAAGACAAAAAAAATGACTAAGTGATAGTCACATTTATTGCCTTTTAAAAATTGGTGAAGTTGCCATCTGTTATGGACCAGGCCAGACCCCCTTAAAATATTTTAAGAAGGTAGCTGAGACCCTTATTTTTTCTTACTTTAAAAGCACATGAAAAGTGGGTGTCCTCGGTGTGGTACAACTGGTCAAACCACTCAGCTTTAAGTAAAACTGAGTTTATTTAAACACCACAGTTGAAACATGAACAAAAGGCCGAATTTAGAATAACTTAACTATTGGAAAACATAAGGTATTATTGATTAACTGTTCCAGTATAGTAACACCCTATAAACACACCCATTGGCCAAAAGGTACATTCAAACACAGGTTGGTACAGGCAGGATGGAGCACATTCCAGAAAGAGATTTCAGAGAAAGTCAGAGGAATCCTTTACAGAAATTTGTATCTCTCCTGGACCCTCGCACCTTGTCACTGCTCCAGCTAAAACAAACTAGATAGAACCTGAATTGGGAGAACTGACCATACCCCTTCCATTTTAAACTAGACTTTTCAGTACCTCTGCCTTTACGACCCCTCTTCAAAAAAAAACAAGGGCCAAAATAACTTTTTTACAATGACAGCATCGTCACACATGTATTTGCAATGTATTACAGGATGTTTTTCAAATTAATTTGTATGTTGGAAATCAAGAACCCACAGACATGACCGTTGTATTTACATGGGTAATTGCTAAAAATACCTGTGCTGAGGTAATATCATTTTTATCCTGTGAATTCTAAACTCTTGACTTAAAGGCAGTTGTAACTATATTTGTAGAAGTGAAAAAGTGGTTTAATCAAGCAATTATTTTTGATCTGGTGATTTTATTTTTAGCCAATCAAATGCAATACCCAAATTACTGTGATGGAAACCAACATTCTCCACAAAATGAAGTTTTGATTCTGAGATTAAGGAATAACCTGTTTCTTTCTGCTTTCTGTTTCAAAAATGTTGAAATTGTGTGTTTTGATCTGAATTCATGAGCTGCAGTTGTAACATTAGTTGTATTGTATGACTCATTTTCATACTTCAAAACTTTACTTCACTCCATTATATGTGAAATGTTGTTATTCTGACATATAGGACCATCAAATGTGTTCAAAATTGTGAAAATGATCATGGAAAGGAATTTTCAGCCTGTTATCATCTTCAGCTTCAGCAAGAAAGACTGTGAAGCATATGCACTTCAAATGTCCAAGTTGGATTTTAATACAGGTAGGAGCACTTACAAAGTTAAATACTTTATTTCTACAGGAAGGTTTAAATAGAACTGTTTAAATACATATGAGAGAAATTTTTCCACCATTTTTCTAATTTAATGAAGGCTGTTGACAAATTGTTAAGAAGTAACATTTGAATGGTTGATTAATTATACATTAGTTTATTTTTGCTTAATTAACACACAGTAAAGACAGCATGTGTTGTGACTGAGAGTGATGGTGGGTCCTGGTGTGATCTAAGGTAAACTTGTCTGTATTAAATGTGTGCAGCTTGAGGAGCTTCAGTTCAGTCATATCATTGGAGGCTGACAAAACAAGATCAGGAAAATTACCTAGACACCGTTCCAGGAGTTGGTCACATTACTTGGGCTAGATAGAAATTCAGAGGTGGTCAGTGGTTTGGGAATGAAGAGTGTGATTGCCCTCAGACAGGTATGGAGAATCAGCATGTCCAAGAGACACCTCAATCCCTTTTGCTGTCCAACAAGTACAACAAGATGCTTTCTTCCTGTGTGGATTAGGAAAGGGCAGCAAGTCAATTGACCGATGTGAGGCAAACTGTTCAAGCTGGGGAAGATAGAGGAATGTGGTAATTTAAGAAACATTAGTCCAATCAGGGGATATATACTGTTCTCTTCAGCTGTGACTGGGAACTCTCATGAGTCCCACCCAGTGTCGGCGTTAGGGACTTGCCCATAGAACTCAGTGAAGAACTTGGAATTGGAGGGTCCAGTTGTCATGATTTACACCACAGGTACATAATTTCTGCTTCGACCGAAGGGAATTTGAGAAGTTAGGGGAAGTCAAAGGTCATTATTTTTGACTTCTTGGATAAGCCATGCACCTATTAGCATTGGTTCAAGCTAGATAATTGAGGCTCAGAAATTTTACTTTAGGAATACTTGGCAAAGATGGAGTTAATATATTGGGGTGGACTCCATCAAAATCAGGCTGAAACTACTGTCCTGGCAAATCATACAGCTAAGGCTGCGGCAGGGCTTCAAACAAATGTGGGGCTGGGTCAGCGGCTTTGAAAGAATTCAGGTGAAGGGAAGTTTAGGGCAAATTGTTGGAGGGAATCCTGAGGGAAAGGATGTACATATATTTGGAAAGGCAAGAAGTGATATGTGATAGTCAACATGGCTTTGTGTGTGGGAAATCATGTCTCACAAACTTGATTGAGTTTTTTTGAAGAAGTAACAAAGAAGATTGATGAAGGCAGAGCAGTAGTTGTGATCTATATGGACTTCAGTAAGGCGTTCGACAAGGTTCCCAATGGGAGACTGATTAGCAACGTTAGATCTCATGGAATAAAGGGAGAACTAGCCATTTGGATACAGAACTGGCTCAAAGGTAGAAGACAGAGGGTGGTGGTGGAGGGTTGTTTTTCAGACTGGAGACCTGTGACCAGTGGAGTGCCACAAGGATCGGTGCTGGGTCCACTACCTTTTGTCATTTACATAAATGATTTGGGTGCGAGCATAAGAGGTACAGTTAGTAAGTTTGCAGATGCCACTAAAATTGGAGGTGTAGTGGACAGCGAAGAGGGTTACGTCAGATGACAACAGGATCTGGACCAGTGGGCTAAGAAGTGGCAGATGGAGTTTAATTCAGATAAATGCGAGGTACTGCATTTTGGGAAGGCAAATCTTAGCAGGACTTATACATTTAATAGTAAGGTCCTAGGGAGTGTTGCTGAACAAAGTGACCTTGGAGTGCATGTTCATAGCTCCTTGAAAGTGGAGTCGCAGGTAGATAGGATAGTGAAGAAGGCGTTTGGTATGCTTTCTTTTATTGGTCAGAGTATTGAGTACAGGAGTTGGGAGGTCATGTTCCGGCTGTACAGGACATTGGTTAGGCCAGTGTTGGAATATTGCATGCAATTCTGGTCTCCTTCCTATCGGAAAGATGTTGTGAAACTTGAAAGGGTTCGGAAAAGATTTACAAGGATGTTGCCAGGATTTGTGCTATGGGGAGAGGCTGAACAGGCTGGGGCTGTTTTCCCTAGAGTGTCGGAGACTAAGGGTGACCTTATAGAGGTTTACAAAATTATAAGGGACATAGATAAAATAAACAGACAAAGTCTTTTCCCTGGGATTGACGAGTCCAGAACTAGCGGACATAGGTTTATTAGGGTGAGAGGGGAAAGATATAAAAGAGACCTACAGGGCAACTTTTTCATGCAGAGGATGGTACATGTACGGAATGAGCTGCCAGAGAATGTGATGGCGGCTGGTACAATTGCAACATTTAAGAGGCATTTGGATGGGTATATGAATAGGAAGGGTTTGGAGGGATATGGGCTGGGTGCTGGCAGGTGGGACGAGATTCGGTTGGGATATTTGGTCAGCGCGGACAGATTGGACTGAAGGGTCTGTTTCCATGCTGTACATCTCTATGACTCTAAAAGAGAGTGGTTGAGGCACAGAACAATATAGCAATATGGGTAAAACCACAGAGAGCCGGACAAGAATCAGAGTTTGTAAATCAGGTAACTGCAGGGAGCACAGGGAAAAAGATGAAATTCAAAATCTTTTCAATGCGCAAATCATCTGCAATAGGATGAATGAGTTAGTGGGGCAGTAGTAATTTAGTCTTAACAATAACTTTATCATTGAACATTAAGTAAGTGATTGGAACCTGTAATAATTGTGACTAATTAAGTGCTGCAAAAGTCTCTGTTGTACCACAGTTGTTTACAGTCTGCTCATGACTTGGATGAGTAATGAATCTAGCATTATTGATGATGGAAAGCTAGAACATAGGAGCACAGGGCAAGGGGCAATGATTTAGAACCAAGATGAGGAAAACCTTCTCTAGTTGGAATGTGTGAATCTTTGAACTTCTGTATCCTAGAGAGTTGTGGATTCTCCGTTTTTGAGTATAATTAAGGTTTGGATACAAAGATTTCTGAAATCTCAAGAAATCAAGTGAGATGGGGTGCAGGTGAAAAAATGGAGTTTGGGTGGAAGATCCACCATGATTGTGTTAAATCACAATTTAGACCAGAAGGGCAGTATGGCCGACTGCTTTTTAAAATTGTCTTGTTTAATCAGCACCGCATCCCATTGTGTGCAGCAACTTGTCTTGACTACTGGATGCTAATCAGCAATTCAATGTGGCTTGTTCTGCAGCACCACTCAAGCCCGCAACTTCTATTACAAACAAAAATAGAAATTGCTGTAAAGGCTCAGCAGGTGTGGCAACATCTGTGTAGAGAAATAACAGTTAACGTTTTGAGTTTAGTGACCCATCCTGAGAACTGGACTTGTGGTCACAACTTCTACTGTCTCATGTACACAGATTTTAAGTTCCACTACAGGTTCACCCTGATTTGGACATCGCCCATTTTTCTTTCCATTTTTGCTGAGTCTAAATCCTGGATTGGACTGTCTTAACAATATTGTGAGCATACCATCAACATATGGACAGCAACTGTTAATCTTCCCGATGGCAACTAGGTGTGGCCTTGCCTTCACCAACATTTAGTAGAATAATGTCAATGACGTTCATTCTTTGGAGTATGTATTTCTGTTCATCAGTCAGTGCTGAGTGTCACGTATTGAACTGATACTTGTTCAGTCCAGTTGGATCAGATTTTTAAGAACAGGAAAAGATGAATCAATGAGTTGAATTAATTTTTAAATTGATCAGTCCCACTCAGGTAGCATTGCAGTCGTTTCCCTATACTTTCCTTTCTCCAGAAGTGTATGTAAATGACTCTTAAAATTTTTTATTGTTCATTTTCTCATTTTATCTTATTCATTTAGTCTAAAAACATTGTTGCTTTTTGAATGGAGGTTTGCCTTTTATTCTAAGCCTCTAATTTTTAACTTGTACTATTAATCAGGACAACTTCTCTGTCAGTTAAAACTTTTAGCCAACTCTTATCCCCTTTTCCAGTTTCTAATTCAAATTCATCATGTAAATCCTCAACTTGCAGAAAATGTAGTTGTTCCTTATTCCCAGTTTTGCTACAGTTCATATAAGCATTACATTGCTTTCTCCAGTCAAATTTCAAAACTGTGCTTATTTAAAATTAGATTTGCACTATTTAGTATTTTGTCTTTCAACTTAAACATGTTTGAGTTTGTTTACATGGACTGTAAGTTTAATTTTCTATTATGCCTTTTTTATTCACTCATGGCTCATTGGCATCACTGGCTGGGTTAATATTTATTGCCCATCCATAGTTGCCTTGAAAAACTGATGGTAAGTTGCCTTCCTAAACTGCTGCAGTCTATTTGCTGTATGGAACTGCATTTTATTTCAAAGTCATGATGGTGTGTGGCTTGCAGGTGATGGTGGACCAATGTGTCTGCTATACTTGTCTTTCTAGACAATAGTGGGTGCAAATCAGGAAGGTGCTGCCGAATGATTTTCATGAATTTCTGCAGTGCATCTTGTGGATGCTGCATGCTACCACTACTGAGTAGCAGTGATGGCAAGAATGGATGTTTGTGGATGTAGTGCCAGTCAAACAGGCTGCTTTGTCCAGGATAGTGTCAAGCCTTTCTGACTGTTGTTGGAGTTCCACTCATCCAGGGAAGTATTCCATCATACACATTATTTGTGCCTTGTAGTTGATTAGTAGGTATTGGGGAATTGGGAAATGAGTTACTCACTGCAGGATTCCTTAGCTCTGACCTCCTCTTGCAGCCACTGTATTTATATAGCTAGTCCACTGACCGCAATCTGACCCCCCATGTTGACAGTGAGGAATTCAGTAATGGCAACACCGTTGAATGTCAAGGAGCAATGGTTAGATCCTCTCCTGCTAGAGATGGCTGTTGTCTGGCGCTTGTGTGGCAACAATGTTACTTGCCACTTTTCAGCCCAACCTGAATATTGTCCGGGTCAGGTTGCATTTTGACATGGACTGCTTCAATATTAGAGGAGTTATGAATGGTACTGACCACTGTGCAGTCATTAGCGAACATCCTAATTGTGACCTTTATGATGGAGAGAACGTTATTGATGAAGCGGCTGAAGGCATTTGTTTCGGCTTAGAACACTACCCTGAGGAACTCCTGTAGAAATGTTCTGAGGCTACGATTACTGACCTCTGACAACCGCATCCATCTTCGTATATGCTAGCCATGACTCCAACCAATGGAGAGATATCCCCCAATTGCCATTGACTCTAGTTTTGTTTTGTCTGCCTATTAGATGCTGCACTCAGTCAAATGCGACCTTGAGGTCGAATGCAGTCACTCTTATCTCACTCTGGAGTTCGGTTGTTTTATCTCTCAACCAAGTCAGAAACTGAGTGGCCCAGCAAAACCCAGTGAGCAGGTTATTGCCGAGCAAGTGTTGCTTTATAGCACTGTTGATGGCTTCACTAACGATCGAAGTGGACTGATGGGGCGGTAATTGGCTGAGTTGGATTTGTCCTGCTTTTTGTGTACAGACACACCTGGGCAATTTTCCACATTGCTTGGTAGATGACAGTGTTGTAGCTGTACAGGAGCAGCTTGGCTGGAGTTGCAAGGGTGGGAGCACATGCACTATTCTTCAGTACTATTGAAGGAATGTTGTAAGGGCCCACAGCCTTTGCCTTATCCAGTGTTTCCAACCATTTTTTGATATCACATGGAGTGAATTGAATTGGCTGAAGATGGTATCTGTGATGCTGGGAACCTCTGGAGGAGGATCATCCACTGAGCACTTGTGGCTTAAGATTGTTGAGAATGCTTCAGCCTTATCTTTGGTACGAATGTACTGAGCTCCCCCCTCATTGAGCATGACGATATTTGTGGGGTGGCTGTCTCCAGTGAGTTGTTTAATTATCCATTGCCATTCACAACTGGATGTGACAGGACTACAGAGCCTATCTGATCTATTGACTGGGGGATCTCTTAGTTCTGTATACCATTTGCTGCTTATGCTATTTGGCATGCATGTAGTCCCACTTCATGGCTTCAGCAGATTGACACCTTGTGTTTTGGTATGCCTGGTGCTACTCCTACATGCCCTCCTGTATTCCTCATTGAATCAGGGTTCATCACTCAGTTGCTGGTAATAAAAGGTTGGGAAAATGTTGGGCCATGAGGTTGCAGATTGTGTTAGAGTATGATTCTGTTGCTGGTGATGGCCAATAGCATCTTATGTTTGGCCAGTTTTGAGTTGCTGATCTGTTCAAAGTCTGTCCCATTTAGTATAGCGATAATGCCACGCAGCATGATAGAGGCAGTCCTCCACGTGAAGATAGGGTTTTGTTTCCACCAAGGCTGTATGATTGTCACTCTTACTGACTATGTACTGGGCATATATTTGTGGCAGGCAAATTGGTGGGGGTGAGGTCAAAATTGTCTTTCCCTCTGCTACCTACGGAGACTTAGACTAGCAGATATGTCCTTTTGGCCAGAACAAGCTTGGTCAGGCGCGGTGCTGCTGAATCACTGTTTCCTCTGAACAGTGTTCAACATGGAGTGCTGATTAATCCAGTGTGTGGGTCAGTGTTAATCAGTATGTCCCATTTTGTGCCTTTTTTGTTTGAGCACCTTTTAATGGTTTAATTCAATGGAGTGACTGGCTCGGCCAATTCAAAAGAATGTTCAGAGTCAATCACATTGATGTGGATCTGGAATCATATGAAGGCCTGACCAGTCCTACCCTAAAAGATATTAATGAACTAGATGTGTTTTTTGCAGCTATCAACAATGGTTTCATGGTAATCATTAGATTTGGAATTCCAGACTTTTTTTTTGGATTTCACATTCTGCCATTTGCCATGGTAGGATTTTAACCTTGGTTTAGAACATTACCTGGATCTCTGGATTGCTTGCTGAAAATGTGTCGCTGGAAAAGCGCAGCAGGTCAGGCAACATCCAAGGAGCAGGAGAATCGACATTTCGGGTATGAGCCCTTCAGGAATGAGAAAAGTGTGCCAAGCAGGCTAAGATAAAAGATAGGGAAGGAGGGACTTGGGGGAGGGGTGTTGGAAATGCGATAGGTGGAAGGAGGTAAAGGTGAGGGTGATAGGCCGGGGTGGGGGCGGGGGCGGAGAGGTCAAGAAGAAGATTGCAGGTTAGGAAGGTGGTGCTGAGTTTGAGGGTTGGGACTGAGACAAGGTGGGGGGAGGGGAAATGAGGAAACTGGAGAAATCTGAGTTCATCCCTTGTGGTTGGAGGGTTCCTAGGCGGAAGATGAGGCGCTCTTCCTCCAGCTGTTGTGTTGCTATGGTCTGGTGATGGAGGAGTCCAAGGACCTGCATGTCCTTGGTGGAGTGGGCGGGGGAGTTGAAGTGTTGAGCCATGGGGTGGTTGGCTTGCTTGTATCGGGTGTCCCAGAGGTGTTCTCTGAAATGTTCCGCAAGTAGGCGGCCTGTCTCCCCAATATAGAGGAGGCCACATCGGGTGCAGCGGATGCAGTAAATGATGTGTGTGGAGGTGCAGGTGAATTTGTGATGGATATGGAAGGATCCCTTGGCGCCTTGGAGGGAAGTAAGGGAGGAGGTGTGGGCGCAGGTTTTGCATTTCTTGTGGTTGCAGGGGAAGGTGCCGGGAGTGAAGGTTGGGTTGGTGGGGGGGTGTGTGGACCTGAATAGGGAGTCACGGAGGGAGTGGTCTTTTCGGAACGCTGATAGGGGCGGGGAGGGAAATATATCCCTGGTGGTAGGGTCCGTTTGGAGGTGGCGGAAATGACAACGGATGATACGATGTATATGGAGGTTGGTGGGGTGGTAGGTGAGGACCAGTGGGGTTGTGTCCTGGTGGCGATTGGAGGGGGCGGGGCTCAAGGGTGGAGGAGCGGGAAGTGGAGGAGATGCGGTGGAGAGCATCATCGACCATGTCTGGGGGGAAATTGCGGTCTTTGAAGAAAGAGGCCATCTGGGTTGTTCGGTATTGGAACTAGTACTCCTGGGAGCAGATGCGGCGGAGGCGAAGGAATTGGGAATATGGGATGGCGTTTTTACAGGGAGCAGGGTGGGAGAAGGTGTAGTCTAGGTAGCTGTGGGAGTCGGTCGGTTTATCGTAAATGTCCATGTTGATTCGGTCGCCCGAGATAGAAATGGAGAGGTCTAGGAAGGGGAGGGAGGAGTCTGAGACGGTCCAGTTAAATTTGAGGTCGGGGTGGAAAGTGTTAGTAAAGTGGATGAACTGTTCAACCTCCTCGTGGGAGTGCGAAGCAGTGCCGATACAGTCATCGACGTAGCAGAGGAAAAGGTGGTGCCAGTGTAGCTGTGGAAGATGGACTGTTCCACCTCCTACGAAGAGGCAGGCATAGCTAGGGCCCATTTGGGTGCCCATGGCTACTCCTTTGGTTTGGATTGGTTTCTCTGGATTGCTTATCCAGTCACAAGCCACTGTGCCATCACCACCTTCTGCATCTCGAGTGCACAAAGTATTAGTGTCACGGCAGCATTTGTTTCCCCTGACCTTTTCCATAGAACATGGCCATCATTTTGAGAGGTTCACTTATTCTATTAAAATCAGTTCTGTTTACTTTGCAGCGCAGTATAATCGTTGAAAGTGAATCTTCCATTTTCACATACTCTGGTCCAACCAATTAATCTATCTCTTCGAACGGCTGCTTCCATTAGATTTTTGTAATATTTCAGAATTTAACACTGTTTCCCAATTCAAGTTCTTGCAGACAGTTACAAAGCTACCTTTGATTTAAGCATACAATTAAAATTGGATGTAAAATCATTCTGTGTTGATTGGTTTGTTAATAATGTAATTCATTCACAAAAAGAACCTGTAGAGTTACTTAGAGTAACTAGGGGAAAGTGAGGACTTATAGTACCTTATGTGTTCAGTAATTCAACTACTCAGTTGCCAAGTGTCTGAATAATATCACCTGTGTGGTCATTGTGTTGACTTTGGATTTGAAAGTTGAGAACCGTCTGACAGGCAATGTTTCTTGGAAGTATATGGTAATGAACAAACATCACTCACTCAGTGAAATATTGTATGGGTTCACAAGCCAAAGGTATTTGAGTTCCTGTCATCTGTCTTTCTTAACTTACAGCTTTTGTCTTTTTAAGGGGATGATTTGGTTGAGCTGTTGGCAAGCAATGGATGAGCTTATTTTTCTAGACAGACTAGATTGTATAATATACCTTTGTTTATGATTTATTTTGATTTTTCTATGCACACGGTGTCCAGTCCTCTCCGTGTTCTGTAAGCTTCAATGCCTTCATTCCTAGGACCATTCCGGTGAATCTCCTCTGCACACCTTTCACTACCAAATTGAATTGTTGTGTCATATATGCGCAGTATTGAGTATACCTAGCTGAGATAACTTGCAGACTGAAATAAATTATTGAATCGAAGTGAAATATATTAATTTACATATTTTTAAAAAATGTATCCAAGAATTTTTGAATGGTTTCGTCCAGCTTCTCCAGGTAGATCTCTCTATTTATAGCTTCTCTAAGATTTTCCTTGCCCTCTTCCATAAGTTGGAGAGCCTTCTTTGGTTGTTTTCTGGACAAAGCTTGATGAGCTGGTGTTTCAGTGTAGTCTTCCCCTTTAGCTCTTTGACATTCTAACTACATTAATTACTCATTGGGAAATCCCTCTCCATGTAATTCATGCAATTCTGCCACATCTGCCTCACACCTTTGCCAAAGTGGTGATGGCATGTTGAATCTCGGGTGTGCGATTCTCCTTGGCCAATGGCACATTTGAGTCATAATTTCTGCCACAAACTGATCAGACAAAATGATAGTACATCATTCCATGATATTTTTAGTGCATTTGAGAATGTTATAGCCACAGCAACATTTCTTGACTGATGTTGTATTCTTGCAACCTTTTCCTTGATATGTCAGGATAAGGTATAATGCAGGTGTTAGGCCTACTGTACCCCTGATCCACAGACTACATCAGTGATGTCCTGTTGAGTGAAAGGTAAATCTTCACATTCTCAGACAATAGTCCCACCTGCGAACACCCAGCCCATATTTCTCCAAACCCTTCCTATTCGTATACCCATCCAGATGCCTTTTAAGTATTGCAATCATACTAGTCTCCACAACTTCCTCTAGCAGCTCATTCCACTCACGTACCACCCTCTGCATGAAAAATTCCCCCCTCTTTTATATCTTTCCCCTTTCACCCTAAACCTATGCCCTCTAGTTCTGGACTCCCTCACCCAGTTTTGAATGACCAAGCAGCCTTTTCTCACCTCAGCAGATTTCAGAAAAGACTGAGCCATCTGAGGAAGGAAAAAGATGATTTGCGAACCTTGTTAAAAGTTGTCCAGTGCTATGATACTCCACCCGATCATTGAATAGACTCCCAGATAATTAAACAGACATTTAAGTCCAGTTACTATCCTTAGCATGACCTAAATGCAGACTTGAATTTTTACTGCAATAGATGACCCCGAAAGCTTTTCTTAATTTGTAACCAAATAATTTTCCAAATAACAGGGCTTCTCCATAGAATCCAAAGCTACAAGTTAGTGTCTTCTGTAATCGAGGTAAGTGGACCCTCTTTCCCTTAACTGCTTTCCACCATACTCATCTTGAGTTATTGAGTCAACCGATAATACCACTACTACAGGGAAGGATAGAATGGTGATCAGGTTAACTGTATGGTTGGACCGAAGGGTCTGTTTCCATGCTGTACATCTGTATGACTCTAGCTCATGTCAGCCAATTTGCTTTTATAAATTAATGTCTCGAAACAGAAATATCCTGAAGGTGAAAGAGTCTTTGGTACAGTATGCCCTCTATGCAATGATACTAGTCTTGACATATGTTAACCTGGAGGAGAATTTAACTTCAGATTAGGTGAATGGTTTGTCAAAGCTTTATGTGTTGAGATCTGGATTTAGCAGTCCATGACATGTAATGCAAGTGCCTGACATTGAACTTGGGTATTCAAGAATATGTAAATATATGCAAATAATTGGCAGATGACAATGCTGTTAAAAATGCTGATGGTACTGGTGTGTCATGTACACAATGAGAAAATTCTAAGAAGTGGAGCAACAGGTGATTGAAGGTATTTCTGGAACTGTGTATGCAGTGTTAGCTCACGTATGTGGCTTGCAGGATGCCTAACTATTTTATGGTTAGGGTAGTAATGATGCACTTTGATGTTTTATGTGTCCCTTTTTGGGGTCAACCGGAGATGGGAATTGGTCTGTCCCCTCCATCTCAGACAAACAGGAGCTGTGCTTATGGAGGAATTAAGACTGCAATAAATTAAGTGAACAGTCCTGTGCTCTTGAGGTCCTGGTGGATATCTGTAAATTATTCATGTTTTGTCATTTCATGTGAGATGCAGTACCTGAGTGTAAGAAGACAGTAAGAAGCTTTGAGGAACCAAGATGCTGAGGCTGCTTCTGGCTTAGTTTATTTAGTGAACGTAGTGGCTATACTTTAAAATGCAATATTCATGCTAATTAATTTTATTTCTTACATTGAAAGAAAAAGTAGTCATTTGCCTTCATCTCAAATATCCAGTAAATTTATATTTAAACGAAACGTTCCTAATGTTTCTAAGTGTGGTTTTACTTGAATTTATTTAATGTATTCACTATTGACATTTTCATAAAATTCAAACCAAATTTTTGTACAGTTATTTGCATTTGAGACATAGCATATAACAGGCAAAGTCAAGAAATGTGTTTAACTTCCTTTATTCTGAGCAACTTCAAATCGATTGATTTTCATTTTTGACAGACAGTATTGCATTTCAAAAGAAGTACTTGGCTTAGCATTAGGTACAGAATATTTTAAATTATTTGACTGTAGTAAATTCTTGAGTACTAATCATTTATCAAAGTCTTCCTTGAAATACATTAAATGAATTAGTATATGAATCGTTATTTTGATTCACTTGCATAGACTCTGATCGAGGCTAACATGAGTTTGAAATGTGTTGGAAACTATTTGCTTCAGGTGTGAAATTTCTGAATTCCCTCTGCTCTGTTGAGGGTTTGGTATATGTTTCTTTAAATAAGGCTTAATGCATTTTCAAAGAAAACAGGAAATAAAGCCTTTAAGCACTGGCTTTCCAAAGACCTACATAAATATTGCATTGCACTTGAGAAAGGGGCCTCTTTGGTTTTAAAAGCATGGATGTAATGCTTTATATTCATGTTAGTGTCTCACGCGAAATGACTTGTACACTTTTTCCCATGCATTGGAGGATTTTCTAACATTTCTAAAACCAAGATTTTTAAACAAAGTTATTCTATACTATAACTTTGATGTATGATTTTTTTTTTCTTTGCTATTAAATACCATACAGTTTCTAACTGAAGTGTTCCAACACAACAATGCCACCAACGGCAATAACAGAAATTGTTGGGGAACAGTCCAGTGATAATATCACTAGGCTCTTGCCTCCCCTTTTAGGTGTACACTACAATGAGAAAACAGTGTTATCTGTATTTGAGATGACAGAGCCCTCCCTAATAGCATTGTGGGTGTACCTACACCAAATGAAGAGTTTGCTTAGCTCAGTTAGCTAGATAGTGATGCAGAGTGATGCCAACAGTATATGTTCAATTCCTGTACTGGCTGAGGTAACCATGAAGGTCCCATTTTCTCAATCTCGTCCCTTGCCTGAGGCAGGTTAAACTTCCTCTAATGAGTGAGGCACTTGTGGTCATTTGAGACTGTGGCAACTTTACCTTGCATGAAATGACCTGCTGCAGTTCCAGAAGGCAGCTGATTGCCATCTTCTCGAGGGCAAATAGGAATGGGCATAAATGTTGGCACTACCAAAGATGGTTGAATCCCGTGAATAAAAAAAAGACAAAAAAGATCTGTCTAAAACAGCAGGGGCTAACTGATCAGATCACCTGTTTTCTGGTCACAGAAATAAGAATCTTCTACCAGCAAATCAGAAGTTCTGAAATTTGTAATATATACGCAGTCATTGGAAGCAACCTGCCAACTATTCCTGCCATGGCATATCATTGACGATTGCATATGCTACTTATCTGCTAGGGTTTCTCTCATTCTAACTGGTCAATCATGCAGTGCAGGCTGTTGTATTTTAGTTCATGTTATGGTTAAAACTGGTGGCCATTCACAAAACTTATAACTACAAATAAAAGCTAAAGAATGCAGCAAAAGCCGCGAGTTGCAAGTACTCATCAATGTACAGAAATTGTCATTATGCATGAGACTAATACTGGTGTTTAATGAAGTTGTTTTATGTGGGGGAATTAATCCTACATCTGCCATGAGACCACTGATCATCTAATGAAAAACTGAAACACTCTATAATAAATGGTTCCTCTTAGCTCCAGGGCAGAATATTAAAATAGTTCTTCCCTAGTCAGCAAGCATTTATGTTACTAATCTATTTTGCCACTTCAGTTGAAGCATATGAAGACAACAGCTCCTTATATTTCCTTTTGAGTTTTCTTTCTTTTGTTATCCCTATGGCAAAGTATGCTGCAGATTTCACATGTTAAGAAAAGAAATTGGAAGGTTATGGCACACAAAGCAACCATTCTAAATATATTTATGGGTCAACAACAGCTTAGAAAAGCTTTAATTTTTTTCCTCAAAAGCTGAAAACAATTATTGCCAGCTAATAGCTCATTATTTCAAAAACTTTAGTTGAAACATTAGAAGATGCTACTTTACTCATGATGTGATTGTTTATGACTTCAGTTTTTACCAGTAATAGCGACTATTACATCTCCAACATTCCTTTAGTCTTGAATATGTGGTCAACTCCCAAAGTGTATGCTACTTTTAAAAATGGATGACTTTGAAAGCTTGACTAAGTAAAATTATTGGAGAAACAATTGTAGCCGTTTTGATACAATTTGTTAAAGAACAAATTTAAACCCAAAAGTACTTTCAACTCACTCCCTGTACTAGCAACACACAGTAACAACACTATGCAGTTTACAAGCTGCTGTGCAGCAACTCATCAAGGCTTTAGACTGAAGAGGACAAGAGTGGCAATTGCATGGACATAAGTTCCCTTCAAAGCCACACAGCATCCTCACTTGGAAATATATCATTGTTTCTTCATTATCTTTGGGGTAAAATCCTGAACTGCCTCCCTCATACTGCTGTGGGTGTACCTACATTACCTAGACTACAATGGTTGAAGAAAGCAGCTCACCACCACTTTATGTAAGGATGGGCAGCAGTGCTAGCCTTGCCCATAACCTGTGAATTAATAAAATAAAGAAACTTTTGAGTTTCTGAGAAAACAATGTGACTGTTCCATTTGAACTTCGTCTTGGCAAATACCAGGAAGCAATGACTGGTGACCCCTGCCTGCCCGCCAAACAACTCCAATGTCTTTGTATGCAGATTTCCCCAAGTCTTGAAAACAGGGTTAAACTTATTCAAGAAATTTACCAAGGGTATTGTTTGTTTGCCTTTTTGTGAAGCTTCCTTGCAAATACTATGAATAAAAAAGCCACAGTTGACTATCTTTGGGTTATGAAAACTGGGTTAATTTTTAATTATTTCTGCCCCAAAAAATGAATAAATCCAGAATTCTTGCATGGTTTTAGATGCTTATATATTGAGTTCACTGAAATGCGCATACCATATACACAAGCATGAGCTTTTTGTGATTTATCTGCTGTTAGCGAAATCAAGGTTGTGACCTGTTACTGTGATGGGAGTAGTGTGATTTGTGAACTAGAAGACTGGCTTAGTCATTTCCAACACATTGCAGTGAGATAGAATATTGAGCAGTTCTCCACAGAAAGAAAATGTTGTCATTTGTCAAGAAAAACATCAAATTACTCAAAGACTGTTTTCACTGTAACCGCCAAGTTGAACAGTTGCTGACACTTTGGTCCAGTGAAATTGTCAGGGAATCTTTGTGGCAATTTAATTATTTCTATAGTCTTTTACAAACTGCCTGCTTGTGGTGGTTGGAAGAGATCACAGTCATCCTGTAACTCATTATTGGTTCGAATACTGCTTTCTTCCTTGTTTGTTCAACTTCTGCATACAGTTAGAACTTGCTGTCAACTCGCAAAGCAAGGTGGTATAGCGTTTGGATCCTTTGACTTGCTGGATGTTCAAAATCACTTTCTGTTACTTTTCTGTGCCCTTCCTCACTTTGACACTTGCCCCCTGTTCTTTTCTATCCCACTCTGAAGATTACAAAATACATAAGTACTGAATGCATGCTGTTGTCTTTTGACTCCCAATTAGTGGCAATATAATTATTGTTCGGTAGTTAGTATTGAAGTTTGTTTGCAAGGTTTTTGGTATGTAGAGAACCATTTAATCGCAGTTATTAGTTCAGTTTCGCACTTTTCAATTTTAGTATTTATATTGTATTATTATCTTGCATTGATACCAGCTTGAGCCCACAAGGTAAATGGAAGACTCAAATTTGTGTTGAATGTTATAATTCGTTTCTCACTGATGAGACACCTCATTATTACTTGACTTCTCAATTGAAAGAATTTGACATTGCAAGGAAATGTTGCCCGCCAGTTGGGAACTGTACTTAACTAGTTGAGACCCAAGATAAAGTCTAATAAGTATGTAACCAGGAAGCACATGCACGCTTGTTTAAGTTTCAAGAAATCACTTCCATTCTTTACTGAGTTTTCCTGATGAAGGGCTTATGGCCGAAACATCGACCCTCCTCCACCTCGGATGCTGCCTGACATGCTGTGCTTTCCCAGCAACACACACTCCACTTTACTGAGTATGTGTCCAATAATGTCATAGTTAGTTGTATTTGAAGAAACAAAAGTGAAATTATTATAAATGTTGGTTAACAAGTATAAACAAGTCATTTTCATTTACCTTTTCTATATTGGGTTTTGTGACCAACTGCTACTTCGGTTCTTAATGAGAAAGATGAAAAGTAAAAGTGAAAAGATAAATTTGGAAGAAATTTCCTTTAATATTTAATTTTATTATGATAAATTGCATTTTAAAAATGATTATAAATACTTTGCTTGGGCTATAAAACTGTAAAGAGTGAAGTTTATGCAGTTAAGTATATCAGAAATAATTATTTCCCCACAGATGATGAAAAAAAACTCGTGGAAGAGGTATTTAACAATGCTATTGATTGCTTGTCTGATGAAGATAAAAAACTTCCTCAGGTGAGTGCTTTGATACCAAATCAGGTATCTTATTTCTGTAAGTCCAAGTAGTAAGACAAATTTAAATTCAGTACTTTTTTTTAGGGAATATTAAAGCTGAAATGTTCCTTGCTCCATTTATGCTGATTCATGTGATGTTGCAATGCTCTCGTTGCATGAGGAAGTGAATATTAAATAATACTCAGAAGTTTGTTAGTGTATGGAATTCCCTTCCCTAGAAGGTAGTAAAGGCAGCATCTTTAAATTTGTTTAAAGTTTATTAGATATAAATGTACAAGAGAGTTTAAGGTTGGAGCTGAGACCATAAGAAGAACAGCTCTGATCTTAGTGAATAATGGATGAGGCTCGAAGGGCCTCATTTTCTTGGAAAATTAGTTTTGTATGTAATATCCTTGCATCCTTGCACGCGCATGCGCTCTCGTTTCGTCCCTCTCCATCCCACGCGTGCACGCCTGTCCCACCCCATGCACTTCAGTGAAAAAAGGCCCAGCCTTGATGCTTGATGACTCGAAATTTCCAAACCAGGCAACATCCTTTTAAATCTCTTCTGAATCCTCTCCAGTTTAATAATATGCTTCCTCTAACTGGGTGACCAAGACTAGACACAGTATTCTGGAAGAGACCTCACCAATGTCCTGTACAACTGTAACTTCTGTACTCAAAGGACTGAGCAATGAAGGCAAGCGTGCTAAACCTCCTTTTACCCACCCTGTTTATATATGATACAAACTTTAAAGAATTGCGTGCCCTGAACCCCTCGGTGCCTCTATTCTTCAACACTAACCAAGCGCCTACATTAATTGTATAAGCCCTACCTTTGTTTATTTTACCAAAATGCAATACCTCACTACTTATCCAGATTAAAATCCAGCTGCCATTTTTCAGCTCATTGACCCATTTGATCAAGATCCCTTTGAATCTTAGAAAACCTTTTTAACTGTCTACTGTGCCACCAATTTTGATGTCATCCTCAAACTTGCTAACCATGCCTTCTATATTCTCATCCAAATCATTTATAAAAATGACAAACAAAAGAGGACTCAGAATTGATCACTGTGGATCACCGCTGATCACAGGCCTCCAGTCCAAAAAGCTATCTTCCACCATCTCACTGTCTCCTGCCATTAAGCCAGTTATGTATCCAATTGGCAAGCTCACCTGGAATCTCATGTGACTTAACTTTACTAATTCATCTACCATGTGGAAGCTTATAAAAGGCTTTAGTAAAGTCCATTCATTAAAAATCCACCCTTCTAGTCCAGGTAACATTCTTATTAAGTAGCGATTTTTGAGAAAATTTGTAGCTCAGGTTGATGATAAGTATGTAAGTGAGCTCGCTGAGCTGGAAGGCTTGTTTTCAGACGTTTCGTCGCCATGACTAGGTAACATCATCAGCAGTTTGTCCTACCTCTCTGATTATAGGTCTTACTTTAAGGTAGATGATGCAATTTCCAGTTCCTTTTTTCAAGTGAAGATAGATAGGATCTAAGTCGATGTGTTTATTGATGGAGTTCTGGTTAGAATGCCATGCCTCTAAGAATTCTAGTGAGTGTCTTTGTTTCGCCTGTCATAGGACATGTGTGTTGTTCCAGTCAAAGTTATGTCCTTCTTTGTCTGTATGAATTGGTGTTCATGTATCATGGTGGCAAGTTTCTGCTTGTTTGTCTGATGTCACCAGCATATATGAATTGGAGATGCCAGCATACATGAACACCAACTAGCTACCAAAAGACACAACCCACAATCTCTAGTTCCCATACATACATTGTCTCCACTTCCCTCAATGGATGAAGCTCTAGCAACACCCAAAATGCCTGACACTAGCCTAGATAAAGTATCCCGCTTTATTGGCACCATATCCACAAGCACCCACTCCCTCCACCATTGACACTCGATAGCAGCAGTGTGTACCGCTTAGAAAATGCACTGCAGAATTTACTAAAGATCCTTTGACAGCACCTTACAAACTCATGACCACTTCCATATAGACGGACAAGGGGAGCAGATACATGGGAAAGCCACCATCTTCAACTACTCCTCCAAGCCGTTCACCACCCTGACTTATAAACATATCACCGTTCCTTTACTGTTGCTGAGTCAAAATCCTGGAATTCCCTCCCTAAGAGCATTGTGGGTCAACCTACAGCACACTGACTGCAGCAGCTTAAGAAGGCAACTCTACAGCACCTTCTCAAGAGGACTAAATCATGTCCCAGCTAGCAATGCCAACATGCCTAGAGTGAAAATAAAAATAGAGTTCCATCTTTTTTTCATTATTTTGAACACAATATTCTCCCAGCAAATTTGCTGCTTAAAAGGCAGCAGATGCACTGCCGAAGACTCTTGGTGTTGAGTGCCTTTTGTTTGTAGTGACCAGCAGTGACTTTGTATTTCCTGTTAAGTTTTGTGACCTTCGCTGATTTGATTGTAGAAATTGAGTGATGCTGAATACCAGTTGTAGATTATATCATGCTCAATATGCCCAACCTTCACTTGAAGAATGGCCATCTCTACTGAGGTGGCGTAATGCTGCACAATATCCATTGATGAATCTAAACTTGCTAGCTTCAGAAAGCAGGGGAGTGAGAGAGCAGAGAGCTTCTTCAATTTCAAATCTCTCTCCTTTATAGCATTATCTCTAATTTCAATGCATAAATTTTCAGAACGTTATTTATTGATATTTTAATTCATATGTAACCAGGTTGAACATGTGCTGCCTCTTTTAAAACGAGGAATTGGAATTCACCATGGTGGTTTGCTTCCTATTTTGAAAGAAACTATTGAAATTCTCTTCTCTGAAGGACTCCTGAAGGTAAAGTTTATCTTGGAATGTCTTATATATGCTTTAGAACATCGTGTAAAGGGGCCAGTAAGGTATGAGTAAGGTGATGTGTGGATGGGACTTCAATGCATGCTCATTGCAAGAAGTAACGATCAGTTGAGATTTCACAGGGCTGGCAGAGCGTGAGGAAACTGTGAAGGTGTGGGTGAGTTAGGAATAGAAGTGCATAACATTTGACTTTTGGAATTGGGCAGTCTTGGTCAAGCACTGGGCATCAGACTGATTAGGACATCCATGTTAGAACCATTGACTTTTCACTAAGTTTGACTTTTGACTAAGGGGCTAGTTTAGTTTGGGATTATGTTCAGCACGAACTGGTTGGACCGAAGGATCTGTTTCTGGGCTGTGTGACTCTATTACTCTCTGAGAATAGAATGACTGGCTGGAATGTAGTTTATGATTGAAAGATAAGGCGATATTAGTGCATTGTTTAACTAGAGGATGTTCTTGTGTGCAATTTAAAAATATTGTGTAAAATGTTGATCGTCATTGTCGAAAGAACAAATGAACAGAATATTAATATTGATGCCAGGCCATTCAGGGATGTAATCAGAACACATTATCTCAAAGAATAGTGAAATTTTTGAATTGTTTTGAATGTTGGTTCACTTGAAAATTTCGGAACTGATTGATCGAATTTTATTAGGTGTGTGTAGCAAGAGAAAGCAATCCAAGGTGAATGGAGTTGAGATATAGATCTCCCGTGATCTAATTAGATTAGCTGAGCAGCCTTGAATGACTGAATGTAATACTCCTATTCCTTTGTTAAATGTCTACGTTTAGTGATTTTTGTTCAAATATAAACATGTTAATTTAAAAATTGTATCAATTTCAGAAAACAATACTTGAAAGTAAAATCCTTCTTGATTTCTATGACCTGATGCAGTTACAAATTCCTAATCTCTGTTAATTTCACAAAGAAATTTCACATCTTGAAATATTGCGAGAAAAGGCAGCATTTATCACATGTCTTCCATTGACCTAATGACGCCACTTTGAATCAATATAGATGGTGAAGGTAGTTTTGTAATGGATGATACAACCAGATGGCATATTAGCCTCTATAAATAGTTACTTGATTTCAGCCTTCAGTTATAATTAATAAGGATTGGTCATAGAGTCAGACAGCGCAGAAACAGACCCTTCAGTCCAACTTGTCCATGCCGACCAAGTTTTCCAAATTAACCCAGTCTGATTTGCTTGCATTTGGCCCCTATCCCTCTAAAGCATTCCCATTCATGTACCTGTCCCATTGTCTTCTAAATGTTGTAACTGTACCTGCATCTACCACTTCCTTTGAGAATGTTGCCCCTTAGGTCCCTTTTAAATCTTTCTCCTATTAGCTTAAAATTATGCCCTCTAGTTTTGAGTTCCTCAACCGTAGGGGAAAGACTTTTTTTCATTCACCTTATCTATCCCCCTCATGATTTTATAAAACTCTGTTACAGTCACCCCTCAACCGTCTACACTCCAGTGGAGAAAAGAAGTCCCAGCTAATCCAGTCTATGTGTATAACTCAAACCCTCCAGTTCTGGTAACATCCTTGTAAATCTTTTCTGCCCCCTCTCCAATCCTTCCTATAGCAGGGCAACCAGAGCCATACACAGTACTCCAAAAGTGGCGTCAGCAATGTCCTGTACATCCGCAATATGACATCCCACCTTTTATACTCAGTGATCTGAGCAATGAAGCAGGCCAAATACCTTGTTTACAACTCTACTTGGGACACAACTTTCAATTAACTATGTACATGAATCCCTAGGTGTCTCAGTTCTACGACAGTCCTCAGGGCCTCACCTTTAGCTGTCGAAATCCTGCTCTTGTTTGTCTTACTAAAATGTACTACCTTGCATTTATCCAAATTAAACTTCTTTTGCCACTCCTTGACCAAATTGATTGAGATCCCTTTGTAATTTTAGATAACCTTCCTCACTGTTCACCACTGCCACCAATTTTGGTGACATCTGTAAACTTACTAACCATGCTTCCTATATTCTCATCGAAATCCTTTATAAAAATGATAAACAACGGTGGACCCAGCACCCTACTTTAGAGTTAAAGTATAGATGCTTGTGTACAAATGTCTGCATTTGATTCAGTTTTACAATAATTTATTTTCTAGGCACTATTTGCAACAGAGACCTTTGCTATGGGTATCAACATGCCAGCAAGGACAGTTTTGTTCACCAGTGCCCGCAAATTTGATGGGAAAGATTTCCGTTGGGTATGGAGAAGTTACCTTTCCTCAGTTGTTTTTACATTGCTCACAGCACTTGCCATGCTATTTAAGTTACAAAAATCTGTTTATTTTCACCATTTTGATGAAGTATTTAAACTGTACTGAGTGAATTTGAAAGCCAGCTTTGTGCAGTCTCTTATCTTGGAAGTCGTTTGCAGTGGTTAATTTTGATGTATGGTATGTTATCAAGTGCACAAATTTTGATAAGGGTATCCAACTTTAGTGGCATTAGTGAAGGGAAACATAGAGTAGATTTTGTCACATTTTTGTCTCTAGACTTCTGTGATTTTGCGGGCCTCTATCTCCCTTGCTCCCTCCATGTACATTTATCCTCCTTGTTTATGCAACTTCTAATTATTTTTATCTGTCGATCTTATGTCGATTTATCTTTCATCCTGTTTATATTTGTGTTTTGTTTTCTAATCTTAATGAAATACCAATTTCTTTTTTGTTTTTCATCAAAAGCTTCAGCTAAGGCTGAAATTTAAGATCTGTTTTTTTTTGTTGTTGCTGTTGAAGAAACATTCTTTTTTCTGGATTATACTTTTATTCCAATAGTTAGTAGTGTCTAAAATTATTGCACACTATTCTGAGATTTTTACCAGTATTGTGGAGAGTTATGTTCCATAATTCACATCTGATTCTAATCCAGGCCACTGTTTATGGTATATTTGTGAAGTCAAACCGTTTTAATACTTGGAATTTTCTGTAACTTGCATCAATGCTTTTTTACACCATTTTTCTTGTTTTCTCAATCTATGCATTTATTCTTGTGACAGCCACAGGTTTTTATCATTAAAGATGGATCTGTCTGCTGTGAACTGTTATGAGTGCAAGAGCAGGTGTCCTGTTGATTTTAAGCTTCCTTTGCTGTTTAGATGATTGATATGTGCTAAGGTTGCAGTGGCCCAGACTGGATTTGCTTATTTTAGTGGAAACCAGAAATGTGGATTGGCCTGAACACCAATGGAGAGAGAGGAACTGAATCCAAAAAAAATAGGCTGGCTCAGGATGTTGAACACCTGGTACATTTGAATAAGTCCAAGTTTGTTTTTAATTCCCCAAAATTTTGAATTTCTTTTTTAATCAAGAATCACTTCCATGATTCTGTCTGTTTGTAATTAGGATCTCTAACCATTTATGTGTATATATTGCATTAATCTCTTCAATTTTTTTCTTGCCCCCCCCCCCCCCCCAAAAAGACACAATTTCAGTTACTGTATAGGATTAGTGTAGCTTTATCTGTGTCAATGGCAGTTGCATTTGTTTGTTTGAAGAGCAAAGCAATTCATTCTTCAATATTTCCAAGTTCAGGTTGTATATATTGCATGCATAACTAAGTACTCCAGCTCATAAATAGTTCCAATAGCCTTGTGGTTTTATAATTTTCATTTTATTCAGCTTTTGAATATTTATGAATCCATCTCTATTTGGTCAATTAATGTTGCTCAATCATTGCAGCAGTAGTATACTTTCAAAGTTAAAAACACGCTAATGCAGTATTTGTTTCTAATAGATCTCTTCAGGGGAATACATTCAAATGTCAGGTCGAGCTGGTAGGCGTGGCATGGATGAAAGAGGAATTGTCATTCTTATGGTAGATGAAAAGATGAGTCCAAAAGTTGGAAAACAACTTCTGAAGGTAGTAAATTCAGTGTAACTTATTTCATAGACTCATACAGCATGGAAACAGACCCTTTGGTCCCAATGATCCAGGTCGACCATAGTCCCAAATTAAACTAGTTAATTTGCCTGCGCTCGGTCCATATTCATGAACTTATGTACATGTCTTTTAAACATTGTAACTGTAACCTCATCCACCACTTTGTCTGGACATTCCATTCCATATCTGAACCATTCTCTGTGTAAAAAGATTGCCCCCCTCCCTGTCTTTTTTTTTAATCTTTCTCCTCTCTCCTGAAAAATATGCCCATAATTTTGAAATTCCCCATCCTAGGGAAAAGATACCAGCCATTCACCTCGTCTATATGCCTCGTGATTTAATAAACCTCTATAAGGTCACCCCTCAACCTCCTATGCTCCAGTGAAAAAAATCCCAGCCTATCCAGCCTGTCCCCATAGTTCAAACCCTCTATTCCCAGAAATATGCTGGTAAATATCTTCTGATCCCCCTCCAGGTTAATAATAACCTTCCTACAACAGGATGACCAGTACTGGAGACCTCACCAGTGTCCTATACAACCTTAACATAACGTCCCAACTCCGATACTTGAAGGACTCAGCAATGAAAGCAAGTGTGCTAAATGCCTTCTTAACCCGGTCCATGTGTGATGCAAACTTCAAAGAATTATGTACGTGAACTCCTAGGTCTCTCTGTTCTACAACACTACCCGAGGTCTTACTTTTAATTGTATAAGCCCTGCCCTTGTTTCTTTTACCAAAATACCCAAATTAGATTCCAGCTGCCATTCTTCGGCTCATTGACCTAATTGATCAAGATCTCTGTAATCTTAGATAACCTTCTTTACTGTCCACTGCACCACCAATCTTGTTGTCATCTGCAAACTTACTTACCACGTCTCCTGTATTCTCATCTAAATTATTTCTATAAATAACAAAAGTGGATGCAGCACCAGTACCAGTGGAACACTGCTAGTCACAGGACTCCTGTCTGAAAAACAACCCTCCACCTTCCCTTGACTTGGTTTGTTTTAATTTAAATGTGTGTGAAAGTAATAACAATATCATTCTTAATTGACGAGTTAGTTAAGAGCAAAATAGGATAAACTAAGCTCCCATTCACTGCAGAATTCTGAACTGTAGAGGAATGCAGGTGTGCAGCAGAAAATCAAGAAATGTTGATGAACATCGCCCCTTACAAGGGGAATTGAAAGCAAACATAAAGTTATGCTTCACTTATACAGGAATCATTGTGACTACATCTCAAATACAGTGTGATCTTGGTCTCCTTATTTAAGAAAGAATGTAAATGCACTGGAGGCCATTCACAGTAGGTTGATTACATTGATAACCTTCAATCAGCAGCTTGTCTTATGACGATTGGTTAGACTGGCAGGATTCGTTTTCACTTTGTTTCCTATCTGTCTCAAAGTTATTAAGATGTAGCAAATTAGTGGAAGTCCAACGGGATAGTAAATGGTAACTTTGAAACGTTATGTGGAGAAGGGTTTGGGGGATGGAGGCAGGAGAGGCAACTTGCAGCTATGACTAAGAGAAAAGGATATCCTTGGAAGTAAGACACAAAAATTTGGAGAATAAACTTCAAACATTTGAATCAACTTGTTGAGGTGTTACAAAGTACAACTTGACAAGGGTACTAAAATTTTGGGGAAAGGGATAGGTTTTAAGAAGCAAATTAAAAGAGGCAAGGGAAGTAATGAGCCATAACATTTTGAGGTCAGACTTTCGGACCTTCGAGCATTGATAGCTAGTCAGTATGACTTTGCAAATTTGTTGTTGTGAAGTTGAAGGGAGTTGTTCCCAAAATGGGTGGGCTGTCCTGCACGGAGGTCATGCAGCATCAAATAAAGTCATGTTTCTCAATGATAAACCCTTAATCCAACATACCATATATCTAGAAATTGTCCTTTTGAGCATTGAATGGGTCCACATTGGAGGAAATAATCTATCAATACAGGAAAGAAATTGAGTGTTGAGCGTCATAGTGTAAAGACAACAGTCTCTGCATCAATGTCAGAAAAATGAAGGAGCTAGTCATTTACTTCAGGAAGCGGAGTGGAGGGCACGTTCCTGTCTGCATCAATGGTGCTGAGGTGGAAGTGGTCCAGAACGTCAAGTCCTTGGAGTGATGATCACCAGAAATCTATCCTGATCCACCCATATCAATGCAAGAGTCAAGAAAGCACAACAACTCCTCAATTTCCTCAAGAGGCTAAGGAAATTCGGCATGAGCACAAAGACTCTTACCAACATCTATAGATGCACCATAGAAAGCATCCTGTCTGGATGTATCACAGCATTGTATGACTACTGCTTTTTCCAAGACTGCAAAAACTACTGCGTTGTGAACACAGCCCAGTAGATCATGCCACCCAGCCTTTCATTTGTTGATTCCATCCATACTTTCCACTGCCTTGCAAAAGCAACCAACATTATCAAAGACTCTTCCCACACCAGTAAAACTCTGTTCCAAAGTCTTCGGTCAGACAGAAAATGCAAACATTTGAATACACGCTTGAACAGATTGAAGAACAGCTGCTTCTCCACTGTCATCAGACTTTTGAATGGACCTCTCAAATGTTGATGTTAATCTCTCTCTGCAGCTTCTCTGTAGTTGTGACACTGTATTCTGCAATTTCTATGCTACGATCTGTCTCTAGAACATGCAAAACAGCATTTTTCACTTTATCTCGGTACATGTAACAACAATAATTCAAATCAAATTAAATCAAAATCACCTACACCTGTTTTACATTTATTAAACCCTTTATTACCACCATTAGCACACACTTTGTATTTTGATCTGGGTACTATCACTTCTGTACCTTTCACTCCTCCTTGTCCCCCCTTTGCACAAAAGCCATGATTTTCCAGTGTCTGTCTAGTCTGAAGAGTCGCACCAGACTCTACGTTAACTTTCTGTCTCCACAGATGTTGTCAAATGTACCTTGAGTTTCTCCAGCATTTTCTGGTTTGTTTCAGATTTCCAGCATCTACAGTATTTTATTTTAACTTTTATGAATTAAAAGGTATACAGTTGCATGAAGGCAGGTTTGAAACATGTACAGAATATTTTTTTAAAAAGCAAAGTGTGATGACAAAAATTAATGAAGAAATTAGAAAAGAGAAAACTAGCTTAAAAAAATCAGTGTTTTCAGGGAAAGGTTGAAATATCCATGTTGTTTTATTATGCATTGAGAGTTTTATCTAGCAACAATATTTTTTACTTTTACTCATTTGGGCTTTCTTTTTCTAGGGCTCAGCCGATCCTCTTAATAGTGCATTTCATCTGACCTATAACATGGTTTTAAACCTCCTTCGTGTTGAAGAAATAAATCCTGAATACATGTTGGAAAAATCCTTCTACCAGTTTCAGAATTACAAAGCAATCCCAGGAGTGGTAGAAAGTAAGTGTCATTATTTTTCCCAGGTTTCATTGTTTAATAATTTCATGTAAAGTTTATGATTTAAATGATACTGTGGATGAGAATGTGGTTATTTTGTTCACATAATTTGATGAATATTTATCAACTTCAGGTCGGCTACATAGTGAAATCAATGTAAGTAATATCTAATGAATGTATCATCAATGTTGCTCAAGTTCTGTCACATAGATTTTGCCAATTAATAAGATACATACAGCTGAAACCAATAATTCCAGCTGTGTGAAACTGTCTCATGTGCTGTAATGTTTATTGGTATTTACAGTTGCTATTTTGAGGGCTGAACCTAATCATTTGTTGTATCTAAAAGATCCACACTTTCTGACTGATCACCTTTTCATGCACAACCAGTTAATATTTGTTCCCTGTACTGAGCTCTGGTATGTAGGGATCTGTGTGCTGTTCGGTATTCTGGATCATGTATGTAAAATTCACTGTCCTCTGCACTGCAGTATTTGCACCCATTATAACTGGCTGGGGATTGCACCACTTCAATTCCTTTAGTGTTACTATGTGTATATATTTAGGAAGGAATTAAACCAAAGTTGCTATAGATAATAGAAATGTAGTGATTGTTACTTCCCTTGATATTTACCCAATCAGTGACATTTCTGCAATTGTGCTCAACTTTCCATTTAGCCAGTGCTGTTATATCTAAAAAAGAGTAATGATGAAAATGCTCATTTCCCTTCAACTGCGATTCAGCACACTGCACTTGAGGGACTGTGTGAAAGTTTTAGAGATGGATAGAGAAACTGGGATAGCTCTCCATCAAGAAGAGAAATTTGAGAGATGGTTTGATAGAGGTGCTCAAAATCATGAGGGTCTAGCAGAGTAGGTACAGAACAAATGTTTCCATAAGCAAGGTAGTCAAAAACCCAAGAAACCCAAGATTTGAGGTGATTGGCAAAATAATGAAGGGAGACATGACCTGTAATACAAGTGTTGGAAAACCTGGAATGCACAGTATGCAAGGGTGAGTGGAGGCAGTTTCAACATTGACTTTAAATAAGGAATTGTATGAACACCTGAAGAGGAAAAACAATGTGCTGGCTTACAGGGAAAGGGATGAAGAGTGGAACTGACATGATTATCGCATGAATAGTTTCCTTCTGTGCTTTAACTATTGTGTAAATCTATACTATTATTTGTCATCTAAACTGGTAAATTTGCCAGAGTCCTAATCGACCATAGGGCAGCTCAGAGAGGCAACTGGTGATTGTGTAACCTGAGGGTCATCACGCCCTCGTGGTTGTCTCGGCCCGTATGGCAATTGAAACACTGCTGTTGGCATTACTCTGCATTGCTAGCTGACCCCGACATGTTGTGCTTAGACTTGCTATTCCTGCAGAATAACAGATTTGTTTTTTGTAAAAACAATTAAATTAGCATTAAAAATGGAAATAGGCCTTTTAGTCCAGCTAGTCAGTGCTAGTGTTTTCTTTACATCAAGCAGGAAGTACTTAATAGTTGTAAGCATACTGTTCACATGTCTCCAATTCTTTTACTTTCACTATCTAACTCAATCTCGAATAGTGACAACTATGTGTCTGTCATTTCTACTGAAATAAAAAATTTTCATTTGAGATTTGGCATGATGTTATCTCAATAATCTGGAAAAAAAGGCAGTTTTTTTTAACATGGCGCTTTTCAAGTAATAAAATATCCCAAATTGTTTCACAGGAAATTATGAAACAAAATATGACGTGCCATATAAAGATGAACAACAGCGTGGTCAGAGATTTTAATGAATATCTTAAATGAGGAAATTGAGGTGGAGAGGCTTTAGAGAGGGAATCCCAGAGATTCAATGTCGAGGCAAATGAGGTCAGAGTCATTAATGTATAACAATTAAAATCAGAATCCTCTGAAGCCATAATTAGATGTGTCCATTTATCTCAGAGTTGTGAAGCTGAAGAATATTACAGAATCAAGAAGGGAAAAGGTCATGGACAAACTTGAATGCGGGGATATAAATTTATAAAATTTAATTCACTGAAAACAGGGCTAATAGGAGAATGGGACTTGATAAGTGGTGATTGATATATATTACATTAATGCATTTTGGTCTCAGTTTGAACCACTTCAGGTAGGTTTATTCATATTGCCTAAATATCTTAGTAAGCATCTATAAATAATCAGGCAAAATACATAGTGTACTGCATCTCATTAGTACAGTAATTGTGATAATGTTGAGGGAAAATTGGTAAAAACAAATTTGTGAATGATATTTTACATGTATTGGCATTCTGTCTGTGGATCAAGGCAGTGAGCAAAAGTAAGCCACGCTAATATCAGAAATGGAAGCCTTAGACCAAAGTTCATAGCCAAGTGCTACTTGGGGAGCATGATGCAATTGTTTTGCAAAACTGTAGAATAATGAAAAGCAAACAAAAAGCATTTCATTAGGATTTTCTTGTTATAATTGATTCTTATACAAGAATAAATATAATGCAAATCAGTCATGACTATTAAATTACGTCATGACTATTAAATTACGTCATGACTATTAAATTACATCATGAAAAATAAAAAAAACTTTTATTTTCTGGTTTTCAAGTTGCAACTAAATAGAACCTTTACTTTTGCAAGCTGCTTTGAAGTAAAGTTAAGTTTTAAGGCAATGCTACATAGCGTTTTTTGTAATTCTTTGGATGTGAGCATTGCTGGAAGGGTTGACACTTATTGTCCCTCTTTGGTTGTCCTAAGAAGTTGGGGGTGAGTTTCTTGAACTGTTGTGGTCTAGTGTATTTAATTTTTCTTTCTGGTGGTTTGGTTATAACTGAGTAGCTTGCTGGGCTATTTGAGAAAACAGCAAAGGATCATCTATGTTAATTATCAGCGCATGCTTTAGTGTGAACATGGTTTGTGACCTTGGAATGTAATGAATAACAGAGACGAGATTAGATTACTTACAGAGTGGAAACAGGACCTTCAGCCCAACAAGTCCACACCAACCCGCCAAAGTGCAACCCTCCCAGACCCATTCCCCTGCATTTACTCCTGCCCCTAACACTATGGGCAATTGAGCATGACCTAACCTGCACAGTTTTGGACTGTGGGAGTACCCGGAGGAAACCCACGCAGACACTGGGAGAATGTGCAAACTCCACACAGTCAGTCGCCTGAGGCGGGAATTGAACCCAGGTCTCTGGTGCTGTGAGGCAGCAGCGCTAACCACTGTGCCACTGTGCCGCCCACTAAGTAAAGTTCCAGTTTATATTTTACCTTCAAGTAGGGAAGTGGGCATGAATGGCGTTATAGTTACTCAGCTAATAGATTCTATTCATGTAGCAATCAAGGCATCGTTTTTGACAAACATTTCATAGACTTTGTGTTGTGAGCAACTATGACACCTAGGTTCTTCAGGTTCCTGAAATAATTGAAATTTCTCTGCCTGAGTGTTGTTGACAGTGAGGAAGGATGTATTAGGTTACAGCGGGATATAGATAAGCTGCAGAGCTGGGCAGAAAGATAGCAAATGGCGTTCAATGTGGGTAAGTGTGAGGTGATTCACCTTGGTATGAGTAACAAAAAGATGGGGTACTGGGCTAATGGTCGGATACTGGGTAGTGTGGATGAGCAGAGGGATCTTGGTGTCCATGTACACAGATCTCTGAAAGTTGCCACCCAGGTAAATAGTGCAGTGAAGAAGGCATATGGCGTACTGGCTTTATTGGTAGAGGAATTGAGTCCCGGAGTCCTGAGGTCATGCTGCAGTTGTATAAGACTCTGGTGCGGCCGCATCTGGAGTATTGTGTGCAGTTTTGGTTGCCATACTATAGGAAGGATGTGGAGGCACTGGAACAGGTGCACAGGAGGTTTACCAGGATGTTGCCTGGTATGGTAGGAAGATCATATGAGGAAAGGCTGAGGCACTTGGGGCTGTTTTCATTGGAGAAAAGAAGGTTTAGGGGAGATTTGATAGAGGTGTACAAGATGATTAGGGGTTTAGATAGGGTTGACCATGAGAACCTTTTTCCACGTATGGAGTCAGCTGTTACTAGGGGACACAGCTTTAAATTAAGGGGAGGTTGGTATAGGACAGATGTTAGGGGTAGATTCTTTACTCAGCGAGTTGTGAGTTCATGGAATGCCGTGCCAGTAGCAGTGGTGGACTCTCCCTCTTTATGGGCATTTAAACGGGCATTAGATAGGCATATGGAGGATAGTGGGCTAATGTCGGTTAGGTGGGCTTGGATCGGCGCAACATTGAGGGCCAAAGGGCCTGTACTGCGCTGTATTTTTCTATGTTCAAATACATTTCTGTCCAGGTGCATACTGTTAAGCAATTGTTGACTGAACGTGGCATGACAACTTGAGAATGGTTTTCATAGAAAAATAAGATGCTTCAGATAATGGAAATCTGAAACAAACCCAAAATGCTGGAGAAACTCAGCAGGCCTAGTAGCATCGGTGGAGAGAGAAACAGAGAAAGTGTTTCGAGTTCAGTATGAATCTTCAGAACTGCAAATAGATGGAACCTTTATCGAGTCTTTAACTCGCACCCAGGATTTTTCATCTCAAAGGATTTGAGTTTATAGTGAATTCCCTCAGCACAGTCTCCAATTGTCTTCATCTTAGACCAGTTCTGACTTGAAACATTAACCGCTTTCTGTCCATAGATGCAGCCAGGTCTACTGAGTTTCTCCAATATTTTCAGTGTTTATTAATGGATCTCAAAAGTTATGATTGGAAGGTGTAAGAGATATCTATCCCTTTCTCTTGGATTTGTTGTTGGCGACAAACTTTGGTTGAATTGAGCTTTTGTCAACAAAAACGCACAATCTAAGAAAAATCTGTGGAGTCTCCAGTCATAGTTAGGAATGCAATTGAATAATTCTTTTGACAATATGCAAGAATTTCCTTCGGGTTAGGTTATTTTAAGATGATGTACTTGACAATGGGTGATAGCACTGAGGTAGTTCGCTGTGACCTGTCAAGTCTTTTGAGAGAGAAAGAAAATTCCTGGGCACCAGTCGAAAACCAGGTTCATCACCCTATGTCATTGAGAGTTGAAGGTCGTGGGAGAGGGGGGTCGGGGGCTGGATATCAATTCTTCTGATTATTTTTGCACAAACGAAGAGTGTGTACACTCGTTGAAAGTTAGAGCAGCTGGCAAGTAATTGAGGATAGTAGAATCAACTGCTTATTAATGAATACCTTGGGCATCCAGAATTCCTGGTAATGCCTTTTGAGTGTACATGTCCTGGCATTTCAATTTATTGCAGACTCTTATGATAGAAATTCTTGGTTTAGCATGCTGATATGATCAATTTAATTGACACAGCTCTTTGTAGTTTTCTTTGCTGATTTGTTTCTTAACTAATTGTTTCCTAATTTGAAAATTTTGCCATAAAAATCCAGCAATATAGTTATTTCTGTGCCAATGTGATTGTTTTTGTGAAATGAGTTTTTGAAATCCTACTCACATCCCTGCAGGTATTTGCATTTACTTTGTCAAACGAACTGACCATGAGGGTTTGTGAGAAACTGAAAAGTTCATGATGGTGCAGTGGTCTTTTGAGAATTGAATGAACTGCTTGTAATCCATCTTGCACCAGAACCCACTGACCCATCATTCGTGTGCTCACTAACACAGCTCCAGGCTAAGCAAAATCTCAAATTTAAAATTCTTAAGTTCTGAGGAAGGGCCACGAGATGCAAAACATTAATTGTTTTTTTCTCTCCACAGATGTTGGCAGTCCTGCCAAGTTTCTCCAGCAATTTTTGTTTTTGCATAAAATTCTTAACCTTATTTGTGAGTTCTTCCTTGGCGTGTCCTCTTTGACATCTGTAAACTGCCCTAAACCCACATGTTTAGGGATCTATACTAAGGCCTCTTGTATGCCCCCAATTAATTATTCTTTAATTGATCTTCAAATTCCATCTCTTGCACCAAACATTTTGATCACAGGAGCAGGCAGACTATTTGACCATTTGAGCTTGCTCGCCATTTAATAAAATCTTGACTGATCTGATTGTAATCTCATCTCTGTCCTCCTAATTGTGCTCCTCATAATTGTCAATTCCCCTGTCTTTCAACAAGCTATCTAACTCTGCCTTTCAACAAACTATCTAACTCTGCCTTTAGCAAATTCAATGACCCAGTCTTTACTGCTTTCTGCGAACACCAGTGACAAATGACCCTTGGAGAAAGACGTATCTTCACCTCCATCTTAAAAGCATGTGTCTTTTGACCCTGGCCCCCATACATAAAGAAATGTCATCCCAGGTATTCATTCTATCAAGTCTCCTCAGGATCCTTCATGTCTCAAACATTTTATCCCTCTTTCTTCTAAACTTCAATGAGTGTAGAGCACTATTGACCAAAAGTTGAACTAGATTAGCCATACAAGTTACATGGCAAGAAGAGCAAGTCAAAAACTGGAAATTCCATACCACATAATTTACCAACCAACGTCACCTACAACACACTAATCAGGAGATTAATGTAATTCACCGCACTTGCATAGATGAAAGCTATCCAGCAGTACTCAAAATGTTAAAAATCATAAAAGGGTGAAGCTATCTATCTTGTTAGTCCCCCATCAATATTTTTAAACACTTTTGTGCCATCAACAAGATAGCTGATGCAACTCATTAAAACATCTTTTGTATGTTGGCATCTTTGAATACACAACCTCTACCATCTAGAAAAAGGCAGTGGATGCATGGGTGTACAAGCAAACGTGTACATTTCCCTCAAAAGTCAGAAAGCATACTCACTTGCAACTCTGTCTTCATTCCTTCATTGACAATGGGGCAAAAACCCGGAAATCCATTCTGATCAGCACTGTGGATGTACCAACCTCACCTTCAGTGATTCTCCACCACCTTCTTGAGGATATTTCAGGATGCACAATTAATGTTAACTTTGTGAGCAGTGCTCATCTCCTACTAACAAAGAGAAATCTGTAAATAATATATCACGTTGTACAACTCAATGTATTTTGTATCTGCAGAAGTCAAGATATTGGAAGGCCAATACAATGAAATTGAAATTCCCAATGAAGAAAATGTCGTTACTTATTACAAAATAAGGCAGCAGCTGGCTAAACTGGGTAAAGAAATCGAGGAGTATATACACAAACCAAAATACTGCTTGCCATTTCTACAGCCAGGCAGACTTGTTAAGGTATACTTATATTTGGTTCCACTGGAGTGTGCAATACATTTATCATTGTTTCTATTGCTTTAAATTTCTGCAGGGAACAATGATGCATGCTACATCCCACCGCTCATGGAGGTTAAAAACAAGGCAGTCTTTTAATCTTTGTTACTTTTTACTGTTTAGGGGGACGCTCACAGTGGTCATGTCACTGGGCTAATAATTCCGGGATCCAGGTTGATTTGGAACATGGGTTCACCATCGTAAATAGTTATAAGTTAAATTAAAGCTAGTTTCAATAATAGTAAGACTAAGCAAACCACTCAGTTCAGTTGCACTTGGGGTGAGCAACAAATGTTAGCCTTGCCAGTGATGCCTATTTCCTATGGAAAAATAAATTTTGAAAATTCTTATTCAATCCTGCTGTTACCCAACCCCATATAGAACATAGAACGTAGAAAAATACAACGCAGTACAGGCCCTTCGGCCCACAATCTTGCGCCGACCGAAGCCAACCTAACCAACACTAGCCCAATAACCTCCATATGCTTATCCAATGCCCGCTTGAATGACCATAAAGAGGGAGAGTCCACCACTGATACTGCCAGGGCATTCCGTGAACTCACAACCCGCTGAGTAAAGAATCTACCCCTAACATCTGTCCTATACCAACCTGCCCTTAATTTAAAGCTGTGTCCCCTAGTAACAGCTGACTCCATACGTGGAAAAAGGTTCTCACTGTCAACCCTATCTAAACCCCTAATCATCTTGTAGACCTCTATCAAATCTCCCCTAAACCTTCTTTTCTCCAATGAGAAAAGTCCCAAGTGTCTCAGCCTTTCCTCATACGATCTTCCTACCATGCCAGGCAACATCCTGGTAAACCTCCTGTGCACCTGTTCCAGTGCCTCCACATCCTTCCTATAGTATGGCAACCAGAACTGTACACAATACTCCAGATAAGGCCGCACCAGAGTCTTATACAACTGCAACATGACCTCAGGACTCCGGAACTCAATTCCTCTACCAATAAAGCCCAGTATGCCATATGCCTTCTTCACAGCACTATTTACCTGGGTGGCAACTTTCAAAGATCTGTGTACATGGACACCAAGATCCCTCTGCTCATCGATACTACCAAGTAGCCTACCATTAGCCCAGTAATCCACCTTCTTATTACTCGTATCAAAGTGAATGACTTCACACTTAGCTACATTGAACTCCATTTGGCACCTTTCTGCCCAGTTCTGCAACTTATTTATATCCCGCTGTAACCTGCCACATCCTTCTTCGCTGTCCACCACTCCACCGACTTTCGTATCATCCGTAAACTTGCTCACCCAGCCGTCAAGCCCCTCCTCCAGGTCATTTATAAAAATGACAAACAGCAATGGTCCCAAAACAGATCCTTGTGGAACACCGCTAGTAACTGCACTCCAAGATGAACCTTTACCATCAACTACTACCCTCTGTCTTCTTCCAGCCAGCCAATTCCTAATCCAAACCTCTAATGCACCCTCAATGCCATACCTCCGTAATTTTTGCAGTAGTCTACCATGGGGAACCTTATCGATCGCCTTGCTAAAATCCATATACACCACATCTACTGCTTTACCCTCGTCCACTTCCTTGGTCACCTTCTCGAAGAACTCAATAAGGTTTGTGAGGCATGACCTGCCCTTCACAAAACCATGCTGACTATCCTTGATCACATTATTCCTATCCAGATGTTCATAAATCTTATCCCTTACAATTCTCTCTAAGACTGCCCACAACAGAAGTGAGACTCACTGGCCTATAGTTACTAGGGCTGTCCCGACTCCCCTTCTTGAACAAGGGGACCACATTCGCTATCCTCCAGTCTTTTGGCACTATTCCTGTAGACAACGACGACATAAAAATCAAGGCCAATGGCTCCGCTATCTCCTCCCTAGCTTCCCAGAGGATCCTAGGATAAATGCCATCAGGCCCAGGGGACTTATCTATTTTCACCCTTTCCAGTATTCCCCGGACCTCTTCCCTACATACCTCAAAGCCATCCATTCTAATCACTTGTGTCTCAATATTCACATCAGCAACAACGTCCTGTTCCTGAGTGAATACTGACGAAAAGTATTGATTTAGTGTCTCTCCAATCTCCTCTGCCTCCACGCACAACTTCCCACTACTATCCTTGACTGGACCGATACCTACCCTAGTCATCCGTTTATTCCTGACATACCTATAGAAAGCCTTAGGGTTTTCCCTTATCCTACCAACCAAGGACTTTTCATGTCCCCTTCTCGCTGCTCTTAGCTCTCTCTTTAGATCCTTCCTGGCTACCTTATAATTCTCAATCGCCCCAACTGAACCTTCACGCCTCATCTTTACATAGGCCGCCCTCTTCCCTTTTACAAGGGTTTCCAATTCCTTATTAAACCACTGCTCCCTCACAAGACCCTTTCCTCCCTGCCTGACTGGTACATACTTATCAAGGACACCCAATAGCTGCTCCTTGAACAAGCCCCACGTATCATTTGTCTCCTTCCCTTGAAGCCTATTTTTCCAATCCACACATCCTAAGTCATGCCTCACCACATCATAATTTCCCTGCCCCCAGCTATAACTCCTGCCCTGCAGTGCACACTTATCCCTCTCCATCACTAGAGTAAAAGTCACCGAATTGTGGTCACTGTCCCCGAAGTGCTCACCTACCTCCAAGTCTAACACCTGGCCTGGTTCATTACCTAGAACCAAATCCAGTATGGCCTCACCTCTTGTTGGCCTGTCTACATATTGTGTCAGGAAACCCTCCTGCGCACATTGGACAAACACCGACCCATCTAACGAACTCGAGCTATAGCTTTCCCAGTCAACATCTGGGAAGTTAAAGTCCACCATAACAACCACCCTCCTACTTTCACTTCTCCTGAATCATCCTTGCAATACTTTCCTCGACATCTCTTGGACTATTAGGAGGCCTGTAGAAAACTCCTAGCAGGGTGACCTCACCTTTCCTATTTCTAACCTCAGCCCAAACTACCTCAGATGGCAAGTCTTACTCCATTGTCCATTCCACCACTATAATACCATCCTTGACAAGCAATGCCACACATCCCCCTCTTTTACCCCCACCTCTGACCCTACTAAAACATTTAAACCCTGGAACCTGCAATAGCCAATCCTGTCCCTGTTCTACCCACGTCTCTGTAATGGCCACAACATCGAAGTCCCAGGTACCAACCCACGCTGCAAGTTCACCTACCTTATTTCTTATACTTCTGGCATTGAAGTATACACACTTCAAGCCAGCATCCTGTTTACCGGCACCCTCCTTCGAGATCGATGCCTTGTTCCTAACCTCCTTACACTCAAGGTCCTGTACCCTAAAGCTACAGTCCAGGTTCCCATGCCCCTGCAGAATTAGTTTAAACCCTCCCAAAGAGCACTTGCAAACCTCCCCCCAAGGATGCTGGTGCCCCTCAGGTTCAGGTAGAGACCATCCTGTTTATAGAGGTCCCACCTTCCCCAGAAAGAACCCCAGTTGTCCAGAAACCGGAATCCCTCCCTCCTGCACCATCCCTGTAGCCACGCATTTAACTGTTCTCTCTCCCTATTCCTCGACTCTTTATCACATGGCACGGGTAACAGACCAGAGACAACAACTCTGTTCGTTCTCGCTCTGAGCTTCCAACCTAGCTCCCTGAAAGCCTGTCTAACATCCTCACTCCTCTTCCTACCTATGTCGTTGGTGCCAACGTGGACCACGACCTGGGGCTGCTCCCCCTTCCCCTAAAGGACCCGGAAAACACGATCAGAGACATCACGTACCCTTGCACCTGGGAGGCAACATACCAAACGTGAGTCTCTGTCGCCCCCGCAAAACTGCCTATCTGTGCCCCTCACTATTGAGTCCCCAATAACAATCGCTCTACCTTTCTCCGCCCTTCCCTTCTGAGCAACAGGGACAGGCTCCGTGCCAGAGGCCTGAACCTCATTGCTTACCCCTGGTAAGTTGTCCCCCCCACAAGTATCCAAAACGGTATACTTGTTCTTGAGGGGAACGACCGCAGGGTGTGCCTGCACTGGCTGCTTCCTCCCAGTCCCCCTCACTGTCACCCATCTGTCTATAACTTTCGGAGTAACTACTTCCCTAAAGCTCTGATCTATAACCACCTCTGCCTCCCGACTGATCCGTAGTTCATCCAACTCCAGCTCCAGTTCCCTAACATAGTCTTGGAGGAGCTGGAGATGGGTGCACTTCCCGCAAGTGTAATCAGCAGGGATGCAAATGGCTTCCCTCACCTCAAATATCTTCCAAGAGGAACATTGCACTGCCTTCGCTGCCATCCCTCTGAAAGGTAAACTTTAAAAAGAAAACTGGATCTAAAGAAACAAACAAGCAAAATGCAGCACTTACCTGCTTACCACAACGGGTCTTATTATTAGGTTAGAGGAGGAGGGCGGGTGGGAGGCTCTACCCCTGTAGTGCCTCGGGTTCCTCGCCTGCGCGCTTTTATAGAGAAAAAAACCTTCCCAGGTAAGCTAGCACGACACCAGCTTCCAGGTCTGCTAGGCGCTTAAAATAAAACTTTAAGTTTTAACCGTTTAAAAAAAAATAACTGGACTATACCACGACTTAAAATAAACACCATCAGACAGCCGTTACCTGCTCCACCGAGAGAGTGAATCAATTTTTTTTCCTATTCCCTTATTTAATAGGTATGAATTGGCACTTGAGTATGTACAGTGCAGTCTAGTTGTGTGCTGACATTAAATGTAATTTTGTATAAAATCAAAAATACCATGTCAGACTTGTTTTTTCATATGCTTATTTGTTCATTGGATTTGGTAGCCATGGGCATTTGTTACCTAGTGACAGTGTTGGAGGTCTGCATTCCGGAACCGCAGAAGTTTGTGTGTTAAAGGTATTTCCAAATGTTGAAAAATAGGGAGTTCCAGAACTTTTCTATTGGTAGAGGTCATGAGTTTGGAAGGTGTAACCATATGAACTGCTGCAATGCATCTTGTTCAGTGGTACACTCTGCAGACATATTGTGCCATTGGTGGATGAAATGTATAGATTGATGGTGTATCACTATCCATTAGGTAGACTGCATCGTTCTTGAGTGCTGTCAAGCTTCTTGAATGTTATTGGACCTCCAATTGATTTTAAATGCAATATCGTTCCTACCGTGCAGGTGAAAGCATGAGAATTTAAAATTACAAGCTGAGGGAGCAATATTTAAAAACATACGCTTTTATCATCCGAATTGTCTTGTTGAACCTTTTTGCTGGCAAACGTTTTACGCTTCTTTACTGTTTGCCCTTTCAGCAGGAACAAACTGCTCCTCAAACCTGGTCATGAAAAAGAAGTGTAATATTCTTTGTAACTGGATTTTCACTTCAAGTTACCAAGATGAGAATCTAGTTCACTTGGATTGTCAAGTCCATTTTTAGCACCTCAAAACAAATTGCTTTTAAAGCTGTTCATCAAAGGTTTCAAGCAAGAGGGTTCATTGGATGTGGCATTGCACACTGAACTTCATGAAAGTAATAAACAAAGGTTAAAAGTAGGAACTTTAATCACATGCCACTTCCTTCTGGCTCAGGCGATGCCAGGAACCTTGGAATGTCTGATTCATAGGGCTATTACTCATATTCTAACAGTGGGTTTATTCATATTCAGAGGAGTAGAAAAATTGGCAGGAATTGTCTTTTTCAGTCTCTTTTGTGTGTTGCTCATAATGTACAACATGATCTGTTTGCGATATACCTTGAAATGCAGCATTTTAGGTAAACTGAAGATCTTTTGTCTTTCAGGTGAAAAATGATGACGATGACTTTGGTTGGGGAGTTGTCATAAATTTCAATAAGAAATCTAATGTGAAGGTAAGCAGTTGGATTAATTATACAGAAATGACATGATAATAGGATGACAGTTTATTTGTTGGAAGCACTGTTTATTAGAACACATGTATTGCTCCAAAAATGCAAGATACATAGAACATTACGATGCAGTACAAGCCCTTCAGCCCACAATGTTAAACTGACCTGTGGAACCAGTCTGAAGCCTCTCATCCTACACTATTCCATTTTCATCCATATGTTTATCCAATGACCATTTAAATGTCCTTAAAGTTGTTGTGTCTACGACTGTTGCAGGCAGGGCATTCCATGCCCCTACTACTTTTTGAGTGAAGAAGCTACCTCTGACATCTGTCCTATATCTATCACCCCTCAATTTAAAGCTATGTCCCCTCGTGCTAGCTATCACCACCTGAGGAAAAAGGCTTTCATTGTCCCCATATCTAACCCTCTACTTATATGTCTCAATTACGTCACCTCTCAAACTTCTCTCTAATGAAAACAGCCTCCAGTCCCTCAGCCTTTCCTCATAAGACCTTCCCTCCATACCAGGCGGCAGCCTAGTAAATTGCCTCTGAACCCTTTCCAAAACTTCCACATCCTTACTGTAATGCGGTGATCAGAACTGTACGCAATAGTCCAAATGTGGACGTACCAGAGTTTTGTACAGTTGCAACATGACCTTGTGACTTTGAAACTCAATCCCTCGAGCAATAAAAGCTAACACATTGTATGTCGCATGAACAACCTATTAACCTGGGTGGACTTTTAGGGGTCGATGTATGTAGACACTGAAATCTCTCTGCTCATCTATACTACCAAGAATCTTCCATTAGCCCAGCGCTCTTTATTCCTGTTGCTCCTTCCAAGGTGAATCACCTCACACTTTTCACATTAAACTCCATTTGCTACTTCTCAGTCCAGCTCTGCAGCTTATCTATGTCCTTCTGTAACCTGCAACATCCTTCGGCACTATCCACAATTCCACCGACCTTAGTGTCATCCGCAAATTTACCAACCCATTCTTCTACATCCTCATCCAGGACGTTTATAAAAATGACAAACAGCAGTGGACCCAAAGCAGATCATTGAAGTACACCGCTAGTAACTGAACTGATAAAAACGTTTATGGTTATCAACAATAGGATACGTGTGCTTAAAGCTGCAGGACACATTTTGAAACTAACCGGTTTGACTGCCAGAAATGCTTCAGTCATTTGAAGCATTATGAAGTATATCTTTCCACCCCTCTGATTTTTCTTTGTGTGCCTAATAAAAGCTTCTCCTGAACCATTTCTCAGAAATATTGGCCCCTTCCACTTTGAGGCGCCATCTTATGAAACAAAAGCATCACCTAACCTTTCAGATGGGTATGAAAGACCCATGAAATTGTTTATATATGTAAGAGTTTCCTGTTGTCTTGGCCAATATTTAACTCTAAAACAGATAATCTGGTCGGATATCTCACAAGTTTTTATTCACCAATGCCACCAAGTTTTTTTAAAATTTACTCCTGCAAGGACCGAAGGGTCTGGTTCCAAGCGGTACATCTCTATGATTATGGCAGTTCAGGCAGCATCCAAGGAGCTTCGAAATCGACGTTTCGGGCAAAAGCCCTTCATCAGGAATAAAGGCAGAGAGCCTGAAGCGTGGAGAGATAAGCTAGAGGAGGGTGGGGGTGGGGAGAAAGTAGCATAGAGTACAATGGGCGAGTGGGGGAGGGGATGAAGGTGATAGGTCAGGGAGGAGAGGGTGGAGTGGATAGGTGGAAAAGGAGATAGGCAGGTAGGACAAGTCCAGACAAGTCATGGGGACAGTGCTGAGCTGGAAGTTTGGAACTAGGGCGAGCTGGGGGAAGGGGAAATGAGGAAACTGTTGAAGTCCACATTGGTGACCTTGGGTTGAAGTGTTCCGAGGCGGAAGATGAGGCGTTCTTCCTCCAGGCGCCTGGTCGTGAGGGAGCGGTGGTGAAGGAGGCCCAGGACCTCTATGACCTCGGCAGAGTGGGAGGGGGAGTTGAAATGTTGGGCCACAGTGCGGTGTGGTTGATTGGTGCAGCTGTCCCGGAGATGTTCCCTAAAGCACTCTGCTAGGAGGCGCCCAGTCTCCCCAATGTAGAGGAGACCGCATCGGGAGCGACAGATACAATAAATGATATTGGTGGATGTGAAAGTAAAACTTTGATGGACGTGGAAGGCTCCTTTAGGGCCTTGGATAGAGGTGAGGGAGGAGGTGTGGGCGCAGGTTTTACAGTTCCTGCGGTGGCAGGGGAAAGTGTCAGGATGGGAGGGTGGGTTGTTGGGGGGGGCGTGGACCTGACCAGGTAGTCACGGAGGGAACGGTCTTTGCGGAAGGCGGAAAGAGGTGGGGAGGGAAATATATTCCTGGTGGTGGGGTCTGTTTGGAGGTGGCAGAAATGTCGGCAGATGATTTGGTTTATGCGAAGGTTGGTACGGTGGAAGGTGAGCACCAGGGGCGATCTGTCCTTGTTACGGTTGGAGAGGTGGGGTCAGCTCAGCACTGTCCCCATGACTTGTACGGACTTGTCCTACCTGCCTATCTCCTTTTCCGCCTATCTCCTTTTCCACCTATCCACTCCACCCTCTCCTCCCTGACCTATCCCCTTCATCCCCTCCCCCACTCACCCATTGTACTCTATGCTACTTTCTCCCCACCCCCACCCTCCTCTAGCTCTTTGGATGCTGCCTGAACTGCTGTGCTCTTCCAGCACCACTAATCCAGAATCTGGTTTCCAGCATCTGCAGTCATCGTTTTTATCTCTATGACTATGACTACTGCATTGGTTATAAATCAGAAGTGTTTATTTGGCTGTATGATTACAGTGGGACATTCATGAGTTTGTTCTGGACAAGGTGAGACAGGACTGTTCCTGTTTTATACTCATTTAAGCTTTAGAGAGAAACGTTTTTGTGTGTGTGTGAGAGAGAGGGGAGAGAGATGTGGCAGCAAGACTTTTGAGGGTTTATGAGGATTGTTTATTTATGTGCTCAACTTGAAATCTGAAGGTGCCACACTTGTTCACAGAATCATGCAAACTCAAAGAAAGTACATTTGAAGGGGATAGTGCACTATTCCGGGTCCTTAGCCAAAGCATAGTCCATAGTCATGCGATTGTCTTGTTCTGGGAAATGACACTGCAGACCTGATGAAGATTTGTTCACTCCTAATGGATAGTTGTGGTGAAATCAGCAACTGAAATTGTATGCTAAGTTGTTTCAGTTCCTCTGCAAGGCATTGAACATCCTGACTTGAAATATATCACTGTTTCCTCCCCATTGCTGAGTCAAAAATCATTGAAGTGTGACAAGCAGCATTGTGGGTGTATTTATAACAAATGCATTGCAGCAAGTCAAGAAGGCAGCTCATCACCCCTTTCTCTCTCTCTCTGACATTCAGCAGCTGTCTTTGCAGTAGATTTTTGTCAACTTTGAAGAAACAATAAGATATTTCAAACAGCCTGTATCTTAAATTTAATTCCTGATGAAGGGCTTATTCCCGAAATATCAATTCTTCTGCTTCTTGGATGCCGCCTGACTGGCTGTGCTTTTCCACCACCACGATCTTCGACGAGTAGGCATTAGACCACTTTCATTCTTCAGATTCTAGTATCTCCCCCAGGTGCGTGCATGCGCATGCTGATTTGGCCTTTGGAAATGGTTTGTTCTGTGATTGACTTTAAAATAAATTTGTTTTTAGAGTAGTCTCCTCAGACAGCATACTCTGGTCGCTTACTTTCTCCCTGTTCTGGACCCTGGTTTCTCCTTCCTTCTCTAGTGCTTGTGCCCAAGTTAGATTCTACAGTGAGCAATGATCACACCTATCTCAGTGGCATTTGTGAATGAATACCATATTTTATTTTTTAAAAATTGGATATTTTGAGTATTATTATAACATTCTAATGTAAATGAGGAGTCTGATTATTAGTGCATTTGAAAAGGAATTCTCCAACCAAAATGATTCAGGAGAACAAAATGGGATTACTCTGATGTTTCTTATTTGAAGTGTGATAAAGATCCGTCCTTTGGCACTTCCTCTTCCACATTTATGTCATGTTCCTTATAATGTCATTCAATACTTTCATTTGTATAATGATACTCTCCCCCACTTTTGTTGATATCTCTGTTGATTCTCTAATGTTACATTGTTTGACAGATATGTTAATGATTTGCAAATTCCTCCAGCTGAACCAGAAGATAAGAAATATCATCCTTGCTCCTATAGCCAATCATGTCACCTCCCCAGCTATTCCTTTAGATTACTTACACCGCTACTATTTTATTTGAGTTCAAACTGAGTTTTTGATTTCATATCTTCTCCATCAAAACTCTTGGCTACTTGCACATCAGTAAGTTCATATTCCTGATGAAGGGCTTATACTTGACTCTCCTGCTTCTTGAATACTGCCTGACCTACTGTGCTTTTCCAGCGCCACACTTTTCGACTGATTTCTGCAGCATCTGCAGCCCTCACTTTCTCTCGTGTTCTCCGTTTATCTTACCTCAACCCATCTGCCACTGAAGCTGTAACTTTCAACTCCTCTAAAGTTCGACTGACCTGCCATAGAAAAGATTTTGTTAAACTTGAAAGGGCTCAGGAAAGATTTTCTGGGATTGGAGGATTTGAGCGATAGGGAGAGACTGAATAGGCTGGACCTTTTTTTTTCCTTGGAGTGTCAGAGGGTTACCTGTCAGAGGTTTATAAAATCATGAGGGGCATGGATAGAGTAAATAGCCAAGGTCTTTTTACCAGAGTAGGGAAGTTCAAAACTAGAGGGAATAGGGTTAAGGTGAGAGGGGAAAGATTTAGAAGCAGCATGAGAGACAACTTGTTCATGCAGAGAGTGGTGCATGTATAAAATGAGCTGCAAGAAGAGATGGTGGAGGTGGTTACAATTACAACGCTCAAAAGGCATCTGGATGGTCACATGATTAGGAAGGGTTTAAAGGGACGTGGGCCAAATGCTGGCAAATGAAACTAGATTAGGTCAGAATATCTGGTCAGTGTGGACGAGTTGGACCGTAAGATCTGTTTCCGTGTTATATAACTCTAACTCTGTGACATGATACTAAGTCCTGGTCACAAATCATCTTTATCATTCTGGCCTTCATTCAAACCATACAAATTTACGATTTTAGTTTTAGTGAGTAACTCACTTCGCAGCCTCAGTATTATCTACTTTCCTCAAATATTCTTGTCTGACACCACCATCCACACCCGCAAATGTGCATTCTTCTGATACTGTCTTTATCTGCTCTCTTCTTTCATGTTATTAATGGCTTTGTCAATGTCAAGTATCCAATCTTTGGAATATTGAGTTGTAACCGTATCTCTTTCTTGAACACTCTTTAAAAACACTTCAACTAAACCTTGGAGTTGCCTTCTTAATTGTCTTTTCCTTGTTAATGTTTTCCTTAGGCACTTATAACAAAGATGTTTTGCAAAGACTTTTAGGCATTATTTTGAATTAAAGTGAGAGTTTACATGAGGTGGAGATATTCTGGTAGTATTGAGATGAAAATTGTTATCCTCATTTGCTTGCATAAAGATCCATTCCCACAGGCAATTGCACAATCCTTGTGTATTGAAATTTGTCTTTACACACAAAAGAAACTAAGATAGCAAGTTAATTAACCCTTCTAGCAATGAGGTACCCTTTAAAAGTAGTAGGGAGAGCTACTGTAAGGTTGTAATTTATTTGAGTACCAAGACAATAATTATTTGCCAGATCAAATATTTCAGACCACAACTAGCAATTTAATTAATTATGGTTAGCAAGAGGTTGTGCACTGCAGTTCATTGGATTGGATTGAATATTTCATGGGAATATTCCTCCTTTGAAGTTGTAAATTGGCAAACAGATCAGAAACGTAACTGGGGTAACCATAACCAAGTAGACTTACCCCCTGTCCGTTGCTGAGAACACTTAGGGCAAAGGTAAGACATCTTACACCATTGAGTAAGTGCAGCTGCAATAGCTAACGAAGTGTGGCACAAGTCAGAAAAGAGGAGACTGCTTGATTGGTTCCCATGCTGGTTAATTTGGTATCCATTCCCTTCACCAATGATGCACTGTAACTCAACATGTCCAAATGCTCATCACGCCATCGCTCCAAACTGCAGGCTATCTTCATTTGAATGTATATCATTATTCCTTTTCATTGCTGGATGTCTATTCAAATTCCCCTTCTAATTGTCATTCTGTGGGGGCACCACCCGCATAGGGACTGCAGAAATTCAAGAGGAAGGCTCATTAAACTTTGTGAAGGAACTGGGGCTGGTTAACAAACAATAATCTTGCAATTTGTGACCATATCCTGAGAATTTGTTTTTAAAAAGCATCTTTAATAAGTCCAAATTGCAATGTTTTTTTTTAACAATTACTTATATCGCAGTACACCAAGTAAGGAATTCCATAAATAGGAAATGTTTCTGGTATATGTTTCTTATCAAGTAAACTCTAAGCAGGGAGCTGAAGCTCGTCATCCAAGACGAAATGTCTCAACACCCAAATTCTTGAATGCTGCTGGAGAAACTCAGCAGGTATGGCAGCTAGCGAGTTTTAAGAAGATTTGTCTGGCAGCATCTGTGGAGAGAAAGCAGAGTTAATGTTTTGAATGCAATGACTCTTCATCAGAATTACAAATTCTTGAGTTGTACAGCAATGAAACAGACCTATCGGTCCAACTCGTCCATGCTGAGCAGATATCCTAACCTAATCCAGTCCCAATGGCCAACACTTGGCCCATATCCCTCCAAATCCTTCCTATTCATGTACCCTTCCAGATGCCTTTTAAATGTTGCAATTGTACCAGCCTCCACCAATTCCTCTGGCAGCTCATTCCATATATGCATCACCCTCTGCGTGAAAATGTTGCCCTGTAGGTCCCTCTTTAAACTTTCCCCTCTCACCCTAAACCTGTGCCCTGTAGTCTCGGCCTCCCTATCCCAGGGAAAGACCTTGTCTGTTTACCCTATTCATGCCTCTCATGATTTTATAATCTGTATAAGGTCACTCCTCAGCTTCCAATGCTCCAGGGAAAACAGCTCCAGCCTATTCAGCCTCTCCCTATAGCTCAAATCCTGCAACCCTCGCAACATCCTTGTAAATATTTTCTGAACCTTTTCAAGCTTCACAATGTCCTTCCAATAGGAAGGGGACCAGACTTGCGCACAGAATTCCAAAGAGGCCTCCAGTCTGAAAGGGAATCCTCCATCACCACCTCTGCCTTCTATCTTCGAGCCAGTTCTGTATTGAAATGGCTGGTTCTGTCTGTATTCTGGGATCTAACCTTGCTAACCAGTCTACCATGAGGAATCTTGCTGAAGGCCTTACTGAATTCCATATAGATCATGTCCACCACTCTGACCTCATCAATCCTCTTTGCTGCTTGTTCAAAAAACTCAATCAAGTTAGTGAAACATGATTTCCCATGCGTCAAGCCATGTTGACTATCCCTAATTGGTCCTTGCCTTTCCAAACACATGTAAATCCTGTCCTTCAGGATTCCCTCCAATAGCTTGATGTCACACTCGCCGGTCTGTAGTTCTCTGGCTTTTCCTTACCACTTTTCTTAAATACTGGCACCATGTTAGACAACCTCCAGTCTTCCGGCACCTTACCTATGACTATCAGTGATACAAATATCTCAGCAATGGGTCCAGCAATCACTTCCCTCGCATCCCACAGTGTTCTAGGGTACACCTGATCAGGTCTTGGGGATTTATCCGCTTTTATGCGTTTCAAGACATCCAGCACTTCCTCCTCTGTAATATGGACATTTTTCAAGATATCACCATCTAGTTCTCCACATTCTATATCTTTCATATCCTTTTCCACAGTAAACATCGATACAAAATACTTGCTTGGTATCTTCCCCCATCTCCTATGATTCCACGCATAGGCTGCCTTGCTGGTCCCTTGTTGTTCTCTCCTTAGTTAACCTTTTGTCCTTAATATAATTACAGAATCCCTTTGGATTCTCCTCAACCCTTTTTGCCATCCTGATTTCCCTCACAAGTAAACTGCCTTTATACTCTTCTAAGGATTCAGTCGAGCTCTGCTGTTGAGATTTGACATATGCTTCCTTCTTTTTCTTGACCAAAACCTCAGTTTCTCTTGCCTTCCACCCTAACAGGAATATACTGTCTCTGGACTCTAGTTATCACATTTTTGAAGCTTTCCCATTTTCCAGCTGTCCCTTTACCTGCAGACATCTGTCCCCAGTTAATTTTTGAAAGTTCTTGCCTAATACCATCAAAATTGGCATCCTCCAACTTAGAACTTCAACTTTTTGGATCCGGTCTATGCTTTACGAATAACTATTTTAAAAGTAATAGAATTATGGTCACTGGCCCCAAAGTGCTCCCTCACTGACACCTCAGTCACCTGCCCTACTTTATTTCCCAAGAGTAAGTCAAGTTTTGCACCTTCTCTAGTCGGTACATCAACATACTGAATCAGAAAACTTTGTTGTACACACTTAACAAATTCCTCTCCATCTAAACCCTTAACACTATGGCAGTCCCAGTTTATGTTTGGAAAGTTAAAATCCCCTGCCATAACCACCCTATTATTCTTACAGCTGAACTGTCCTTAGAAATTTGTTTCTCAATTTCCTGCTGACTACTTTGGGGCGGAGGGGGGGGCTCTGTCATGCAATCCCAATAAGGTGATCATCCCTGTCTTATTTCTCAGTTCCACACAAATAATTTCCCTCTGTGTATTCCCAGGAATATCCTCCCTAAGTACAGCCATAATGCTATTCCTTATATAAAAAAAATGCCGCTCCCATTATCTCTTACTTCTATGGATCTCTTAGCTGCCTTTAAAAGAACAAAGAAAATTATAGCACAGGAACAAGCCCGTTGGTCCTCCAAGCCTGTGCCAATCCAGATCCTCTATCTAAATCTGTCACCTATTTTCTAAGGATCTGTATCCCTGTGCTCCCTGTTCATTCATGTATCTGTCTGGATAAATCTTAAATGGCACTATCGTTCCTGCCCCTACCACCTCTGCTGGCAATGCATTCCAGGCCCCCATCACCTTCTGCATGAAGAACTTTCCACGCATATCTCCCTTAAACTTTTCGCCTCTTACTTTGAACTCGTGATCCCTAGTAATTGAGTTCTGCAATCTGGGGGGAAAAGGCTTCTTGCTATCCACCCTGTCTATACCTCTCATGAGTTTGTAGACCTCAACCAGATCTCCTCCTCAACCTCTGTCTGCCTAATTAAAATAATCCTAATCTACTCAACTTCTCTTCATAGCTAGTGCCCTCTATACCAGGCAACATCCTGGTGAACTTCCTCTGCAACCTCTTCAAAACATCCACATCCACATCCACATCCTTTTGGGAATGTGGCGACCAGAACTGTACACGGTATTCCAAACGTCGCCGAACCAAAGTTTTATACAACTCTAACATGACCTGCCAACTCTTGTACCCAATACCCCATTCGATGAAGGAAAGCATGCCGTATGCCTTCTTGACCATTCTATTGACCCGTGTTGCCACCTTCAGGGTACAGTGGACCTGAACACACAAATCTCTCTGTACATCAATTTTCCCCAGGACTTTTCCATTTACTGTATAGTTTGCTCTTGAATTGGATCTTCCAAAATGCATGACCTCGTATTTTCATGGATTGAACTCCATCTGCCATTTTTCTGCCCAACTCTCCAATCTATCTATAATAGGCTGTATTCACTGTCATTTCCCTTCACTATCTGCTGCTCCTCCAATCTTAGTGTCATCTGTAAACTTGCTAATCAGACTCCCTGCACCTTCCTCATCCATCAAAGTTTCACCTGCACTTCCACGTGTCATTTGTTGTATCCGTTGTTCCTGATCTGGTCTCCTCTAAATTGGGGAGACCAGACGCCTTCTGCAGAGCGCTTCAGAGAACATCTCCAGGACACCCACACCAATCAATCCCACTACCCCATGGCCGAACGTTTCAACTCTCCCTCCCACTCTGCCAAGGACATGCAAGTCCTGGGCCTCCTCCATCACCACTCCCAAATCACCTGACACCTGGAGGAAGAACGCCTCATCTTCCACCTCGGGACCCTCCAACCCCATGGCATCAATGTGGACTTCACCAGTTTCCTCATTTTCCCCTCCCCCCCCCCCCCCCCCCCCCACCTTACCCCAGTTCCAACCTTCCAGCTCATGACCTGCTCCACCCTCCTCTCCGACCTATCACCTTCACCCCACATCCATCCACCTATTGCACTCTCAGCTACCTTCTCTTAGCTTCTTCCCCCCCCCCCCCCCCCACTTTATCTCTCCACTCCCAAGGCTCCCAATCTCATTCGTGATGAAGGGCCTTTGCCCTAAATGTCCATTTTCCCAGCTGCCTGACTTGCTGTGCCTTTCCAGCACCACTCTAACCGTGTTTACATTCTGTTTGCTTTCTTAATAGTAACACATCGGGCAATAGTAGACCTTGGAAAAGAAAGGAAACTACATGTCAAATTCAAATTATTTATGCAACAATGTTCATAGTAGGGTATCAGGCCTAGATAACAGCCAGCAATGATAACATTTTTACTATTGAAGAACAACTTCTCCCTGAATTCATTAATCAGTGACAACTACATAATGACTTGCTATTTATGTTGCCTTTTTTCATCCTGATCATTTTTTAAGTAAACATTGTACAAGTAGAAATGCAGTATCTAAGGAATGGCTTGGTTATGTTCCAATTTTATTTTTGCAATGACCAGATACATTTATGTTCACTCCAATTTTTTTTTAAAAGAGCATTTTTTTCATGTGAACAACTTATACTTCCACCAACAGTATCTCAAAGAAAAATTTGTTACTAAGAAGTTAGAGAATCTATTCTTGTTGCAACTGCTGCTTATATTTCTGATCACTTAAGTGGGATCAGTTGAAAGGTGTTATTATTAACATCAATCCAGCGTGGGGAAATAAGCCAATATAAGCAATGGGGATACTATTGAGCACAGCAAAAGATATCACCCCACATCATGGTGATACACATGATTGATGGGTGGTAGCTGCAAGAATGAAAATATCCCAGTGATGCATACAATGGGATATATTAGATACTTCTAATTATTAATATTAATTAGACAAATTGATTTACCACCTACAAAAGACAGATGAACCACTTAGGGAGCAAAAGATATTCTTCACTAGAAAATTTCAGGACAGAAATGAGCACTTTGTGGCAGAAAATATTGTTGAATTTGGGGTAATATTACTTAATTGTGACTCATTTTCTTGTCACAAATTCTCTTATGATGTAGAATTAGCAAAAACATTTGTAGTTTTTGTCTCTCACGTCCGTAATAAGGCATGTGTTTAATAAATGTGAATGCATTCCCTGGCATAAGAATCATATTCCTGTAACAATGGAAATGTAATTTCAAATATATCGTACTCAATTTACCCTGACAAGGATAGCGTTTATGAGTATTTGAATATAAATTGATAAGGGTAACAATTTAGGCTGCAAACTTCTAGAATTCCCAAAACAGCACAAAACTGTGCCATATTCTCTTTTTTTGTTCTGAGTAGTGCAAGCATGTAGTTATCACTGTTATGCTGAAGACCATACTAGATTACAGTTTTCTGGACACTCTGTGCCTCTTCCAGTACATGACTTAAGTGGTTCATTTTTATATACAAGTCTTGAAGTGAATGACTAGAGATGGATGGCTAAATGAGAGCAGTAATTGGGGCTAAACCAAGTCTTATCCTTACAGGATGTCCACTTAGTTGTATTTTTCATAAGAGCTTTTGGAGGTGGAGAAGGAGCCATCCCATAGATATCCTTCTGAAACCCAGGGTTTATGATACTGATGTTGCGCTGGTTGATATCAACACTGGGAAGTTGTGATCAATGTGCAGCCATTGCCAGTTCAGTCCTTGAGTAATCTCATTCATTAGCTTTCATATTCTGTTATTAATGTGGTAAAATGTAAAGTTGTTTACTTTGGAAGGAAGAACAGCTGAGTATTACTTAAACAGGGAATGAGTGCAGAGGGAGCTGAGTGTTCTGTTGCATAAGTCACAAAAGGTTAGTATGAAGGTACAGCACAAAATCAATAAGTTGTGGAACACAGTACTTTACAAGAAGAAAAACTGATTTTAAAAAAAGTAAGGATTTTGTGCTTTACTTCCCCATGGCTTTTTATATTCATTCATGGGATATGGGACTTCTTAGCTGAGCCAGCATTTATTTATCGCTTACTGGCCCTTGCGAAGGTGGTCAGGTGCTGGTGAGCAGCCTTCTGTACTGTAGTCCAGACACGGTTAATCCAGACCTACAATACTGTTCAGGAGGGAAGTCCAGGATTTTGAGACTCAATACTGAAGGAATGATATATTTTCAAGTTTGAATGGTTAGTGCCTTGGGAGGGGACCCTACAATTGGTGGTGTTTTGATGTATCTGGTGCTTTTGTTCTTCATGATAAAAGTGGTCACAGGTTTGGAAGGTGTCACAAGGATTTTTGGTCAGTTTCTGCAGTGCATGTTACAGATCATATACATTGCTGCTACTGAGCGCCGGACATGGAGGGAGTGAATGTGTGTGGATCCAGGGCTAGTTTGCCCTGAATCATCTAAAGCTTCTGGATTGTTGTTAGAGCTGCACTTATCAGGCAACTGGGGAGTATTCCATCACGTTCCTGACTTGTGCCCTATAGATGCTGGACAGGGTCTGGGGTTTTGAGGAGGTTGCTTCTCGCTGCAGGATTCTGCGTTTCTGGCCTTGTTCTTGTAGCCACTGCATTTATCTTGTTCGTACAGTTCAGTATCTGGTCAATGGTTACCCTAAGGATCTTGATTATGGGGGATTCAGTGTTGGTAATGTCATTGAATGTCATGGGGCAGTGGTTCATTTGTCTCTTGTTGGAGATGTTTATTACCTACCATTTGCATGGCGTGGATGTTACTTGCCAGTTTTTAGCCCAAATCTGATTATTGTTCAGGTCTTGTTTTCGCTAGAGTTGAGAAAAATGAGAGGCAGCTTGATTAATGTAAAAGATCGTCAATGACCTTGACAAGGTGGATCTGCAAAGGATGTTTCCTCATGGATGAGTTGAGAACTGAGGGACACCGTTTTAAACTAACTTGTCATCCGTAAAGGACAGGAATCATGAAAATTCTTTTCTGCCATGTGATTGTGCAGTTTTCAAATATTTTGTCTTAGAAGATGATGGAGTGGAATTACCTTCTTGTTAGGAAATAGAATTGAAGATTATCAGGATTGGCACAATGTGGTGTTTGAAACAAAAACAGATCAACCACGATGTATTGAATAATGGAGCAGGATTGAAGGACTGAATGGCCTACTTATGCCCCTAATTTGTACATGGACAACACATCAGCTCAACTGTTTGCTGCTTATAAAGATTGAAGTCCTTCTGGATCTGATCATTTGCACCAAGATCAGGAAGGTATTGAATGTGATTGAGAATTTTACAGACTGTAAAATTAATACAATTCCTGTGTCTGAGTAGCAATGGAATATGTGATGGTCTGTTTTTGTGATGTTGATTCAGGGATGCATATTAGAGAGGTTGTTCTTTCTAAATCGTGGGACCCAGAATATGAAGTGCTTAACCTGAAGCCAGTGCAGACTGAGTATACTCAAGACCACAATTAGATTTTTGGGTTCCAGAGCAATTAAAAAACATGGGGATCATTTGGAAAATTGAAATGGAGGAAAAATGTCAGCCATGACCTTTTCAAATGGTGGAGCAGGCTAAAAAGGATCAGTAGGAATAGGTGATGGCATAGTGATATTGAAACTAGACTAGTATTCGAATTGTCCAGATAATTTGTTTTCTGCATTACATTACAGTAACCAAATTTCAAATACATCAATCATCACTTGATATAGAGTGTTGACGTGCTGTTGATCTTTTAAAATGCTATCATATTTGGTCTTAACTGTAATTAACATATTGCAAGTACAATTCCCAACATTAATTTAAAAATTGAATATACAATACAGATCACAAAACATTTGATCACCATTGTCACTGTTCCCATTTGGAACATTTTCTTTCATCTTTACTCCTCGCTAAATCTTTTTAAATCTAGGTAGCTATTTTAAAATTAAGTTTGCAAGCGTTTTTATGATATTAATTAAATAACGAAGTCATAAAGCTATACATGTTAACGTCTTGAGTTTACAAGCATTTATCTTGCATGTCTGTTTATTAAAAAATTTATTTTATTCAGGTGTTTAATTTTTCTTGAATTTGCAGGTTATCAGTAATAAAACATGTATGATTTCAAAAAGATACTCAAAAATATTAGAACTCTGGTTACAGTTTTTCATCCTTGTTGATATTCACAGCCTAACACTGGAGAACTGGATCCCTTATATGTGGTGGAGGTTTTATTGCTTTGCAATAAAGACAGCGTAAAACTTGCAGCATCAGGAGCAGCTAAACCAGCTAAACCAGGGGAGAAAGGAGAGATGCAGGTTTGTGGATTAGTTAATTTCAATGCAATTAAAAAAAACATTAATACTGCCATTTAATTGTTTTGGAATTGGTCTTAAATGTGTCCAGAGCTAAAACCCTGATGACAGATATTTAACTCCAGTTGATGATGCTGTATCAGGAACATGCTTGTTTTTTACACATGCATTTTTTTGTGTCTTCAACACCACACTTCTCCCCGTTTGCTTGCCAAAGCAAACAAAGTTTGTTGCAACTATCAGACCAATCATTATAGCCTGAGGAAATGGCTAAGTCTTCCTCAAGAGGCGGCTTCCCAAACTGAGATTTGGGGCCACAAGTGCGGCCCTGAATTGAAATTTTGAGGCCATGAACTTGGCCAAGTTATAACATCTGGACTCCCCTCTAACTGGCACCTACCCTACCCTTTATCACTGAGGGGTTCTGACAGCTTTCAGGCCTCATGTTGGAAAGATGTTTCAGACGTATTGCTCAACAAAGCATTTTCTGCCCAGCTATCTTCAAATTCTTCATCACTGATCTTTGCCCTGTATTTAAATTAGGAATGGGGATGTTTGCTGATGGTTCCACCACGATCAGCACCATTTGCAATTCCAAATAATGAGCCATGCATCAACCAGATGCAGAGGACATCTAAAGAATATGTGAGATCCTAAGTTATCATGTATGAACATTCTCTTTATTGCTGCTTTTGTTCCCACATTCGGTATTCACTGATGCTGTAGCTGCAACGCATATTGTCTGTAGGATGTGCTGCAGAAACTCCAAAAAGCTTTATTTAATAGCTTTTGTCTCTACAGTCTTTACTACCAGAAGACCAAGAATAGCAATATTTCGTGAACAACATCCCTTTCCAAATTTCCCTCCCAAATTGTGTCATCCTGACTTGCTGTCATATTGCAGTAAATTCTTGGTCACTTTGCAAAACATCACAGTGGGGGTATCATCACTATCGAGACAACCGCAGATGAGAGAAAGAAATTGCAATCTTAGTGTTCAAAGAGTAATTTAAGACTCTCTGTTCTCATGTCAAATAAGAATAATTGTTAAGCCCTGCTTTTCTGGTCAGAGCCAAGTACCTGAGCAGTGAATTGGTAACTGCTATACGATATGTAATTGTCTGTCTTTCTACTTTAAATCTGGCTGCTGAAATACAAATATTTCCACAGATTAGATCCAGAATAGAAAGAACAGTCTGGAGAAAATTAAAATGACCAAGTCACATTGGCCAGTGTTTAATCATTTCTTTGGGAATTCCAGGAGACCTGGCATTTGTAAATTTTAAAAAGAAAAGCACAAAGATTTTTCAAAGCACCATTAGATTTTCTGTGGCATTGTTTCCAGGCCTTTATGCTACTCTTTACTTATTTTTTTCTGTATTTTTTTAACATTGCTTCTCTGTCTTTCATATACTTCTGTTTTTACATTTTCTATTATAGTTTCTCCATTTCTGACTTTGCATTACTCAAGTTTTCACTCTGTATCTATCTTTCATCTACCCATCTTACGTATTGCTTTTCCTTTTTACTGAACTGTTTATCTTCTTTAGGATCATTTTGATGTCCAACATGTCACCCATTTTCTTCGAATGAATTCATACGAATCTCCAAACTCAGCTTTGAACAAAACACATTAAGATGTTTATCTGTTTTCCCAACTTGGAATGTGCTAACTGTTGCTTGAATGGGTCCTGTCCCACTTAATTGAGTGCAAAGTATTGAGCAGCAAACGACAGGTGCCAAGTTTAGGAATACACGAAAATGCAAGAAAGCATATAAGTCAATTTTGCTAATTCTCACTGTTTGGTGCTCTTCCTAATTCCACCCCTTCATTCCACATCCCATATGTTTACCCATCTGAAGATATGTTTGGCTTTCTCCTTCTAATGCTTTTTTTTTGTTTTTAACCTAATTAGTTTATCAAATTTTATATTGCTGATGCATCTTCAGATGTATGGGTACCTCAGTTATTAGCCATCACATGACGCGTGAGACAGCAAAAAATAATTGACAGATATTCAATTGATGCAAAAGGAACACTTTTCAAATTTCTTTGTATGCTCCATCTATTTTGGAATATTTCAGTAATCCATTTACAGGATCGAAGTGGTATAAAACAACTGCCTCTGTGCCAGATTTTACCTTGCAACGTCAATTTCTGTATGATATTGTTCTGATTTTGTTCTGTGTTCTCTTGCGCAGGTGTGAATGGATATGTAGATTTCCAGGGCATCTATAAATATTTATATCTTGTTGATAATTGATAATGCGTACATTGCCAATTGAACATTGTTTGTATTCTGTTAACTTGGCTGTAATGTGATGATAATTTTTTTTGTGACTTCTTTATTAAACAGGTTGTTCCCATCCTGCTTCATTTAATTACAGCCATTAGTAGTGTACGACTCTATATTCCAAAAGATCTGAGACCACTAGACAACAGGCAAAGTGTTTTGAAATCAATACAGGTATATTATGCCGTTCATTTGAGACTTATGGACTCTAGTTCCAGTCCAACTCCCAATTGCCTCACTTTCTGTCCTTATTGAATTATAAATTATTGCAGCACATTTAAAAATGAAAAATAAACAAAAATCTGTATGAAATACATTGTTAGCCAAAGATTTACAGCCCTCTCACTCTGTATTCTGAACATTTTTGTGTGTTTTAGGAAGTACAAAAGAGATTTCCTGATGGTGTACCTTTACTTGATCCAATTGATGACATGGGAATCAAGGATCAAGGACTGAAGAAAGTAATACAGAAAATTGAGGCTTTTGAGCACAGAATGTATTCACATTCCATGCATAATGACTCAAATTTGGAAACTGTTTACAGACTTTGTGAGAGGAAAGCACAGGTAAGTGACTTATGTTGTGTAATATATTGTTGATGAGGAAACAAGATTAATTTAGCGTGGCTGTGAAATGATGTTTATGCATATTTTTGCAGTGCATATAAATCTTTGGCATACTAGTGTGCCAAGGCAACATTGAAGTGTAAGTGTATTGTGTCCATATGATCGTTTTGCCATTGCTTAGTTTTTATATGAGTAATTTACTAATATTTTTAAACTGACTACAGATAAATGTAACCGAAGTAACAGTTGGGAGAAACGTTAGATCAAATGAATATGTGTTACCAGCAAAAGCAAAATGCTAGAGACTGAAGACATGAATTTGGAACAGGGAATGCAGAAATCCTCTGTTTTTTAAAAAATACACTTCAGTTCAATTGAGTGTATTGATTTTAAGAAAAATAATGGAATCTTTGAGTAAAAATGCATTTGTTACAAAGTATTCATTGAACTTCTCTGTCACTTCCTGATTCCCCCTTATACTACTTGAGTCCCCATCCTTGTTCTCAAAGAGTTTTTTTTTATTCATTCATGGGATGAGGGAGTCACTGACTAGGCCAGCATTTATTGATCATCCCTCACTGTTCAGAGGGCAGTTGAGAGTCAACCACATTGCTGTGGGTCTGGAGCCACACGTCGGCTAAACTAAGTAAGGATAGCAAATCTCCTTCCCTAAGGGACATTAATGAACCAGATAGATTTTTACAACAATTGGCAAAAGTTTCATGGTCGTCATTAGGCTCTTAATCTAAGATTTTTTTAAAATTCAAGTTCTGTCATTGTGAGATTTGAACCAGAGTCCCCAGAATATTACCTGGGGCTCCAGATGAATAGTGAAAATACCAGAAGACCATCACTTCCTCCTTGAAGGTTATCACTTTGGTCTCAATACAGGTAGGTTAATATCTGAATGGTAATAATTTGGGAAAGGGAGAAGTGAGATGAGACCTGGGTATCATTGTACACCAGTTGCTGAAAGTAAGCATGCAGGTCTGGCAAGCAGCAAAGAAAGCAAATGGTCTGTTGACCTTCATAGTGAGATGATTTGAGTACAGGATTTCTTGCTGCAACTGTGCAAGGCCTTGGTGAGACCACACCTGGAATATTGTGTGCAGTTTTGCTTGCTGTACCTAAGGAATGATGTTCTGGCTGTGGATAGTGTGCACCAAAAGTTTACCAGACTGATTCCTGAGGTGGCACGAATGATGTATGAACAGCGATTGGTTCAGTCAAGACGATATTCACAGGAAGTTAAAAGAATGAGGGATAGATGCAGAAAGGATCTTCACGATGATCTGGGCGTCCACAACCAGGGTTCACAGTGTGAGGATACAGGGTTGGCCACTTCAGATTGAGATGAGTAGAAATTTCTTCACCGAGGGAGTGTTGAATCTGTAGACCTCACAACTGCAGAAATCAGTTGAAGCCAGCACACTGTATGATTTCATGAAGGTGTTGGATACAGCACTTTAAGGTGAAGATATCAAATGATTTGGCAAGAAAATGGTAACAGGTATCTGAGCTGGAGGATCAGCCACAATCATCTTGAATGGTGGAGGTAATGAAGTCCCAATGCTCTACATTTACTTACTATGTTTATATAAACCTCTGGCCCAAGAATGCCCAAAGTGGAGGGAAAGCATTTGGGAAGAATCTATACATCTTGAGGCTCATTACCAAAGCTGAAGTCCAACTTTCAGAGAGTGAGTGAGCATGACAACTTGGGCATCCCACCCTGCCAATCACCAACCATAGAACTTCCATATTTTGCCACTTTTTACATACATCCCAAATCATCTATTGTAACAATTGAATAACTATCTGGACCTATTTCTTCTATGTTTTGCTCAATATCACATTGTTGCCTTGCACCATCATCACTTGTGTCATTCAACTGCTGCAGTCCTCCACACAACCATAAGCCTCATTTATTTGCTCTGTCTCTCCCCACCATCTCCCCAGTTTTTACCTAGCTTATCACTTGTTTGAAGTTATTAGTTTGTAACATGGTCCAGCTTTGATTTTTAAAAAAATGTATTTCATAACTTTGTGAACTTGAGTTAATGAAAGTATTGACACCTCGAGATGAATTAATGTTTTCAGATATGTGCAATTTAGATTGTGCCACATCATAACTTGCATGTATTGAATGTTCATATATCTATATGTGTAGATTGCTGGAGAAATCAAAGCAGCAAAGCGAGAGCTGAAGAAAGCTCGAACAGTACTGCAGATGGATGAACTGAAATGCCGTAAACGAGTGATCAGACGATTAGGCTTTGCTACTTCATCTGATGTAATTGAAATGAAAGGACGAGTTGCTTGTGAAATAAGCAGGTGAGGCATTGAGGAAACAAATTTGTATTACCTGCACTTTATGAAAACATTTGGAAATTTCAGTTTGAGTTGTCTCCTCTGTCGGTCTCTCTCCTCCTCTCC